>NW_012267255.1:2326639-2327167 GCF_000151885.1 Dipodomys ordii | reverse complement strand
TGCCTAGCTACAGCAATAAGACAAGATGCAGACATAAAGGGGATCCAAATAGGGAAAGAAGAAATAAAACTCTCCCTCTTTGCGGATGACATGATTGTGTATTTAAAGAATCCCATAGACTCCACTCCCAAATTACTCAAGCTGATTCAAAACTTTGGCAAAGTAGTTCAGTGTATAAAATTAACCACCCAAAATCAATGGCTTTTCTGTATGCCAACAATGAGAAAAGTGGGGCTGAAATTAGGAAAGCAACTCCACTTGTAATAGCCCCACAAAAAAATAAAATACCTAGGAATTAACCAAAGGAGTGAAGGACCTCTATGATGTAAACTTTAAAATCTTGAAAAAAGAAATCAACACAGAACTTAAAGAATAGCAAAACCTCCCATACTCCTGGATTGGAAAGATTAACATCGTGAAAATGGCAATACTTCCCAAGGCTATGTACAAATTTAACGTGATACCTATCAAAATTCCAACCTCATTCTTCAAGGAAATAGAAGAGGCAATCCAAAAATTCATATGGAA
>NW_012267255.1:2274826-2324997 GCF_000151885.1 Dipodomys ordii | reverse complement strand
TAAGCCAGGCCCAAAGAAACATAGGTCCCATGGTTTCCCTTATTTGCAATAACTAGTATATGTCTGAGTCAAGCAGAAAAGGTCAGATAAGTTGATGTTAGGGAAATGAACCCTAAGATATGTATTCAATTTTTTTTCATTCATGTGATTGTTTCTAACACATTTACAAGATTATTTCTTTATTGCTTTGTATGTTCCTCCCCCACAGTATAACCCCTGCTTTCACTGTATTTGATGTCGGTATAATTTGTGGAGGGGAAGGGGAAATACAAATCATTTAAATAGGGATACAGGTGGACCCATTGGAACAATGAGATGTACAAGTCGTTATGTCGAAAAACGAATTTACAACTTTGGTGCGGAGGGTGGGGGGGAAGATGGGAAGGGATGGGTAGGGGAGACAAGGCTTGGTAAGAAATGCATTCATGATATTGACCATGTAATTGTAACCCCTCTGTTCAGTATTTTCACAATAAAAAAACGATATATATGTAAAAAAATCGTTTAAATAGGAATACAGGTGGACCCATTGCAACAATGAGATGTACAAGTCCTTATGTTGAAATCGAACTTTACAACTTTAGTGGGGGGGAGGGGGAAGGAGGATTGGGAGGGGTTGAAGGGAAGGAAGAAGATTGGGTGGGGGGGGAGGGAGGGAGGAGGATATTGGTTGGGGGGTGAAGGGGAGGATGGGAAGGGATGGGAAGGGGAAACAAAGGAGGAGGCTACAATGCTTGATAAGAAATGTACTCATGATCTTGCACATGTAATTGTAATCCCTCTGTACAGTATTTTCACAATAATAAAAAGAATAGCTTCCAGGTATTTTGTGTTTTAAATTTTCCTACTGTCAATAACACAAGTAATGCAACTTTGTTTAATTCAAAAGTTTGTATTTATTTCTGACATGATCAAAAAATTTATAGTTATCATTGTTCAAATATATCAAGAATTCTTTTTATCCTGTTTCTTTAGATAGCACATTTTCCTTTCCTATTGTCTTCCACTCTATACAGAGAACATCTTCCTGATAGAATCTTATTCCATTTATTCTTTACATAAGCTAATACTTATGAGGTTAATGTACTAAATAATACACATTTATTTTGCTTGTTTTCTCACTGTGATTTTCTTCTTGCCTTATGTATGGTTTCCATGTGAACAAGACTGTGTGCTGACCCCTAGGTATCCTATTGATACTCATTCTTCTTCCTGGCCCCTAATGCCCTCATCTGTAATTTTAGGTTTGAGTTGCTATGGATGCACTTTCTTTTCTTTGTCATTACTTTCTTTAGAAAGCAGTAAACCTCATCTTACTAGTTTAATAACTGTTATATCTTTTGTTGTCTGTTTTTGTTTCCCTTGACTTATTACTTTTGTATTTCTAATTATATAAAATTTTGTCCTTTTTTACTGAAAAAAGAAACAGTCATGGTATGATAAATTATTTCAAACCATTCTTGTCTATGACTTTTATTTACTTTGAGTATGTATGATTAGTTGTGTAGTATGAACCTATAGGTCCTTACTATTTTTTCTCTCCTTTCATTTATATAAAAATGTTTGATAATAAACAAGATAATCCTTTTCAGGCTGATTTTCCCCCCCTGGAAATAATACAATTTCTTGACATTAGTGTTCTCAAGTGTCAATGTCTTCTCTTTGCTTATGACGCACATACTAACATTCTGAATGTTGCATATTTTTTTCCTATCCTAAAAATTTTTTGTGCTTCTCTTGATATAAGTAGCAATAATCATTTCTTTGGCTTCTTTCCTAGAAGTGATTCATATCAAATATCTTATATTTTTACTTGTGAGTTATCCTTTAATAAAATTTATGATTTTCTTTTTTCTTAGTTTAACTTACTTTGTGTGATTTATTTTATAGTTCTATTTTCTTTAAGTAGGTGTATAAAGGAGTCATCATTTACATATCAGTTTATAAGTACAGTACATTTTGGTTGGTGATCCATTTCATCATTCTCCTTCATCCCTCTCAACACTGCCTCTTAATTTTCTTAATTTCAAAAGGTATATACTAGATATTATGAAAGCATTCTCCTGGTCATCTCTTCCTTGGTTCATTCACTTATTTTATCATTTGTAATAAATTGGAGTTATGGGACAAAAATTGAGTATGATCGCTCCAGAGTATTTATAGAGATTTACCAGGCCTGGACATGGCAGAGGGGCGATATTGTGCCTCATAGTGCAAATCAAAGGTTTTGACTTTTGTTATTAATCACCTTTTATTTGTTGTTTCTTGGCTTTCCTATGCTCTAAAAGAACTCCAATGATCATTTCTTCTGTGCATTTTTGGTGCTATTTGGGGAAGTTTCCTTATCTGTAGCAGGTGTGAAAGAGAAAAAGGTTCCTTAGAGATGGAATGCAGAGCCTTTACAGATAATAAAGTGCTATACTATGTCAACTTGGATTTTGTTAGAAAACAAAAAGGTAAGTATTCAATTTAACGTTTAAGGGTAACCTCATTTCCTGATACTATGACAACCTGGTACCAGGTCCTGAGATGCCCTTATGAGAGAATAGAATGATTCCCCAAGATACACTGAATAGCTTATTAAAATCTTGAGTAAATCTTAGGAAAAGCGAAGTTGGCTTGGTCCCAGGAACAGCAGCCAGAAAAGCCTCCTGAAGAAGTTGACTCCCTAAAGTTAATCCCCTTGTTCCTCACACATGCTCCCACCACGACCAAGCAGCTATGGAGTGTTAGTAACTAGACAATGAATGTAGATGGTTGATGGATAGGACTCTGTTTCCTACCCCGACTTTACCAATCCAGGTAAAGCAATTACCATTAAGAATGTCCTTTTGTCCAGGTGTCAGTGGCTCACAGCTATAATTCTAGTTACTCAGGAAGCTGAGATCTGAGGACCAGAGTTCAGTTTGCCAAGGCAGTCATGTTCATGAGTCTTTTATCTCTAATTAACTACCTCAACAATTTGGGAAGTGGAGCTGTGGCTCAAGGAGTAGAGTGCTAATCTTGAGCAAAAGAGCTTAGAGACAGCACCCAGGCCCTGAGTTCAAACATTAGGACAATCACAAGAGAGAGAGACAAAACCAGAGCCAGAGCCAGACAGAGACAAGACAGAGAGACAGAGAAAGCAAATGAGACAGAGACACCCAGAGAGAAACACACAAAGAGAATGTCTTCAGTACCTAATCTTTCTCAACTTATTTTGCATTCTTGTGTAAAGAAAAATTTTCTTTGATTTTAAGGTTCTTCTTTTGATTCACAAAATGTAGTTATAACATGATTATTTTTGCATTTTTGTTTAAGCTACTATAAGTTAATGTTTGGTTATTATAAAGTCTCATTTATCCTTTTGGTTCAAGTTAATTACTGGTGTACTTGCTAGACAAGCACCTTACCAGAAAGCCGTGCTTCAGCCTTGCTTCTTCTGATTATTATTGAGATTGAGTTTTGTTCCATATCTAGGTATGGGTATCATCTTGGTATGATCAGCTTCTTGTCTTAGCTGAATAGCAGGCATGTGCTATCATACCAGATCTCAGTTGAGAATGGAATAACTTATTTATTGAACACAGTACTAATAGATCTCTAATATTTGTGGTTTTGTCTTTGTAAACTGTTCTCAACAAATTTTTGTGTTGGCTTTCTTGAATGATTTGTTTTTTTGTTTTGTTTTTTTGTTTTTTTGTGGTGGGTCCAGTAGTGGGGCCTGAACTCTGGGCCTGGGCGCTGTCCCTCAGTTATTCAGCTCAGATTAGCACTCTACCGCTTGAGCCACAGCTCCACTTCTGGCTTTTTTCCTTTTGCTTATGTGGTGCTGAGGAATCGAACCCAGGGCCTTATGCATGCAAGGCAAGCACTCTACCACTGAGCCACCTTCCCAGCCCTTGAATGATTTTTTAAAAATACTTGTTCTATGAAGTTTTAGTGACTGTCATATATGATAATCACATCAATAATATGATAATCACATCAATAAGGGAGCACTCCAAAATTCAGCCTCTGGGACCAGCTTATTTTTCCACTATTCTGCCAAAATTGCATTGTATTTTCCAAGCCTATTTCTTGATTAGTTACTATAAGTGGAAGAAGGAAATATGTCAGAAGGCTATTACCATTATTTCTCTTAAGATTCAATATTTATGGGTTTCTCAAGCAAGTTGTATCATTCTAATAACATATAAATCAAATACTAACTAAACATGCATAAATATTTACTACATATTTAATGACACCAGTCATGGATTGAAGAACTAAGAGTAACAATGAATGGACAGAGAAGAGTCCTGTAATTATGAGCCTTACATTCTTCATAAGGAAATGAAAAGCTGTTAATTAATGCATGAGTAGAACAATCATTACTAAACCATTAACTATAATGTTGCAATAATTGATGTGCACCTAATTAAAATTATGTAATATGGTAGAAATGTGGTTTAGTGCTTGGTTAGGTGGAATGCCAAAGACTGTGAGTAATCATCAATATTCATGTTTTCTTCATCATGGAAATGATATTAAGCCATGTTTCCAATCCTTAATTGTCTTTAGTGTTACTATATAACTAAAGTTTAGCCAATGGAATAAGAAGGAAAAGCACTAAATTTTGCTTTACACATGCTTCAAAAAAAGACCCTGTGGAATTACTGATGAACATTCTATTTTTAAAATTATACTTTTACTATCTTTAAATAGTTTTTCAAAGAAATTATAATTTTCCAAATCAGTTTATAAGTATATCATTATAAGTTGATCAATGACACAATAATCATCCTTCTCCCAGACCCTAAAAATGGTGTTCTTTGATGCACTATTCAGCACAGCTAACTTATTAAAACAGAGCAGATGCTCCTCAATGGATGAGAAGCTCAAGAAATGTGGTATACATACACAATGGAATTTTACTCATCCATTAGGAAGAATGATATTGCATCACTTACAAAGAAATGGATGGTCCTGAAAAAAAATTGTTAAGCCTGTCCCAGAGAAGCAAAGGACAAATGTTCTCTCTCATACATGGAAAATAGATCTAATTTATAAATATACAAGTAAACTCATGGGGTTTTATGCATGTGCACACAAATGTATTAACCGAAGTATTGTATCTGTAGGAGAGAATTCAAATGATGTAACTCCTTAAGAAAACTAACTGTTGGGCAAAACGAATACCAGAACTTGGCACTTTACAGTGCACAGGACCAAGTAAAAGGGAGGAATAAAGAGAGGAAGGAGAGAATGAAATTCTAATATTCAATGCATATCCTAAGAAACTCTTTCTTGAAGGTTATGGGCGTGAACTGCAGAGGCATAGAGGGGAGGTCTCCTGGCTCTATGAAATGTTGGAACCACTAGTCTAAAGAAGCTTTTGCATAACTGGATGGCAACAAGCAAAGTCCCTGCCAAGCACATGCATGCAGAGTGACAATGAAATGTCATGTCAGTGAGAACTTAACCACTTTTTTCTGTAGTAAGTCAGTGAGGCGTTGGACCTAGTTGTTGTGGCTAATAGCATTATGAGGATCTGAATTTAAATCAAGGAAGAAAATAATGGTTATTTGTGTAAAAGCCATAAAGTAGTGCTCTCCAAGGAGTTTAAAACTACTATGCTGATCAATAGAAGCATTTTGAACTTCTTAAGGAAATCAGAACTGCAGAGAGAAAACTAAGGTCCATTGATAGAGAAGTAAAGCACAATGTGGAGAGTGTTCAAATAATGGGCAGATGACAGTGGCCTAGCCCAGGAAGGACCAGCAAATGAGCCTGAAAAAGAGAAGCTAGTGACACAAGCTGAAACCAGGGGCAGATCTCCTAGAGAGTAAGAGAAAATATATTTTAAGGAGAGGCATTGTCAATAAGGTTTAATGCTGTTCAGAATACAATGAACATAGAATGAGGAAAGAGAAACATCAGATTTGAGAGAGAGAGAGAGAGAGACTATTGGTATTTTCTTTTTTATATTTTTATTGTAAAAATACTGTACAGAGGGGTTACAGTTACCTGAGTAAGGTAATGAGTACATTTCCTCTACAACATTGTTACCTCATCCTTTGTTTTTCGCCTACTATCCCTTCCCTCCCCACCTCCCCAATCTCTATCCCTCCCCCCAAAGTTGTAAAGTTCATTTTCAAATAGTGTCTTGTACATCTCCATTTGTAACATTGGTAAGCAGAAACAAGGTATAATTAACAAGTGTATTTTTGAAGAATAATATGACATTTCTCACCCATTTGTAGAGTGCAGACCAAAGATGATGATGATGATAATGATGATGATGATGATGACTACAGTAATGAGATAAAAAAAAGTCAAAGAGGGAGTATCTAGAGGAGACAAGTATACATGTTCATATACACATGTTCCATATATGTGCATATATGAATATAGCATAATCAAACATATCAAATTCTGTTTGAAGAGAGACCAAAGCCCTGAGACCATGAGTAAGATGATAAAGAGATGAATTTGTTCACAGTTCCAAATGTGCTGAATGGAAATAGCATAATGAAATTCCCTGGACTGACAAAAGTATATTAACTATTTTTAATAAATAATAAAGAAATTTTGAAAAAGTATTATTCTAGAAGAAAATGAGAAAGTGGTATCTAGTGACAGAATGAAGAACACAATGATTTCCTTTATAAGATGTATACTTCTTAGGTATGAATTTATGACCTAGGGGGTAAGTACAGAAGGACAAATGAAAGGAAATCTCCTAAAGAATATAGAACTCTGAGTGCAGTCATGGAGAAGGAGAGAAGAGATAATTTTAGTGCAAATGAAAGTTTGATTTTGGTGGCCTCTATTTTTAGAAGGAGGAAAGAAGCAGTTCTCAGACAAACTGACCAAATTGGAATTAGCTTAGGAATTGTAACCATTGTCTATACTACCTATATTCATGAAGCAGCTTTACAAAGTCTAGTTTCAGCATTTATTTTGACCCAACATATTACCCTCTGTCTTATCAATAAGCTCCCTTGTAATTAGTTAAGTTGAATAATTTTATTTGGCTTAGTACAGAAAGCTCCAACTTATGAAATAGGCCAATATTATTTGAAGATAGTAATCTATGTGATAACTTGAGACATATTCATATCAATGTTTCTTATCTTAAAACACTTTCCCAAGCTTTCTGGTATAATGCTTGTATTCCAGTACTAGAGAGTAGTCAATGTGACTTTAAAGACATCGCATAAGGTTGTAGAAACACAATATTGATATATATAGCCAACAAATGAAAACATATATGTAGGAATAAACTGGTTATTTCTTTTCTATTCCAATTAGATTAATAAGACTTAGTTACCAATTTTTATTTGGTAACTGATGACAAGGATAAATGTTAATTTTCATAGAAAAATATTTTCTAAAACTGTAGTTGATATTTTGAGGCAGAAAAATATCACAGTGGTGTTGTGTTCAAGGATGAAAGTTGTCCTGATACTTTAGGTATGAATGTATATGTATATGAAATATACTCTATTAAGACAAAAAGCAGAGCAGGTTTATTGGAATTAGAAATAAGTAACGACTTCTATCGCAATCTCAGTCCAAATAACCCTGATTTTATTATACAAGAGAGGTTACAGCTGGGTGCAGGTGGCTCATGCCTGTAATCCTAGCTACTCAGGAGGTTGAGATCTGAGGATCATGGTTCAAAGCCAGCCCAGGCAGGAAAGGCTGTGAAACTCTATCTCCCATAAACCACCAGAAAGCCGGGAGTGGCACTGTAGTTCAAGTGGTAGAGTGCTCATCTTGAGCTGAAGAGCTGAGGGACAGCACTCAGGCCCAGACTTCAAGCCCCATGACCAACAAAAAAATAAATAAATAAAAGAGGTTAGAAATCTGCATATCTATACATTTGTTTTATAAATATAATTTTGGTAAGAAAAGAGTGAATAATATAAATGTGTAAGTTCCTCAATCATTTCTAATACAAACTAGAATTGAAAATTGATTAATCTTGCTGTCAATTGTACAAGCTAAGGGTTCTAAAATGATTGCCTTGAATATTTATTCAAAATCTTAATGTAAATAGCACTCATAATTCAACAACCACATGAATTGAATTATCCCATATCATCATGTGTTAGTTCCATTAATTGGTATTTCTTTTCTAAATGTTGCAGAGGACTGTGTTTAAAAAATTAAAAGTGATGATATTGTAATATTCTAGTCACATGATGAATATAGATATTCAAGGCAAGGTTGGCTGGCCCCATTTTCTTCCTGAGTGCTCAATAAGTGTGCTTCAAACTATGTGCGCATTCAGAGTTTGTTTTTTTTTTTCAGATAAGAAAGACCATTATTCAGTCAAGTCAATACATGATGTCCAATCTATCAAATGATTTTTCCTGCAATTTATGGTGCATGTATTTGCACTCTAAGAGAAACTTCCATATGACCCGGAACCCTTATTATATAGCTATCTTCAAAAGAGAGTATGGCAGTTGGAGGGGTAAGAGCTACATTTAAAAACAATAATTAGCTTTGGCATTTATTTTTTTAAAGCTAAATCAACATGCCCAGTCTTATACACAGAACCATTCATCAGAGAACAGATGGTCCCCTAAAAGTAAAACTAAACAGTTCTAAAAACATGACAATCCATTTATCTTAATGTGAACATCCTCTAGCACATATCAAAAAACAACCAAGGCAGATTTATAACTTTTGGAGTGTGTAATACATGCACTTGAAATCCAAGAAGGATGTTTGCATTTAATAATATGATTCATATTTGTAAATGGCACATGAAATGCATAGTAAAACAGTGCTTAAATATTTTGATTGTGTTTGAAACTACATTAGTAGAAACATTTATCATCAATATTTTTTAAGTGTTCTATTTCACTATGTGAAAAAGCTATCAGAAATCCCTTTCTAAATATCCCTTTCTGCCTAGATGTCTGAAATCTGGTATCTCCTGTTGGGCTGCATTCTTTTACATTAAAATGAATAATAAATGTGTACATATTCTGTTTTATCTTTTTAATTCATGCATTCATTTTTCATTCATTCAGCAAGGAGTTATTGGACAACTGCTCTGAATGCTGCCAGGAAATAGAAATAAAGAGATAAATCAATGATCTCTATTTCTGCCCTTAAGCATGAGATGGAGAGACAGTCATGAAAACATATAATTAAAATAAAGTGAAATGAAACTAAAAATGTGGTGGGTGAATAATCTATCAGAAATATTAACTCATGATTTTCCCCTCCCTTTTTCCCAATTCCTTCTCCATGTCTTCTTTCCCCTGCTGTCAACCCTTCCCCTCATTTCATAAAAAGATGCCTGTCTTTTGAGATTTAAAGATATATATTCTGGACAGAATGGAAAACACCAGGTCTCTAACAAAAGATTAGGGCATAAACCTAGTAAAGTACAACAGAGCTTACCCAGAAAATGATTTTCTATATCAAACATAGAGAGACTAGATAATGAAAGAAAATGATAAATATAAGACATGAATATTTTTGAGTGGACTGATGTAATGTATGAAGATTTGAGTAAAGAGTTTCTCAAGGCACATTAATGAGATTTGAATAGCCAGAAAAAATGTATCTTTTTTTTTTTTTTTACTTTCTCCATGGAGTACCTTAGACATAACCCCAAGGACTTAAAGAATGTGTGTTATCTTATCCAGGCATAATCTCATTCTCATGAAATTGCCAGGAGAGGCCCATGACACTGCTGCAATAGTATTGATTCGCTCATTTGTGAAGTGAACTTTTTGTATTTGTCTTAGAACTTAGGATATAGGAGTTATAGTAAGCAGACTTATAAGGTAGACCCCTTAACTACCTTCGGCTATTATTGTAGGAGAATTCTCTAAATATGATGAATTATTACTTGTTTTGCTATTTTAGCTTATAAGGCAAAGGATAGATTATCTTGGTGGGTATAACCTTATCACACGAGAGTTATAAAAGTAATTTTATCAAGCTGGTAGCAGTGAATGGGTTTTAAACATGAGAAGGAATGCCTTTGCTGGCTTGAGTATGGATATAGACACAGGAAAATGGTCAGCTTCAGGTAGCTGACTGACAGAGAGTAAGGAAATGGAAATTTTAATATTACAATTGGGAAGAACTGAATTTGTCAACAATATGAATAAACTTTGTAGCCGATTTGTCTCCAGAGTTTCCAGGTAAGAGCCAAAGCTGGCTAAAATCCTAAATCTGGCTTTGTAAAACCATAAGCATTGTTCTTAGTCAAATCTCTTCAGAATTTTACGTGAACTGTGAGATCACAATGTTCAACAAGAAATGTACTTATTACCTTACTCATGTAACTGTAACCACTCTGTCCAGCTTCTTTAAAATGAAATAAAAATTTAAAAAATGGTGCTGACTTAAGTCCTGAAGTTGTGGTAATTTTGATAAATTTCTACAAAACGGTAGAAACCAAATACCTGTGAGAAAACAATGGAAAGATGCCTAGCCCAGAAGCTTAAAATCTATTGACAATGGATGGATACTAAAAATGAGATTTTTTTATGTTTTACTGAACAAAACAAGTGTACATTATATATATATATATATATATATATATATATATATATATATATATATCAGGAAGAAGCAGGTTGCAAATATGGGAAGGTGCTAATAGGTACCACATTTTGAAATGGTTATATTTAAGTTAATTTAAGTGATGGAGGTGGTGTGGCATATGTGATCTGTAAAGGAAAAAAAATAAACACAAAATTCAAAAGTAGAACATAGTTGAAGGGTAACATGGTCAATGTGATTAAAACAAAGTAGCAAAAGTAATTTAGGAGATAAAATGATATCAGGAGACAAGATATCAGTTTTAGAGACTATTGGCTGAATTCTGTCATTACTTTGACAGTATAAGAAATTCAACCAGTGTTTTGAACAAAAGAATAACATGATATGGTTTCCTCTTCAAAGAAATCACTGCAGCTGCCAACAAGCAGCAGAATGAAGTCCTCGCTGATTTCCTTTATTTTCTTTCTCTTTGTTCTTTTTTCCTTGAGTTTTGTTGTGCATTATATTTTTTCTGTTTTGAGACATGGTCTCATAAAGCAGCTTAGTCTGTCCTAAAATTCACCATCCACCTATCTTCAGCCCTTGAGTGCTGGGATTATAGGCTTGTAACACCAATGTTGGAACCAGGCTTGGAACCAGTTATGGTTTGTATCTAAAAGCATCCACTGAAGACTTATGTGCTAATAGCTTAGTTGCAATCAGATGGCTCTTAGGTAATTGCATTCATTCCATCAATGGGTTAATTCTATGATGCATTTAGAGCTAAAGAGGGTTATTTGGAGATGGGTTTAGTTGCAGGATTGGGTCCCTGAGGGCCGGCTTTTTTAAAAAAATTATTTTATTGTAAAGATGCTACAGAGCGTTCCAGTTAGGTAAGGTAAATGGGTGCATTTCTTGCAGAATATTGTTACCTACTCCTTTGTTTTTCTCCTACTATCCCTTCCTGCCCCCACCTTCTGCACTCCTCCCTGTCCCCAGAAGTTGTAAAGTTCATTTCCAACAGAGTGTCTTGTGAATATCATTGTTGCAATAGGTCATCCTGTGTTCTTGTTTCAACATTTTGATATACTCCTTCCCTTCCCCAAATTAGATAAATGTATATATAAGCTGAAGGGTACCAAAATCAAATACAGTGACAACAGGGGATATGCTATAGGGGGAAGAATAAACAAAAGAAGCACTAAAAGTTACATAGTACATTAAAACAACATTGACAAAGAAAAACCTCTTGTGTCCATATTGTGGGATTCATTTCGTTTAGCATCATCTTATATGCTCATATGTACACAGCTTTTAAGTTTTTCTGCTTACCTGATAAGATTATCCTAGATGTATACTAAAGACTACACATAAGGCCCCATATAACCCAGCAATCCCACTTTTGGGCATTTACCTAAACAATCACAACCAAGACCACACTAAAGCTACCAGCAAAACTATTTTTATTGCCTCATTATTCACCATAGCTAAGATATGGAACCAACCCAGATGCTCCTCAGTAGATGAATGGATCAAGCATATGTAATGGAATTCTATGCTTCCATCAGAAAGAATGATACTGCTCATATTTAAGGAAATGGAAACACTTAAAAATCATATTAAGTGAAGTAAGCCAGACCTGAAAGAAGTCTAGGGCCAATGGTTTCCCTTATTTGCAACAATTAGTATATGTCTAGGGCAGGCTTTTGAAAGGTAGATCTTGTCTCTGGACCTTCCTTCTGTGTGTTTCTAAGTCCTGTCCTCTGATGAGGTGAGCTAATATGCTTCACTGTGTGCTCCCTGCCATGGAGCTCTGCCTCATTACACAAGGGTTTAGAAACAATGAAGACAAGTGATCACAGACTGAAATTCTGAAGCCAAATGTCAAGCAAATGTTTCGATCCCTACGGTGAGTTTTTTTTTTTTACAATAACAAAGTGACTAAAATAGAAATACTGAAGGACAACTTTTTTTTAGATATGCTAGAAATTTACACATAAGAACAAGATAAAACTCACAGGCAATCCATAACACCCTACAACAAAGCACAAGACTATAAAGTTATCAGAAAAAAATGAGCTTGAATATATATGTCTGAGAGAATGTAAGTAAATATATGAGGTCAACATTTTGTATGGTTTTGTTTCTGTTTCATTTCAGGTCTATTCATTTAGCTAGGTTATTTTTGGAGGCTTTAATGTAATTATACTCAGTTTAACTCATTGTTGAGTAAATGAAGTCGTAATGACTGAACCAGTAATCACTGAAGGGTACCCATCTTCTAACAAATTAAGAACATATTTCTGCTACGTTGATATAATACACATTTTGATTATTTGCAAACGTTCAAAATATTGTATTCCTGAATTTATTGGAATGCATATATTTGAACTCTCTTTAGTGTTTGGCAGTGTTTAATTGTAGTATCAGAAGCCACCATGCTTCATGGTCCATCATAGGTAATAATAGATATATTTCTAATTATATAGAAATATATATTTAGAAATCTATGAAAAAATTTATATAATTTTAAAGATTCCAAATTACCACTGGAAAACAAAAGTACTCACACCCTAATTCCTAGTATAATGGGAACAAAATCTCTGTGTGAGAAAAGATTTTGCCTTCAAAATCACAGCTTCAGAGATTCAGCATACTGATCCACAGAAAATATGTGTTCAAAGAAGAGCAGAAATACATGTGAAAAAATGAACTAAAACAAAAAAGATTTAAGTTCTAGTTTCTACTAAAAATAGTTTAAAATTATATTGATAACTAAATAACTAGACCCTAAAGGATTTGGTTATTGATTTTTAAACAGTTGCAACCCTGGAAAAGGAAAAAATAATATCATATTACTATATTAAATGAATGTATTTATTATACTCAACTTATAGGAATAGCTTATATATTTGTTTATATGATTGCTTTATAATGCTCTCTAAATGTTTTTTAGCAATACTCATGATATTCCCACATTTTTCAATGAATATAAATCTAAGTTCCTTGGATAGAAAAAGTAAATTAAGTTTACCGTTAATATAAAGAGGAATATCTCTGTGTAAGAATGTCATTCTTTTAAGAAATGTATAGGTCTTTTCATTTTTTTACAAAGGGTATAATCATTCTTTCTAAAGGATGAGTAAAAGTCCATTATGCTATATCCTACATTTCCTGTATACATTCTACCACTGGGAGGCATCTGGGCTGATTCTGTACCTTGGCCATGGTGAATATTGCTACAATAAACATAGTTGTCTAATGACTTTAAAACCATGCCGTAGTTTGTAATCATTTGTGCAAATGCCCAAGAGTGAAATTTATGGATCATAAGGTAGTCCTATGTTAAATTTTTTAAGGAACCTACCCCTGCTTCACAGAGTGGTTGAACAAGATTATATCTCTACCAACAGTATATTAGAGTTCCCTTTTGGCCTCTTTCTGGCTACCATCTGTTATAGCTTGCTTTCTTGATAAAGGCCATTCTAACTGGGGTTTGTTGGAATTTCAATGTTATTTTTATTTTCATTTCCTTTACGGCCAGAGATGGTAAGCATTTTTTCATCTGTCTATTTGTCATTTTTACTTCTTCTGAGAAGACTTTGTATCATTAGCTCATTTCTTAATTTGGTTGTTGGCTTTTTAAGGATTTATTTTTTTAAGTTTCTGTATATTCTAGATAGTAGGCTATTGTCTACATGAGGCTAGCAAAAAAACTTCTTCCATTCTGTAGGCTGTTTGTTTAGCATGCTGGATATATCTTTTGCTATTCAGAAACTGTTCCATTTGATGCAGTCCTATTTATCAAATCATTTTTTGATTTGCTATGCTTCTGGATCATTACTCAGAAAGGTTCTACTAATACCCAGAAGCCCTAATGTTTCTTGACTCCTTCCTGTAGTTTCAGTATTACAGGTCTTACATTGAGGTGTTTGATACATTTTGAATTGAAGCTGGTACAAAGTGATATCTCAGGATCTAGTTTCAGTCACATGAGGTAAGTCAGGCCTAGAGAGACAAAGGATGCATTTTCTCTTATATGTGGGAGCTAGATTTAGCCTATAAACTTGTAAGTAAATGCATCGGGTGGTATGCAAGTGTTTATAAACTTCTTACCTGAAATTGAGTAGATTCAAAGGAGACCTCAAAAAGTTTAATTCCTTAGAAAGGCAAAGACAAAATTCAGCAAAATAATAATATCAGGAAGCAGATTCTATAAAAGGATGGAGTAGGGTCAGGGCGAGAGGGGTGGACAAATGAAGAGGAGAAGATGGGGAGAATTAAATCATTACTCAATGTATATCCTACAAAATTAAGAAGATGAGGGAAGGAGTTGTTAGCCTGGGTAAGAATTTTGAAATGGATGACAATGATCAAGATATATTGTATCCATAAACTGCTTTGTGAAATGGAAACACCTTTGTACAACTACTTAACAATAATAAAAATAAATTAAAAAGGAAGAAATTATTGGTAAGGGGAAATATAGAAAATTTTGAACTAGATTTTACACTTACTGTGCTCTTGCAGAAATACTGGCGGTACTATTTATTTCTATGACTTGAGCCCTGAGTACCACAAGTCTTTTGCCAACTTCCATTGACTCTTCACAAGCTGCCAATCATCCTTCTAAAAGTGAATCTAATTAGATCACCATTCTGGTAACAAAACATCAATATTTTTAAAGTAATAGCATTAAAAGCAAAGTCTTTGCCAGGAAATAAAAACATGTTCAATTTGGCCTTCATTTTCAGACTCATTTTATGCCATTCTTAGTCTTTCATTGTAAGCAGACTATATTCTGACCACAATTATTTTTTCATTTTTTTATTGTGAAAATACTGTACAGAGGGATTACAATTACATGGGCAAGATAATGAGTACATTTCTTATCAAGCATTGTAGCCTTCTCCTTTGTTTCCCCTTTCCATCCCTTCCCATCCTAACCCTGCCCCCCACGCAATCCTCCCCATTCCCCTCCCATGCAACAAAGTTGTAAAGTTCGTTTTGGACATAATGACTTGTACATCTCATTGTTACAATGGGCCCACCTGTATCCTTATTTAAACGATTTGTTTTTCCCATTCCCCTCCACAAATTATACCGACATCAAATATAGTGAAAGCGGGGTTATACTGTGGGGGAGGGACATACAAAGCAACAAAGAAATAATCTTATAAATGTGTTAGAAACAATCCCATGAAAGAAAAAAAATTGAATACTTATCTTAGGGTTCATTTCCCTAACATCCTTATCTGACCTTTTCTGCTTGACTCAGACATATACTAGATATTGCAAATAAAGGAAACCATGGGACCTATGGTTCTTTGGGCCTGGCTTACTTCACTTAATATAATTTTTTCCAAGCTTTTCCATTTCCTAACAAATGGGGCAATGTCATTCTTTCTGATGGAGGCAGAGAATTCCATTGTGTATGTATACCACATTTTCTTGATCCATTCATCTACTGAGGGGCATCTGGGTTGGTTCCATATCTTGGCTATAGTAAATAATGCTGCAATAAACATAGTTGTGCTGGTAGTTTTAGTGTGCTGAGCACAAATTTTTATGAGTCCTTTTCTATGCATATTACATCAACATTTCCTAAAATTACACCTATCTTTTTATCTTACAATGTCCAATTCATTACAAAAATTCATCCAAACCTCACTCTCTCCAAGAAACATTTTCCTATAACCCTAAGTCAGTAAACACAATAGTTCCAACATTACTTTGCAATTCCACTATTTTAACAAAAGTTGCTAATATCATCTAAAATACCTACTTCTTTTTTCTGCCTTTTGAACTAAAACTCTGAACTAGTTATCATTTTGTCCTAGAGAGATTTGTCAACCTACCTTTGAGGTAATGGTAGACTTTATAACTAGCTTCTGTCCAAAAGAGTGTGAACAAAAGTTCTATGAGCCATTTCTGGTTTGTGTCTTTAAAAGGAACTTATGACCTCTATTTCTTTTTCTTTGCTTTCTTTTAGGCAAGACATGGAAAGAATACTCTAAGTAATGACCGAGCAAAAAGATAGAATTAGGATTGGTGATCTATTTTATGGAATGTGGCTAAAGCCTTAATGAATTTTTCTACCCATTTAACTTTTATGTGAAAGAAAGATAAAACTTCCATTTTAAGGTCTACTGTTATTTTGCCTCTATTTCAAAAAGCTGAAACATAGCCCCAATTAATATTACACATTTAGACATCCTTTTTAAGTTCAGTCATATCATCATAATAATATGAATTTGTTGCTTGAGATAAGAAAAGGAGGATGTGTGGGCAAAGAGTAAAGAATAAAAAGGTCTTTGGTAGGAATCCAGGCACATGTATCTTGGTCTTATTGAAATCTAAGCAAATGAAGTGCACAATCAGAAAAAAGCCAAGTACTTATTCTTTCAAGTTTAATTATTCTATGTATCTTCCTTGGTTATATTTGAAAGTCTATAACATTCTTGTACATGGTTATTAAATTTATTTTCCTTCTCACATATAGGGAGGTGTCTTTATCACACATTTCTAGGACATTAATATTTAAGATTAAGTTAACTAACAAATGGAACTACATGAAATCCTTTTTCCAAATTGATTCAAAGAGATTCTTTCTGGTAGATATTGAGTAAAATCCTCAAACTCAACACTAGTTTTCCCTCCCTGATACCTTCCTTGACTTGGGGAGAGGCAGTAATTCTGTGTGTTTGCCCATAGCAAGAGAGGCCTGCTGCAGAATCCAGTCAGCTATTTTTAGAGGGTCTTGTCAAAATTTCACTTATTTTGCAACTTTCCAAGCCTAGTTTGTGGTATGATAAAATAAATGTTTGCTAGATGGAAAATTCATGCACAAAATTCAGATATGGCTTTCTGATTTTTAATAGCCAGAAACAGGTTTCATAAGATTAGGTAAAGATTAAACCGTGTTGTCTAGAAAGAATAAAATGTGAAACTAGGCAGTACAGAACTTAATGAAGGTCTTTTCCAGAAATAAAATAATCACTAACAACTCTCACAAGATAATAAACAAAGTATCACCTCATCATCTCAGACAAACCCACTTTTCTGTTGATGTTCCCATCAATATTTTTACTGAGGTAATAATTTTAAATAATGATTTGCATTTTTATTTTATCAGTTTTTTTAAAAAACATGGTTTTATTCTGATAAAATTTAAAAAAATCTAGCCAACTCAATAAAGGTGATAATATGCTATCACCTGTTTGACCTCTCTATTTTCTTTCATGGGTAGAAGAAAGATCTGAGGTATCAAAGTGAAAAAAATCTATTTATCTTGGCAAAAAGAAGAAAGAAAGATTCATTGCAATATATAGAATCTCAGTTTCACTCCTCATATCAACATGATCATCTTATGATTGAGCAAGACACAATTAGTTTTCTTACAGGAAATATACCTTAATATAATCTATGAAAGTGAATGTCTGAAAGGAGGTAGTAGTTGGATCAAAGCACATGTTACTAATCTCTTCCTGGAAATTTAGAATGAAGGACAAGTCGGAGCATCTAAGTAAATCCTACAATTGTGTCACTGAAGAGGACCTCAAAGGTCGAAAAACCTAGAAACAGATAAGAGTGTATTGCATTTATGTAGTGGTCCCTTCTGTGTTCTTCAGCCATAGTCAAATAAGCATCAAACAATCCAACACAAAATCTCAGGTGGGGTTATGTTTTCTGTTAACTATGGAGCTTAACTTTACTGGTGAAATTAGATATTCATGAATTAATACCATATAAAATTCCAACTCTGAAAAGTGTTAGAATCACATGGTACAATGACTTAAAGAGATTAGTAACATGGTCCCTCTCCTGTGGCAATGGTAATTGAATGAAAATTAGATGAAAATGGCCTTCACAGGGTCTCTGTGCTCATATATCCTCTGCGTCTGTCACACTCCCATCCAAACAAAAAGCCTATTTCTTCTTTTTTTGAATCAACCTGACTTTTGTGACTCACTTTAACATAATAAGACACAATTTATGTTACATCATTTCCCTAGATGAGGTTTAAAATGGCCATGAAAAATATCTCTTTAAATATATATCCTACAGATGCTTCCTTTGGGGATTCATATCATCACATGGAGATGCCATGATTGACAAGGACAACTGAGTCCAGGTTTCCAATTATTCCTGCTCATGTATATGGAGAAACCAACTTAATCATGGATGGTCAAGCCTGGTATTTTAGCTCACAGTAATTTGAACCACTTAGTCCCTTGAAACACTCTTCCCTTACTATTTGAATCTTCCAAGAAATGGCATCAGATATGAATCATATCTAAATTCCTGATCAATAGAATATGTCAGCATTGCAAAAGCATAAACGGTTTGAAGGACTTTCCTCTCCCCTCTTGGCCCAATCACTTATACATCAAAGACAGAATAAGATAGATATTTTTCCAGGTACATATAGACATCAGGCAAGCCTCCAGATATGCACAGACAGCTTGAAGCAGGCAGGAAAATCCACCTAATCCTGGCAGTAAACATTTCAGAGTGGGCCCAACTGAAAGCCTTCACCTCCCCAAACCTAAACATTGTGTGTCCACCCAAAACCCCCCAATCCCTATACCTACTTGCTTTTTCCTTAACCTTTGCTTCCTTGCTCAAACTCCACAAAAACCCAACTCCAATTCCACCTCCTTCTCCACAAAAACCCAACTCCAATTCCACCTCCTTGCACAATCTCCATACCCCTAGGAAGGTTTTTGTCCATCACTGTTGTGCCTCAATAAACAGTTCTTGCCTGTTGAGAATTAAATCCAGCCTATTTCTTTTCCTCTTCCTTTCCCCTCTATTTTCTTAACACTGTTGTACTGTTTTTTGGGGGGGTGGGGAGTTCTGGTCGTGGGGCCTGAATTCTGGGCCTGGGCGCTGTCCCTCAGCTCTTCAGCTCAGGGCTAGCACTCTACCACTTGAGCCACAGTGCCACTTCCGGCTTTTTTTTTTCCCTGCTTATGTGGTGCTGAGGAATTGAACCCAGGGCCTCATGCATGCAAGGCAAGCATTCTACCACTGAGCCACCTTTCCAGCCCTGTTGTATTAAGTTTGAAGTGTTTTTTGTTCATTTGGTTGGATTTTTATTTTATTTTATTTTATTTGCCAGTTCTGGGGCTTGAACTCAGGGTCTGGGAACTGTCCCAAGCTTCCTTCGCTCAAGGCTAGCACTCTATCACTTAAGTTTCAGTACCACTTCTGGCTTTTTCTTTTTATGTGGTACTGAGGAATGGAACCCACGGCTTCACACAAGCTAGGCAAGCACTCTATCACTAAGCCACATTCCCAGATTGTGTAACTACCCACCAGAATATTCATAGGATTTAACACAATTTGCCATGGGATAATTTGACTAGTCCTGTACAAATACCTTCCATTTTCTATCTTCTTGACATTAGTAAAGATGAAGAGCAACAGTGATAATGAGATATATTAACAAGCTAAGATTATAAGCAAGATAAAAATAGTTTCATGGATGATGATTGGTAAAGCAGATGAAAATGGAGCTGTTCCTAATTGTCCAATTAAATGCATGGTGGTATTTTTCAATCTGGCAATGCTTATCATGCTTATCATGGACAGTTTGTCTTCCCATTCTAAACACATGGAAGAGTACAGTCTAATTTTTTTATCTCTTCAGTGGCACCACTTGCCTAATGAGTTACGTTTAATAACTATGAGTAAGGTAATGGGAAATGTCTGCATGTCTTGCCCGATCTTTCCTCCTTTGGTGCTGAGACTGGAAGCAGCCTGTATTATTGAGTCATGATATGAATAATAACTCCCCTGGAGAGTCACTCAACATACAGAGGACTTCGTATAAACAAGTAATTAACTTTCATGCATTTAGGCATTGTGTTTTGTCACCACAGATTAGTCTTGTTTGTACTGATTTATCCTATGGGGAATGCTAAAGAATGATTTTTCTTTCCATAATAAGTTTTGGTAATAATCGTACTTGTTGTTTATTTTTTTTTAATTGCCAGAAACAACCTTCATTGTAAGCTATTTACACATTGCTTGCCAACTATTTCTTTTAGGTTTTGTTTCTTCACAAAGTAGTTTCACAATATTCATTTAAAAGTTGCTTTACCCCTAAAAATACATCTCTGACCCTGCTTAGGTGATACGGGATAGAAGGCAACTATAGATAATGACATAGATATAAACATACAAGTATTGTCCTGAAAAAGCAAAAAATTGAAATCATTGTACATGACTATAATGACTATATTTCAGGGTAAGAACAAGTGATAAAAATGCTATCTAAATACAATGGCATGTTTGTTCGAGGAAGCCTAGGGATTTTGAATGCATAAGTATCTACCAGAATAAACAAACTAATAAATCAAGCCTGAAACAACCAGTAAATATTTGAAAGTGAGGTTGTCCTTTCATGTAAAGTTAGGGTATGAGCATGACACAGGTTCATATGATATATATGAGTAGCAGAAAATTATTTTTCTAGGATAGAGCTCATAGCACATAAAGTCGATTTGAGAAAAAATATCAGTAATTTTAATTGGATATTATAGAGAATTTAAATGTCAAATAGATTGAGAAAGTATTTTGTTAAGTAAAGAGAGAAATATGGATGTGAATTACAGAAAGATAGTATTTAAGGAGGAAGACAGCATGAATAATTCTATGCTACCAGCATTCAAAGAAACATACAAAAAGATAGGGTCTTTCTATGTAGGCCATACTATCTTTGAATTCAGGATTCTTTGGGTTTACTTTCCTAAATCCTGGGATTATAGGTTGAGACAAGTTACCTACTTTCTCCTACTGGGCTCTACCTTTTACTTTTTACTGCTTCTAATAATACCCTGACATTATGAATCTATCAAGGGATTAATCTACTGATTAGGTCACAGTTTTCAGAATTTAGTCACTTCCCAAAAGCTCATCAGTGCCAACCAAGCCTTTAACACATGAGCCTTGGGGGAAACATTCTGTATTCAAATCATAGCCCAATTCTTACCATTTATATGCCCTTATTATGATTCATCAGGCCATTTTAGTGATGTCTTCTCTGTTTCTCTCTCTCTCTTTCTCTCTCTCTGTCTCTGTCTTTCTCTTCCTACTGTCTTTCCATTGATTTATCATCCAATTTTTATTCTATCTTTATACATTAATAGAATTCTCCAAGGAGACAGATGCAATAGGCTACAAAGATAAATAAGTAAATTAAAGAGGAAACATCTCCAAGCTTGAAACTAAGGAGGAAGATAGCATGTCAGTCCAAGTCTAAAAGCCTCAAAGGTCAAGAAGCCAATTGTGTAAATCTAAGTCTAAGCCCAAATGTCTGAAAGCTTAAGAGGCCGCTGCTGCAAGTCCCAGAATCCAAAAATTAAAGATTAAAAAAAAGATTCTATAGTTTTGAATTATAAGGACCTATTCCAGTGTGTATGTTTTTTTTGGGGGGGGGAATAGAAAATTCACCATTCTTGTGACTTTTTGTTCTATTTGGGTCACAGTCAATTAGTTGGTGCTAATACACTCAGGTTTAGGTAAGTTTTTTTCTATGCTTGGAGTATATATTCACAAAGTAATTTCTAGAATAATAATTACAGATGCTCTCAGAGATATGCATTGTTATCTTTCTATGTATTCCTTAATTCTGTCTAACAATCTAAACTAACAATCAATAATTATTTACTATGCATTCAAACCTCACAATTACTCTACCACACCAGTTTTATTTAACATACAAAGAAGAAGGAAGGATAATTTTAATTTTGAGCTTGAGTGCATTGGACAACGCAAATTAGGAATAGATGGAGGTCTTTTGTCATCTTTCAATAATTATAATGAATACTTGAGATGATCAATTTACACAGAGAAATGCCACAAATTTTAGATATTTCAGTCCATAGTTCATTAGTCCCTTTACTTAGGGCTTATGGCAGCTCATCCTGGTGAGGGTTCTTGGTGGTTAAAATATACTGACTTCATGATCAGAACCAAAGAAAGAAGAAAAAGGAGTTATGTTCCCACCACTCACTTCAAAGACATGAACTCCATGATCAGAAGACCTTCCACTAAGCCCTACTTCTTCAAGGTATCTACCACATCTCAATGTCACTGAGTTTGGAACAAGGCCTGGGAGATAATAAATCCAAGCCTTAGAAAGGGCAAAATAACCAATATATATAAAGAAAAATATCTTCCAGTTAGTTTTTGATATATTTTGCTTGAATGAAAATTTCTGACATAGGTAACAAGAATGCATATTAATATAATTTTCATAATATAGAATAACACCAAATACATTCTTATGATTACATAAAAACATCATATAAAAGTTATACATATATAATATATAAGTATATAATCATTATAAATAATATTTGATATACATTTTATGATATATACATTTCCTATCAAGCATTGTTGCCTCCTCCTTTGTTTTTTTCATTTGCTTTGTTTTTTTTTTTAAGTAAATGAAGTAGATGTTTTCTAGGGCTTCACCCAGACCACTCAACATGTCATTCCATATTCTGAGAAACAAGGAAGAAGCCTGTTACACAAACTGCCAGATCTTCTCTCTCTCTTTTCTTATCATATAATATATTCTTCCAAGAGACAGGTAAATTATTTATCTTCATTTCCATTTCACAAAGAACAGTTTAATGTGCAATAGTACTGAAAAATCACCAGATTGCTGTCTATGTTCATTGTACTATAGAACAGTATTTTTAAGCATTTTATAACTTCACATTTGTTCATTGACCTGGAGGCCTGGAGATTGTTTTTGAAATGTTTCTATTTTCAAATGTTGCCAAATTGTTTGCTTAGAAGATAGATCTAGTTGGAGATTTTCTGTATTTTTTTAAATTTCTGGATGAAATACAAAGCTATCTTATTATAGAAGGCAAGATAGCATAACTAAATAGGTTTAAGGAAGCAATTGAGCTAAACTCTATTTTCAGTTTGCTCATTTACTTTTCCTATGATCTGGACAAATCAGTTAAAAAGTACATGTCTTAATTTTTATTTCAAACAATAATGTAAAGTAAAAATATTAAAAATAAATGATATAAAAGTGCATTAGCTTCTATTTTCTACATTACTAAAATATGAAAGATACAAAAGAGCTGTGTAACTTTTAAACAAAATATGAACATATAGCATTGCTGTTAACAGATAGCATATATAGTATTATATATAACAAACACTTCCATCTTTACCTATTACAGTCACAGTAAGAATGAATGCTAAACAGTTTTGGATTATACTAAAATTAAAGTTAATATTCTTGCTGATAGGTCAAGTATTTTATCCTCCTGAACTTAAAAAAGTACACTGTATTTTAACACAGAGTAAAGCTTTTTCGATAACAAAAAGAAATATATTTTAATGGAAACTCTGAATCAAACGGAAATTGCAGGCATTCAAAAGACTTTAACTCTGAAGTGAAGATGGAATAATCATTTCTACATTAGTAAATTTCAATAATTTAGTTCCAATAAGTTTCATGTAAAATTTTAAGATACTGCAGTTCCATAAGTGGAAGAGATTTATTGATTTTTTCAATGTATCTTTATTAGTATTTTGTATCATGTAGCTTTCAAAATTATGCTTTTTTGTTGTTCAGATCTCTTAACTCAGTTTTTAATTTGTTGATGTTATCCTTCAACTGGCATTGATCAAAAGTTCTAATCATATTTCTAAGTCTATATATTAATCATACTAATTATCACTGTGATGGATATCTGAAAAAACAACCTATGGGAAGAAAGAATTACTTTCACTTATGGATTTAAAGGGGTCAGTCTGTGGCCATGACTCCATTGCTTTGAAACAGTATTGACTAATCCTGAAGAGCATGATGAGTCAAATTTGCTCACCTCCTGGTAAGAAGAGACTCAGGGAGAAAAGAGGCAGATCTGAAGGGGGCAGGGCAAGAATTACCCTGAAATACACATGTTGTGACGGATTCCTGTTTAGTAAACTATTCCACCAACCAGGATCATCTCTGAAAAGCTCATCAGTGAAGTAGGTACCCTCACAATTCTATCACCCCTCAACGGTACCAACCACTGAAGAATCAAGCCTTTCACACTTGAGCCTACTGGGGGAAGATGGGGTGCTGCATCCTATCCAGACCTTCAGTGTCTATAATTAAGCTATATATTTAATGCTTTTAAAGACATAGAATTTAGGATTTAATATGTCCCTATGATTGAGGAGTCAGAAAAAAATTAATCTTCTATGTGAATTTGTATGAGAAAATAGTTAAAGAACTTTTGATTCCTCGATCATTTTTTCTGCCAGTCCTGGAGCTTGAATTAAGACCTGGATGCTGTCCTTGAGCCACTTTATACTCAATGCTAGCACTCCACCATCCTTTACGGAGCAGTTGATTGGAGATAAATGTCTCACAGATTTTCCTACTCACAATGGCTTTGAATTGCTATGCTCTGATCTCAGCTTCCTGAGTAGATAGCCAATGGCACCCTGTGCTTCCTTAGTTGAGACTAAGAAATTAATATTTCTTAACCAGGGAGAGAAAAAATATATTCTAAGTGGAAAGAAATGATATGAATAAAGGCATGGAGAAATAAATACACTGATTATTTTAGGGAAAGAAGTCTAAAATTGATGCCTCACTCTAAAATCTGTATAACTTAGTTATGATCACCCCCACCTCCAGATTCCTCAGCCTCATGCCCATGGTGAAGTTTACAGGCTTTGTCATTGCATGAAGTTGAGGACCTGCTAACAACCTAATGACTAATGTTCAGACACCTTCATGTATGCATGCTTTATATTCATTCTTTGTTTACCTTTCTCTGTTTTTTTGTAGTCACATCAAGATGAGTTATAACATAATTAGATGAAACATTATCTGGACTCACTGTTAAATTCTTACCAACTTCTTGACTTTTTCACAGTTGTTTCTGTCTTCTAGATCACAACTCCACCGTCAGATCCAAAGAATCACTGCACATATCTTAGCCTGTTGAGAAATCTAAATTTGGTCCTAAATCACTGACTTTGTTTACCTGTCTTTCCACTTAAAAATTAAACTTACCAGATTACTTGATGAAGATGTGGTGTGATACAAACATACCTATACTTATATACATATAGCACAGATATATCAATAGTATGCATATATACGAATGTGCATGGATAGACATAAAAAAAGAAAAAAAATCATGTCATTTGTATGAAAATGGATAGTTACCACAGAATAATATCTTGAGTAAGAAAAGCCATGATCAAACCAAATATCATATGTTTTCACGCCTATAAAAGCTCAACTTAAAAGATGTATTTATTCACAGATATGTATACACTATATATACACATAAGCATATATATTTATATATGTATATAAAAGTATATACACATTCATATTTACATATATACACATATCTATACATATAGACTATAACTCTGTAGGACTATTTGTAGGATGAGAGGAAGAGTACAGTGGAAAAGTCTGAATGTGAATAACTTTAAAATACATTGTTTTTTTCTTTCTTGCTATTGTTTCTAACATATTTATAAGGTACCAGGAGATTTTTTGTTGCTTTGTATGTTCCTTCCCCATGGTATAACCCATGTTTTCACTGTATTTGATGTTGGTATAATTTGGGGAGTGGAAGGGATAAAACAAATTGTTTAAATAGGGATACAGGTGGACCCATTGCAACAATGAGATGTACAAGATGCTATGTCAAAAAAGAACTTTACAATTTAGGCGGTGGGGGGGGGTGCCAAGAAGGGGATATAGTTGTGGAGATGGAAGGAAAGGGATGGTAGGGGAAAAACAAAGGAGGAGGCAACAATGCTTGATAAGAACTGTACTCATTACCTTGCTCATGTGATTATAACCCCTCTGTACAGTATTTTCACATAAAAACTTATTTAAAAAATACATTGCAATTATGTATGAAGATAGTATAAAAATTCTCAATGAAAGCTGTTGCCCAGTAAGAATTGGTAGTTAAGAAAGAGAAGGCAATAGAGAGGCTTAGTCAGAGCTAAACACAATATATTTGTATATATATTTGAAATTCCATGTGAAACCCAGTACAGTTAAGACATACTGCAAAAGAACAACTGAGAATAAAGCAAAACAGGCTCTGCTGGGGCTGGAGTTCAAGCAGGTGGGAGTAGAGCTAACAAGGCAAGTGAAATGAGTATGGCTGTAGCCATAGAGTTTGCCGCCTTGAATGAAAATGAAACAACTAAGCCCATGAAATTACACTAAGAAGTGGGGAGTGGGTTTGAAAGGGTGTGAAGGGGGATGAAATTGATTAGACTACATCTGAACGACATATAATTGTTTCAAAGCACTCCCTTCTTATTTAGCTAACTATATTAGTTATAGTAAAAACAAAACAAAAAATAGCTTATCTTTTTCTCCAAAACTTTCATTCTATGAACTAAGCCCTTGTCTCATGTGCAAGGGTTCTTTGAACTTTACTTTCATTGTTAGGTCATCCCCTCTAGATCACAATCCTTCTGGCTATGCCTCTCACATAGCTGAAACCACAGATTGCATCACAATTCCCTCCTTAGTGTCCATGGTGGAGTTTCTCACTAATAATTCCCTGGTTAGCCATAATCCTCGCAATTTGTATTTACTGAGTAGCTGGGGTAATAGACATGTGCCCCTACACCTAGCACTTTGGCAGTATTGGCCTTACCGTTTGCCTCAAGCTCTCTTTGTGTCTGATTTATGTTAGGATCTCACTTTCTGCCCAGGTGGACTCCTGATCTATAGTTTCCCTACCTGATGCTTCCTCTTGCTGCTGTGATCACAGCTGTATCCAACTTCTCTCCATGGAGATGAATTCTCGTACACTTTTCTGCCTGGCCAATTTGATAAAACCATCTGTATTTCAGTCTCCCATGTAGCTTGCAATAACAAGGATGAGCCTTGTAATCAATTGTGAGTTAACAAGAAGTTTTGTAATCTTTTCTCAAATTGTGAACTTCCAAATTTCAACCTACTAAGCATCTCCGATTATAGGTTTGATTAACCACTATTCAGTATATGTGTGTGTGTGTTTATGCATGTGTTGGTGGGGTGAGCAAGAGAGAGAGACAGACAGGCACAAACAAGGATAGAAACACAGAGACAGAGAGAATGAGAGAGAAACTAAGATTGGTGAATAGAAGAAACTCAAAGATTAGTTTAAAAAAGTTTTATTTTATATACGAGGAAACGAAAACTTAGATTGTTAAAGGGACCCAGATGCCAACAAGGTAATAACAGGGAATTCAAAATTGCTAAGTCCATTTCCACTTCTTATTTAAGCTCTCACCAAAATAAATAAATAAATCACTGAATATATGACAAACAATTTTACCAGAGCAAAGGAACTAAATGTTAGTATCCAGGTCAACGATTGGATTATAATCAGTGTTCAATGTGTATATTATTAATAATTTACAAGGAACAAAAGAAGAAAAAGGTGAATAAAAGAAAGGAATATAGGACGAAAGAAGGAAAGAAGGATGGAAGATAAAAAAAAGAAGGATGGAAGATAAAAAGAATAGTTTTACTATATATTTACTCAATAAACATTTATCTCAGTAAAATATATATATATATATTCATTAAACTAATAATTCTCACTTTAGATACAGATTCATGTGTGAAATATATGTACATATAGCATACAGTTAAAAGGAAATAAAGCATTCTTAGAAAATACCTTTCAAGACCTGGAATCTCATGAAGTTTGAATCGTAAGGAAATGGTAACCTAGAAACAATTTTTCTAAACATAAAGAATCAAAATAATAGTATTATTTATTTTAATAAAGCACACGCTACCCTTGAAGGTAAAATGGAAGAAGTAGATCAAAAACTAGATTTTACTATCTTATCAGTATTTTCCAAAATTTTTTTAAAGAAAATAGAAAGGTACTATTCCCCAGTGATCCAGAAGCCAAAGTAATTGTGATTGTAAAGGAGTACACTTCTATCAAAGCTTATAGGAGTTTTAAGTTCTCATGAACTGAAAGATAATACTTCACTTCTAAATAATGCAAATGTGAAAAAAGTATATTGCTTAGAGTAAAATACAGTAATCTCCCCAGCAGTACAATATGGCAAATTGAAATTTTAGAAACAGATATTTGATTCACACAACTTAGCCAATCCAGAAGCTAAAGAAATGAAACCCAGTCTAATCACACTTTATTTGCTTTTAGAACATGCAAATTGGACTCATTGCATGTTGTATAACTTGAGTGTTAAACAAAATTATCTTTCTACACTACAGTAAAAATGCTGAACAAAATCAGATACAGAACAAAAATACCATGACTAAGTTAAATAGCAATTTGACTAAAATGAATTTGCTTTGCCAACAGTATCATGACGTGTTCCTAAGTATGTGCCAGTATGATTGCACATTTATCTCATAAAGACTCTCTTTCTCTTTCTCTTTCACTGTCTCAGATATTCAACTCAGGTAAGTAGGCCATTACTCTCTAGAACTCTCAAAAGCTACACACATCTTTCTGTGAATCATATGGAATTCATTATATGATAAAATATAGAATTTACTTAACCCTGTGAATATTAAATCCTTATGCAGTCTTTGAAATAATTATTTGTTAGGCGCATACTAATATATAGAAAGTTTAAGGACACATATTTTATTAAAGTCTGTTGAATACCACATCCATGAAATGCTGGCACTACTTCAAGTCTCAGCTAGGATAATGTTAGTAATATTTATTCAATTTGAAATTTTGATAAATATTTTCCTATTAACAACAGAAGTCTACTATATAACAATATATTTTTATGAAGAAAAATTAAAACTGTGCCTTTAAGAGAAAACACATGTAATAATTATCACTCAGTATTGCTAGAGTAGCCTGCATATGCTAAATGCTATACGCTATATGTATATCACTTCCTTAAGTGAATATATGTGAGTGGGTTTTGTGAATGTGTAGGCTACGTATTTATTTGTTCAAGCTCAGAATATACGTTAATAATAAACTGCTATGACTGCTTTATGAAAACTCATTAAGCCATATGATTTGATTGGAAACTAATGCATACATCAGTATGTTCAGAACCTTCAATCAAATATCTCTAGATTGCATGTTGTGATGTTGCAACTGTTGGAGCTTTAATAACTATGTGTCAGGATCACTGCTTATATACACAAATAATTATCTAGCATGTAAATATGTTGTTGATATAGTAAAAGTAATCCTATTTGCAAAGCAGGAGTCTCAGTTTGTAATCATTTTAGGTTAAAGTTTAGTAAATAGATTATAGTATTTATTTTGTAAACTAGCTTCAAACTTTAAATCAATTTCTAAATTATTTATATCTACATGGCATATTTAATTTCACATGTTCACATGTGAATAAAAACCAGTGAAAGCTAGGCACTGATGGCCTAGGTCTGTAAAACTAGCTACTTGGGATTCTGAGATCTGAAGATCTCAGATTGAAGCCAGGCAGGGCAGTGAAGTTCATGACATTCTTACCACACAGTAAAAGCACTAGGTGGCATTGTGGCTCAAGTGGTAGAACTCTAGCCTTGAGCAAAACAGCTCACAGACAATGTCCAAACTCTGAGTTAAAGCTTCACAACCAGCATTAAAAAAAAAAAAAAAGAAAGAAGGAAGGAAGGAAGAAGGAATGAGAAATAGAAAAAAAAAATAAAGAACAAGGCATCAGTGGCTTGTAATTCTAGCTACTCCAGAATTTGAGATCTGAGATCTAAGGATTATGGTACTAAGCCATCTGAGGCAGAAAAACCCATAAGACACTTACCTCCAACTAAGGACCAGAAAAGCCCAGAAATAGAGCTATGGCTCAAATGGTAGAGTATTAGCCTCGAGCATAAAAGTTCAGGGACAGAACCCAGGACCTACATTCAAGCCCCAGGACCAGCACAAATAAATAAATAAATAAGCAAAAAGAAAATAACTCTGCACACCTTGAAATTGCATGTACACTTTTTTAAGTTCTTTTTTTTTGGAGGGGGGTCTGGTCATGGGGCCTGAACTCTGGGCCTGAGTGCTGTCTCTCAGCTCTTCAGCTCAAGGCTAGCGCTCTACCACCTGAATCACAGTGCCACTTCCAGCTTTTTTTCTTTTTGCTTATGTGGTGCTGAGGAATCGAACCCAGGGTCTCAAGCATGCAAGGCAAGCGCTCTACCACTGAGCCACCTTCCCAGCCCTTTTTTCAGTTCTTGTAATGAGAAGCTAATCCATAAATAGATACTTTCTAAATAAATATGAGAGGTATTTATGGAATTAATTAACTTTGACATGTTAAGTGTTTTATGAGTAATACAGAAAAATACCCATACCAATGTTATAAAAGAGATTGCTTACTTTAGACAATATTCTGCATTCACTAAGATGAAGACACATAAATTGTGCATTTAAAGTGCATTATAAAATTTTATCTCAGCTACTAAAGATATCTTAAGTAGCTAGATCCCATTGATCTGCCATAAAGCTTTGTCAACTAAAGCATTTTTTCCCTCAAATTGATCTCCCTTTTTTCTTCTCATTTTCTCAACAATGCACAGCAGGAATCACTGTCTACACACAGAAAACAGGAAGCTAGCTGTAGGCACAGGTATAAAACAAAAAGGCCTCGATTAAAGAAAAAGAATAGACTGCTGTTCTTATTTTATCTAAAAATTATTGATGTTGTCAATCACAGACACAGAGTCCCATTTATTTGTAATAACCACTAATGTGATTGTTGCATTTCTGACCATTCTAAAATCCAAAGAAATCTACAAGCTAATGTGATGTAACACTGGATTTTCTTAGAAAGCCCATTATATACCAATAAATATTCTGTTTCACAAGCGTTAAAACCACTATAAAATTTCTTAGAATTAGGTAAGGAGGAGATTTGTCTAAAGCTTAGCCACAAGTGGATAAAGAGTGTAAAAGTTTGAGTCTATTCTGTTTTCTTTTGGCAAAAGGATGCTGTAATGAAGAAAACAGAAGAAATGAAATGAAAGGAACTATTAGGCTGAGCTATCAATGCATTTGTTTGTAGAGCTCCCCAGTGTTGAGTAATTCAAAGAAGAAAAAAATCTCAGAGACCAGAAAGCCTTCATTGAAGTTTGTAGTGGACAGAGTAAGTGAGACACTTGGTCATTCCCACTATTGTAATAGTGGCTACTTTCTGGGTTTTCACTATAGTATGAGAGTATTACCTCTCCACCTCCATGCTTGCTTTCTGGTTCACTAGAAAAGTCAAGACTCTACATAGCAGGTTAACTTATTTTACTTTGTTATTCTTCCTTTTAAAACTATGTGAAAAAACTGTGGTTTTAACCCAATCAGATCTGAAAATAGCACCCTGAATGTACTTCTACTGAAAATACAAAAAGAAGTGCATTCAATGAGTATCTGGAATATTCTCTTCTCATAATAAGGAGAATGAAAGTGACATCTTGGGCTGATCCCCTCCTGTGCTTGCTACTGCACACTGAGTAGGCTGCATTCCCCAGCTTGCCTGCTCTGAGGACATGAACAGTAATCACACCTAACATCATAACAGATCCCTGGGATGAGAAATCATATGGAATCCCAGTTCTTGTTTGTGGTATGCCTATTGTTCTTGGATGTTTTAATCATAAAATGGATTTTATTAATTCCTATATTCCGTCATTCATATAAATGTGGTAGTGTTATAAAGAACAGATTTGAAAAATCATCTATACTAGCCAGGCATCAGTGGCTCATGCTTGTAATCCTAGCTACTCAGGAGGCTGAGATCTGAGGATCACGGTTCAAAGCCAGCCCGGGCAGGAAAGTCCGGGAAGACTCTGATCTCCAATAAACCACTAGAAAACCAGAAGTGGCTCTGTGGCTCAAGCGATAGAGCGCTCACCTTGAGCTGAAGAGCGTCAGGGAGAGTGCCCAGGCCCAGAGTTCAAGCCCCACGACCGACCAAAACAAAAACAAAAACAAAATCATCTATACTATGGTAAGAGAAGGTTTAATTTTATATTTTTAGTGGCTGAAATTGTGAAAGATTACTAGTATTATCAATCCTATTCACTTTGTACATATTATATTTTAAATTTTTCAAATTCAATGTGTCATTTAAAAATGTTTATATATATATCTGTTTTCCCATAGTAACATTTCAAAAATAATTTATGTTTGTGGGTTTATTTTTCATAAGAAGGCATTTGTCTATGAAGATAAAGTGTAAAATCAGTTGATTTTTATGGGCTAAATATGCTTGCCCATCAGAAAATTAACAAAAAAGAAAAAGTTAAGAGCTAAATTAAATGTACTTTGTTAATGTCAACAATACTCTAAGATGAAGGAGAAAAATGAGAAAAGGTTAGCAGGTTTTGTTTCACAGAATGTAGTAGAAAAAAATCACATGAATTATTTTGATTTATAAGTTTCTCATTTTCCCCCAGGGAATTATGTTTTAAAAAGCAACAAATATATGTTTTATGTTTTTAAAAATTATGATTTATATTTGCATATGTATCATAGATGTCATCTCATTGAATACCTCTGAATTTGTGTTCTTTAACTGTGAGAGGCAATATGTAAAGTCTGTGATTTTAATGATTCTGAAATTTATGTGCTCCAGAAAAAGATTTTCAGTGTTTTAAATATAGCAATACTAGGATTGAAACTCTGGGCCTTGCACAGAAAGCAATTTACCACCTGACCAACACCTATAGCCTATTTTTACCTTGGTTATTTGAAGATAGAATCTCACTTTATGCCAAGGCTTGCCTGAGCTGTGCTCCTCTTAGTTGTACTTTTTGGTGTCACTGGAGATGACAGGTGAGTGCCAATGCACCTAATTGTTGAAATGTAATAAACTTTTCTGCCCGTTCTAGCTCTGACCTCTATCTGGGCTTCCAAAGTAGTTAGGATCATAGGCTTGACCCAATGTATCTGGCTTAAATGACCATATTTAAACATGCTATTGAAATAAAAAAATCTATAGTGAGACCCTCAATCACAGCTTTGAGATATCAGGAATATTTGAAAGTGGAAAAATTATGCAACATGGGAATGAAAGAAAAGGCAGACCAGAAACTGGGCTGGTCTGAAGAGAGTTCCTTAAAAAACAAAGTTGATAGCAAGAAAATGCTTGGAGAGAAGAAAGCCACATAAAACCCAGAAAAGGAGATAAACCAAAGAAAACAGATGTTAAAAAAAATAAGGGACAAGGGGCTGGGAAGGTGGCTCAGTGGTAGAGCGCTTGCCTTGCATGCTCAAGGCCCTGGGTTCGTTTCCTCAGCACCACATAAGCAAAAAGAAAAAAGCCAGAAATGGCACTGTGGCTCAAGTGGTAAGAGTGCTAGCCCTAAGCCGAAGAGTTGAGGGATAGCGCCCAGGCCCAGAGTTCAGGCCCCACAACCGGACCACCCCCCCCCCACACACAAAAGGGACAAAACTCTAAATGAAGGACATTTTGCACATACAAAAAAAAAGAAAGTAGAACCCATAGAGAGAAAATATTAGGTGTGAATTGATAAGGGCACTGTCACTTTTTATTATTTATGATAATAAAAGAGGTTATTTAATAGACTTTACCAGGAGAAAATTTGTGCTAAAGAAATTTACCACAAAACATAAATAGTCATTACTTTTTCTGCACTCTTGAGGAAAATGGAATCCAAGAGGAAAGATATAAGGCCAAGGACAAAAGTGAAAGAGTAGCAGAAAACAGCGAAAATAGTATCAAGAAGGCTAGACCACAATGAAAGCACTAAGGACAAGTGAAATATAATTTCAAAGAAAGATTGAGCAGGGGATAGGCTGCCTTCCTGGACTAGATGATGTAATATTAGCAGATGACATTGGAAGGACTAAACTCCTATTTTGCCTCTGTTTTCTCAATCAGGAGGAAAAAATGATCTTCATACTCAAAGGGTAGGACAAACAAGGAAATCAAATCCTGATAAATGAAGAGATAGTAAGAGAGCACTTAGCTACTTAAATGAGTTCACATTACCAGGTTCAGATGGATTTCATCCCCAAGGACTGAAATAACTTGTCGTTGGACTCTGACTCATCTCATGAATTTTCCTGTTCTTCTCTGTTGCTGTGGACACTCTTTAGCCTATGTTCCTGTCATTTCTCTATTGGATTATTGTGACTGCCTCTCTCTTCCTTGAAATCAGTGTATACCTTGCCTCCAACATGAACTTTCCCCAAAAAAACTGCATGCAGGATTAAATATTTCTCACCTAAAACAACTCTGCATTTTCTCTTTTCTACAAAATTTACTACTTACAAAGTAGTTGCCCCACAGCTAGCCATTCCTAGGGCATTCTTAATTTTTCAGTTCTCAGATCACAGTCTTAGCGTGGCCCAGTTGGTCTGATGTTTAGTTGGTTACACTCATACACGCTTACTTGCCATATAACGTTCTATCCCATCCACAGTATTTTTTTTCCTATTATGACTCACCTGGATTCTTCAAGCTGTAGTTTAACAATTCTTTATATTTTGTTTTAAGTTTCTAAGTGTTATAAATCTGTCACCTTACTATCTACCTGTCTTATTTCTCAAAATGATTAAAATTTACATATAGTCCAACCCTGTAGGCCAAATGTAATTGTTATTAAACAATTCAGTATTTCATTAAATATTTGTCACATCATAAGAAATAGACATCATTAATATCCTTGATTCTTAAACCTATATTCTATATTTTTTAAAATTGCACACTATCATTATGCAAGTTTGAATATTGCATAGATTCAAAAGAGTATAATAATCAATTGTTCTTTTTTAAAATGATATTTTATTTTACTTTAAAGGTCTTGTACAGAGGGGTTACAGTTACATAAGTAAGGTAATGAGTACAGTTCTTGTCAAATAGTGTTATCTCCTCTCCTCATTTCTCCCACTTTCCCTCTTTTCCCCTGATTCCCCACCCCCGCCATGTTATAAAGTTCATTTGAAACATAGTGTCTTGTGAGTATGGCTGTTGCATTGGTTGAACCTTTGTCATTTGTCTCATCATTTTGTAATTCCCCTCTCCCTCCCCAAATCAGATAAATGTATATATAAAACATAGTATACCAAAATCAAAGACAGTGACAACAGATGAATCAAATTGGGAAGAAAAAGAAAGAAAAAAAATAAACTCACACAGTACACTAAAAAAAAAAAAACACCTCTTGTTTCCATATCTTGGAGTTCATGTTGATGAGCATGATTTTATATGGTAATATGTACATAGCTATTGAGCTATTGTGATCCTCTGATACTACTACCCTAGACATATAGTAATTATTACAAATGTTCTCTTTTTTCATTACTTATTCCTGTAACTGGACCTAGTATATGTATGAATATGTGCAAGTATGCATTTATGTTTGTGTTTAAATCTACATATGAACATATGTAAATTATTTTTCTCATTAAAGTTAATTAATGTTCCTTGTGAAGACATGAGAAAACAGAATAAGGAAAAGATTGCCATTTTTTTAGTAATTTAGTTCCACTGAGCCTGAATTATCAATGTGTTCATGGATGACATAAGAATGGACACCTTAGTCACTTTTCTTCTCCTTTTTAAAGTTTTAAAATTTGTTCTTAATTTTTATTCATTTAAGTACTTGGATAAAGGAGTTTCCATTTAACAAAGTAGTTTATGAATACAATGCATCTTGATCAATGTTAACATTCTCACCATTCCCTCCCAATACCTACTTCTTCCCTCACTCTTCTTAATCTTGTAGGACATAGATTGAATTTTTGGCTGCATTCTGGCCTCATCTCCTCTTCATTCCTTTACTTCTTTCCCCTTGACTCCACCTCAGCCCTTTCAAAGACCCATTTTCTGACTTTTATTTTGTTGAACTTTGACGTTGCCTTTCTAAGGAATTTCTAAGCCATCCGAGTTCTCCTTTGAATCTACCATATTTCAGATAATATATTTATATATTTTTGCATACTACTCAACATATTTACTTAAACGTTTGTAAGTAAATCTGGCTTCTACTAATAAGGGAAAACATGCATCCTTTGTTCCTGTGGGCCTGACACATTTCCCTAAATATATTCTTCTCCAGGTAATGCTGTTTCTTTACAAATAGTACAGTATCATTATGTTTTTAATTGAACCTTAGTTCTTTTGCAAAAATCACAGTATAAGCATCTCTCTGTGGTGACAGTGATTCTCATATTCAAGGATTTTTAGGTAAGCTTCTCACAAATTTTAGATCTTAAGCTCTACAAAATATGCAACTTCACTGTCTAAAATCCCCCAAAAGAGGATGCCTTTGCATATATAGTAATTGTGTTTTTATATTTGCAAGAATCCTAGAAATAATATGGCCAAATCAAAGACACATTGCTTTATAATACTTTCTGCTTGAGAAGAAACCAGAAGTGATTTATTTTTGATTAATGAATGGATTTCCACCAGGAAAAAAAAATCCCTCAGTTCTTTTTTCAGTTTCATTATGTGAGTTCTAATTTTTTCTTCATTCTTTTATTAAACAGGTAAAAAATAAAAGAATGTGCTTAGTAAATATATAATAAATAGTGAAGATAAAGCTAATATTCTGGCAGAATTTTAATATGAAAGTAACAACATGTTTGAATAATAAAACTGAAAAAATGCAATGGAAATCAATGAAAGTATGCACAGAGATTCACAAGCAGCTTAGTGGCGAAATGCTCAGAAGTCTCAACTGACTGGATTTCTGCCTGGTCATCAACATATAATACCTTTTAGATTGTATTGATACTAGTTTCTACAATGTGAATGCATATTTCATTTCTGTTCAGAAAGGAGGCTCCAGCTAGACTCTTTTCTCTCACTCCCCATCCAACATCTTAGCATGAATATTCCCATCTGAAACACGTCCCCTAAGAATAACAATCAGTAAGGGAAAGGAACTCCATGGCTTATCTTAGGAGAAATAGCTAACATAATTGAATATGCGTCTCCTTAAATGAGAATAGGAAACTATACAGACAATTGAGAGCTTTTTGAATGTTTGAAAATCTGTCTTAATGTGAATATTGATGTAGTATGTGAACCTCTAGATTAATGGCTAGAATCTACAGTGAAATAAATTTAAATTACTATATGAAATTTAAAAATTAGAGGTTTTCTGATAGATAGTTTTCTATCTATCTATCTATTTTTTGTTTGGGTTGGTCATTGTCCCTTCACTCTTCAGCTCAAGAGTAGCACTTCTACTACTTGAGCAACTGCACCACTTCTGGTTTTCTGGTGGTTTATTGGAGATTAGAGTGTCACAGACTTTTCTGCCTGGGGTGATTTTGAACTGCGATCCTCAGATCTCAGCCTCCTGAGTATCTAGGAGTACAGGTGTGAGCCACTGGCACTGGCTCAAAAAAAGATATTTTTGTGAAGTAATATGTTATCTTCTCTTCTAGCAAAGATGGAAGTCTTCACTTATTTTGTAGTCAGGGTTTTTTCTCTTGGTTTTAATAAAGGCTGTGCGACTTTTAGTAGCCCTTTTCATCCAACCAAGACCTTTCTAACACCAAAATAATTCATCCCAATAGCTGATGTTTATAGTGAATTTCTGATGGTCTGTCAAATGTTCTTTAAATGTGACATATAAAACACTTCATTTAATCCTAACAATAAGTTAGTATGGTGGGCAAGATTACTATCATCACTAAAACTTACAATTGTCAAATAATTTGGATCTAATTTCGAAAAGAGTAAGTGGTTGTCACCAAATTGGAATTCAGTTGGCCTAACTCTATGCCAGTGCCTTTAAGCTTCTTGATCTACCATATAGATTTTTTTTGTAATGAGTCACATTTTAACAGGCTCAAATGAGTGACTGCTAGTGATTGCATCTTGCCCCTTAATAAGCCCCAGTGCTATTTTTATTCTGTATTTATTAAGTGTTGCATTGTATTAGGTAATCTAAGAATAACAAACAGCTACAGGTGATCTTGTGTCAGAGACCCTAACTGTCTCATTAACCCTTAAAATCTGTTTCTGAAAACTTTATTTTCCATGTTAATGAAGTCTTTTCTATCCCAACCTTGCAAATATTCAAGGATAAACAGTAGGCTGTCCTAGGTTCGAGGACAACTGTGAAGGCAGCAATGGTTTGAAATTGTTCTTTGCTAATCATAATGTATGTTGGCTTTAAGCTACATCCTAACCTATCTAGGTATACTTTACCTATATAAAGGGAATAACAATAAAAGCAATAAAACTATTGTTTGGATTAAATAATACATAGTAACCATGAAAATTAAATAAGGAAACAGAAGGTTCTTAGCACAGTAAGCCACACATGGTGAATGCTAGATGTTATCTGCCATTGTGTTGATGGAGATCATACTCTGACAACAAGATGCTCTGAAACTCAAAGAAACAGAATACATGTGAGCATCCAAAACTCATTCATACTGCAAATTTTAATAATAATAATAGTAGTAATAAGCATCATAATGCATATATTTCTATAGTGTAATAAACAAAAGATCTGTTTTGTGATAATTTCTGAAATCCTCAATAACAAAACGCATAATTCTGAAACTGAACTAAATTTTCTAACTATTAAAAATTCTCATCCCCGCCGAGTCTCTCTGACACCAACAGCAGCTCAGAAGTCATTCACAGACTTAGAACTTGAAGGTCAGGAGTACAGTGTCTCGGTGTGCCAGGGTTGCTTCAGCATTTAAACCTTAGTCCAATCAATTTAAGACTACATAGATTATTCTCTCCTTTGAGACAGGCCTCAGCAGGTGGGTTATCTCTAGGGAGCAGAAAAGTACTCCAGGACAAGCTCAGCCACATCAAATAAGAAGAGACAAGAAACTGTCCCCTATGTCCCATGTGTGAATGCTCTCAGAGTTATAAAAAGGCCTTCAGAGTGTCACAGAAAATAAGGGGAAAATAACACAAAGGAGGGTACTAGAGATGGGTTAGCAGACAGATGGGCCACTGTGGTTGGTCGTCAGAATCTTGAGTGGTATCTTAAACCTTATGGCCAGAGCAGCAAAGAGTTTCAGAGGAAAAAAAATCAATGGCTTGGGAAGGTCATCCTCTCAGACAGGTACAATTTCCAGGACTACATAAGTAATGCTTTTGTTTGCCATTTATACAAAATGAAGTGACAAAGTCTATAGCCTACGCCACAGTCCCTTACATAAAGACCCCAAGAATCTAAGAAAAATAGAAGCGATGAAATTTAAGATTGGTCATGTTAGTTTCCACAAGCCATTTTCAGTTTATTATAGGTTTGAATAACTTTCTGGATGAAGTATATTTATTTGTTCTTATATTGGAATAAGAACAATTGAAACAAAAATTGCTTCCATTTTATCTAATGTGTAAAATACTTGAAAATTAAGACGCCAATGTAATGTAAAAGGTTATGTCATATCTCTTCTATATATAAAAAGACTTCTATAAATTGAGCTTTTAGATAAAATGTTAGAAGGCACCTGGATGCTTTCTTGGCCCTGATGTTTGTATAATTCATCTCTAGTAATTATACAGGAAGAAATTCTAAAATAGATATTATTATTGTTAACATATACAAAAATTCAATGAATGGCCTACCTGTGTTAGCTTTATTCAGTGGAGATAAATCTATTTAAAGATCAGAATATCTAGACAATAATAGATATATAAAAAAAAGTTAGCCAAATGGAATTCTTTAGAGAAGAGTTCTAATTTTTCTGGGCTATTGTAGATTGAAAATCTTAAACAACAACAAAAATAATACAAAGATCTTTGATGCCTAAAAAGCAAACAACGCACCCCCCCCCGACAAAATCCAAGATGTAGATTCCATCAAGATCTCTGTGTAGGTTTTTGCTCTAATAAATGAAGTAATTTGACACTAAAAAAAACTGCCTATCTTCCATTTTAGCATTGATAAAAGTGCTAGTTTCCATCATGTATTAGGTATTGTTCTATGTTGATGGATAATTGCAGGAAACACTAAAAAACTGTTTGTTTCCAGAATTCAACCAGCTTCCCATGCCTCACTTTCATTTCTCCAGCTGTTATGTGTTGATTCCTTTGTTTTGTACGATATGACAACAGAGAGGTTCCTGCCTTTGTAGGATGAAAGTTTTGTTCTAGGAAGGGAATGTTGTTAGTGTACAAATAACTATTCCTAAAGTGAAATCAAATAAGTGTAAAAAACAAGCACAAACACCAGAGTCAGAATGGACCTACAAAACCAGCCAGTCTAGCTGACCTCTTTGTACAAATAAAGAAATGGGTTAAATGAAGAGTCAGTGTCTAGTTCAAGTTCACACTGTACATTACAACATACCAGGATTGAAGTCATTTACTATTACCTAAAACGTTCTTTTCTTTCCTTAAATTTATTTGTTATAAGGTGATGTACAGAGGGGTTACAGTTACATAACTAAGGTAGTGAGTAAATTTCTTGTCGAATTTGTTAACTCCTCCTTCATTTTTCTCCCTCTCCCCCTCCCATTCCCTGTCCCAAGTTGTACATACCATTTCCAATGTAGTGTCTTGTGAGTATCACCATTGTATTGGTTCCCTCTTTGCCCTTTGTGTCACCGTTTTATTGTTCTCTGTCCCTTCCCTAATTCAGATAAGCGTACATACAATACCCAAGTTATCAAAATCAAACACAGTATCAACAAGGATAAGGGCTCTTTTCAATTTAAATTGCATCCCCAACTATTGAAGAACTTAAATAACTTTAATTGTTCTTGGAATTTGGCATGTTTAATGTGAATGCAAGTGAATAAAAATATACTCAAATGTATGCTGGAAACTGTAAACTACAAAAATGAATTAAAAATTTGGCTTAGTAAAGTAAATAGCATTTACAAGTTTCTAACTCCATTACTCTTGCATTTGATACATTTTACAAAGGATTATAAAGTGTAAAATTGTCAGTGGAACAAAGCAACAAACCCCTACAGGTAGGTCATGACAAGAGAACTATTTCTGTCAGGCATAGATATCTGAAATTTAATGTGCATTCATGAGACCGGTGGCTCTTACAAACTTTGCCAACCCTTACTCACATAAGTGTTTTGCTACTCTCACTGAATGCTGATTAGCAGAAACAGAAAATACCCAAGTGCTACTATGAATCCTGCAGCATTTTCAAAATTGGAAGCACAGAGCCACCTATTAACATCTGAAAGAAATAAAAGCATTTAAAGGCATAATATAAAATGATCATATAATACCTTTTAAAGTTTTTATGATACATTTATATAATATATAATGCTATATATCTATGTATATATTCAAAATGCAGCCTTTACATGAAGCTAAGGTTGACATCATTCATCTATTTATGATTTATTTATTTATTGAAGAAAAACTGATCTCAGTGTTGCCATGGGACAATATTAACAAAGCATATATCTAGAGTAATGTTTTTACTATACAAATGGTAGTATGTTTTCATTTTTACTACTCCTTTTGTGATTCGCTATTTGCTGTGAAATACAGAATGCAAGATTAAAATATAACTTCTTTAATAGAATACTGTCTTCAACCTTCATCTTATTCTTCAATATACTCTACAAGGTAATAAAGATCACTTCCAATGAGGGTCCTAACAGGCGCACTGAGAAAAACCAGGAACCACCATGTCTGCTCACCTCAACCAGAAACAGTAGATCCTGAAAATGACATTTAAGTATATGGGTTACTATTTCCAAATAAAAGGATAGATGCTGAAATGTCCAGATCATACTAATTAGCACTTATCTTTCATTCACAACTTCTGGGCATGGACATCTCTTTAAAGGCAAATGATTTCAATTTTACCAAGTGTTAGCTTCCTTGGCAGCACTCTTTTTCTCAGGTTAACATGTAGTACATTGATTCCAGTTACAAAATCTGAATAACATTTGTTGATAGGAATTGTTCATTTACCTATGATTTTCACAACTTCCAGTAGATGTGTGTGCATTCCAAAGTTAGCTACATTTGGGGGGAAAAAAGGAAAAATAAGCCACCCCGTTATCACACTGCACTTAATTTGTTCAGTGACTTATTATCTTTGCTTGGGATGTTGGCTCCTAGGGACAACAGCAAACAGAAATGAATATGAAGTCAATCTATGTGTATGAAAACTCATGTTTCTTTTTTTCTCCTCTCCTGCCCCCATAACTAGAGTGATTATTTACTTATAATTTACTCAGACTGTATTGCAAATGTCTGTTTGCTTTTCCTTTTAATCAAATCATCTCTGATCAGTTGTCTAAACATGGATGACAGTGTCCTCTTTCTAAAATAAGTCTAGCTGACAAGCAGTTCACTGATTCCAAATCATGCCTTCACATCAGGATTTGGATCCTGGGTATCCAGGATCTTTCCAGACTATAACAGATAATGGCTGCCCTCTAGTGACGAGACATCCTCGCTGTTTCACTGTAGGTAAAATAGGACATGTTTAAGCCAGATGTCCTATTTTCTACTCAATCTGTGGGGCGTGGAGAAACCTTTAGAGAGAGAATGCAACACATAGGTCATTAATTGTACTAAGTGCCAAAAACTCAGACATCCACAAAATGCATATATATATATATATATATATATATATATATATATATATATATGATATTCCTAAAACTCAGGGCGTTGCCAGCATGCATTTATACAAAAGTCAACCTATTTTGAAACTCAAACAGTATCAGCTAAATAACCCTATATTATTATTTCAATACTGGAAGAATTAAGTTGAGACTTCCTAACACCGAAAGGCTAACTGCATAGCAGTGTTGCTGACTATAGAATCTTTCATCACAACCACCATTCTTCACCATGGTCTCTCTGGCATCGAGAACACACTATGTTTGTTTGACATTAAATTTGTGTTTCCAACTCACTTGGGAGCAAGGGCTTTTTATATTATTATTATTCTAGTTACTAAAATGCCTGCAGTAGTACTTGCATAATCGCATTGCCTGGGTGCATCAGGACACTTTCAGGATTCAACCAGCAAGATTATAACTACTGCCATCAATAGTAGTATAAGCAAAGTAATTCAGCCCACAAGTCATGATGATTTTCTCATTTCATATCAGTAACAAGGGACAGTAATGCAATTAAAACATTTTTTAAACAAAGAGGCAAAAGAAAAAATGCAATGCACTTTGGCCTGTAGTTGATATTGAGCTGAGTCAAAATAAAATTCATGGTCAACCAGACTGGAGAAAAATCACCTCTTTGAAGGTTGACAGAAGAACAAATTATTTTTCATTCACCAACTCATTTTTCCCTTGTATCCTCAAACAGAAAGACATTTTCTACAATGAATCATTTTTTTTCTATAAAAGTAAATTTTCACTGTAAGTATGAAACATAAAAATGATCTAAAAATAGGAGGAGGAATTTCTCCAAGCTTCTATGAAACGATTAACCCTCCTTCCTTTAAAATACAGTGTAACATCTAACCCTAGGCCACACTAGTAATATTAAAAAATACTTCAGTGATGTGTATGTGCATGTACACATGTGTGTGTAAAATGTACATAGAAAATGTGTGTGCTTGTAAAGTATACATAAAAATGCACTAAGGAAAACTGATGAATCTCATTTACTTGAGTATCTAATGAAAAATTTTGATATTGAAAATAGGTTGGCACTGGCTTTCCAAATGGTTGTTCATGAAAATGAATAATTGGAAAATTGGATAATCTAAAACTAATGAATAAATTTAATTAAGATGCCAGTTCTGATGTATTTTTGCACTATATGAGAGGACAGTTTGTTTCTTCTTTGTCCTTCTTCCTACCTTTCTTTCTTTCTTTCTTTCTTTCTTTCTTCCTTCTTTCCTTCCTTCCTTTCTTTCTTTCTTTCTTTCTTTCTTTCTTTCTTTCTTTCCTCCATTCTTTCCTCCTTTCTTTCTTTTTTTTGTCGGTTGTGGGGCTTGAACTCTGGGCCTGGAAACTTTCCCTGTGCTCTTCAGCTCAAAGCAAATGCTCTACCACTTGGGCCACAGCACCACTTCCGGTTTTCTAGTGGTTTATTGGAAATAAGAGTCTCACGGAGTTTCCTGCCCGGGCTGGCTTTGAACCATGAGCCACAGATCTCAGCTTCCTGAGTAGCTAGGATTACAGGCGTGAGCCACCAGTGCCGAGCTCCATATTTCTTTTGTTAGAAAAACACACTTTTCCTTCAGTTCAATAAAACTATCAACAGAAGCTTTTAGGGGAATAAAAACTAAACTTTCTGGGCTTTGTGGTTAAGTTGAAATATCTTAAATAACTGGTAGAAATTCCAACATATGTCTTTTTACTCATTTCCATTGTTACTGAAAGAAGGTACTCAGTTAATTTCAATTTAATACATACCACTGAATTCTTATTCTGTATCAGTACATTGGGGCCTAGGACTGAAAATCAAAATTAAGTTTCCATTTTCAATGTCATAAAACCTTTTACAAATCAATTTATTTATTCATAAATACAGACAAATATTTAAGAGCAGTACTAATTCTTCTCACCTACAGAAGCACTCAGAGGAGAAATAATGATCCAATGTGGACTGTGTCAATATTTTGAACAAGAGACAAAGAATCATTACACAAGGGAGAGGAAAACACACGCACACACACACATACTCAAGGGGAAAATATTTAATTATATCAAATTCTGAAAAAAAAACCTGTAAATCTCATAAATTTTACTTGTATAACTGTAAGTTATTGTAAATCCCATAGTTAGTGAATTAATACTGGTTTCAGTCATCAGTCCCTTTAAATCTAACTGATCCTCTAAGTTACTTGCTTTATACCACACGCTTTGTCGATATTGGTGAATAAAAGTAATCGAAACACAGTGCACTCCCAATAAGCATGCAATACTGACAAAGTTACAGTGGGAGAGAACATGAAGCAGTAAAGGATCTATTTCAACTCATTGTGTAAAAGAAAAAAATGGAGAGGGGACTATAGAGAAAGTTATAAAACAAATACCTAAAATAATTAGAGTCCTGGAATTGTTTATAAATTGTGCGGACCACAATGTATGAAACACAGGTGTAAGGAAGATGAGGGAATGGGTCACACTAAGACCTTGCCCCCTCCACACAACTGGTATTTTGTGCGCAGTAGTGAGAAAGATAGGAGACTGGGTTATTAAAAAAACAAACTGAATAAAGAAAAATCTCTATGCCAAAGGGTGAGGCCCTAAATTGCTTCCTTTCCTTGCTTTCAGTAGGATCAAAAATTTTTCTTTAGGTAATCTGACTAGTCTCTGAGAAAAGAGTGCATATATTGACACTTTAGAAGGGATACACACACACACACACACACACACATGCACACACATATACAAACAAAAACACAAAGTCAATTCAACTGCTCCTTCAACGACCTCCTACCCACACAAAGGAAACAACTACAGAGCTGTTTAGTGTTTTTGTCTGCCATATGGATTAAGAGTTAAATATAACTTGATAGTTTTGAAATAATAAATTAATCTGAATAACCTCTCCTCACAGGGAATGTAAGAAAGATACTATACAAGAAACAGAAGTAAATAATCATACCTGTAATATGTCACAGAACTGAGGGTAAATATTGTGCTTATAAAGAAAAAATAGGGTGCGATGGGAAAAGATGATTTAAAAAGCTGAAAGAGCTCTTGAAAACAAATATTCACCACAAAAATATTATGAATATTAATAGTGCAGGAAATTACTTCAATTATAAAGCCCAAAAATATAGAAAGAGGAAGTAAAAGTGTTAGGTTGTAGCAAGAAAAGGAGTTGTTAAATTCGTACATTATCAAATAAATAATATACATACAAACAATCAAACATAAATACAGAAAATAGACATATAGAACAAAAAGCAAATGTATACTCAGAAAACAAAAGTTGCATAAAAAGAAAAAGAACAAAATGAGTTCCTTTAAATAGAGTGTAATGTGAAGAAATGAGATTTTTTTTGACCTACTATATTCAGTGCAGCCAGATAAGCAATAAAAAATGCCGAATGAATATATTTCCACATATGCTCAAGCTCAAAGATTTAATCTACCATGAAATCTTTCTTAGAAACTTGATCTAAGATATCCTTACCTTAAAAAATACCTGTGAAGTCTCAAAAATATGAAAGAGGCTTAGAAAATATAATGGGGGGGAAAGGCCATGAGAGAATGTTGGTTTAGGAAGAAATTTCATGATATTTCTAATTTATAAACCAATTCTTAATAAGATACCCCAGAAAAGTGAGGAACTGATAAAAATTAAAAAGACAACTATTGCTTACTTCTTGAAGATTGGCAATAGATGCATAGCAATTTAAGTAATGAAGCAACACTACCTAAACAAATAAAGCATATTGAATATTGAATTACACTATGTCAATACCAACACAATACCAATATAACAATACCAGAAACAAACTAGATGAGAGACAAAAAAAAATAAAACTGAGACCTAGAGTTTCTCCTATTCCATCCTGTAATGATTTCAGGGTGTCTACTTTGACTCGGAGGTCTTAGATTCATTTGGAGCTGATTCTGGTACATGGTGATATATATGGATCTAGCTTTAGTTTTCTACAAGTAGTTAACCAGTTTTGCCAGCACCATTTACAGAAGAGGCTGTCTTTCTTTCATTCTAATTTTTAGCTCCCTTATAGAACGTTAGATAGCTATAGGTCTGTGGGTTCCTTTCTGGGTTTTTAATTCTATTCCATTGGTCCTGAGGTCTGTTCTTGTGCCAGTACCAAGCTATTTTGAGTACTATGGCTTTGTAGTAGAGTTTGAAATTTGGTATTGATATTCCTCCAGCACTGTTGTTTCTGTTAAGGATTGTTTTTGCTCTTCGGGGTCTTTTATTGTTCCATATGAATTTTTGGATTGCCTCTTCTATTTCCTTGAAGAATGAGGTTGGAATATTGATAGGTATCATATTGAATTTGTAGATAGCCTTGGGAAATATTGCCATTTTCATGATGTTGATCCTTTCAATCCAGGAGCATTAGAGGTTTTTCCACTTTCTAAGTTCTGTTTTGATTTCCTTTTTCAGGATTTTAAAGTTTTCAACATAGAGGTCCTCCACTTCTTTGATGCTCAGGCCAAAATTTTCTTAATGGAGACTCAGAAACACAACAAATCAAAGAAAGGTTGGACAAATGGGATTGCATAAAATTGCAGAACATCTGCATAGTAAAGGACATAGCTAGCAAGATCAATAGAAAGCCCACGGATTGGGAGAAGATCTTCACTAGCCACACAACAGACAAGGGTCTCATATCTAAAATATACTTGGAACTCAAAAAATTAAATCCCCCAACAACAAATCCTCAAAGAAACAACTGCCCAATAAATAAGTGGGCTAAAGACTTAAAGAGAAACTTCTCTGAAGAGGAAAGAAGGATGGCCAATAGACACATGAAGAAATGCTCAACCTCCCTAGCCATGAAAGAAATGCAAATCAAAACAACACTGAGATACCACCTCACCTCAGTTAGAATAGCTATAATCAAGAACTCTAATAACAACAGATGCTGGAAGGGATGTGGACAGAAGGGAACACTACTGCATTGTTGGTGGGAGTGTAAACTTGTTCAACCACTTTGGAAAGTAATATGGAGGTTCCTCAAAAGACTCCACATAGAGCTCCCCTATGACCCAGCAATCCCACTATTGGGCATTTACCCAAATGATCACAAACAAGACCAGATGAAATCTACCAGCACAACTATATTTATTGCAGCATTATTTACAATAGCAAAGATATGGAACCAACTCAGATGCCCCTCAATAGATGAATGGATAAATAAAATGTGGTACATATACACAATGGAATTCTATGCCTCCATCAGAAAGAATGACATTGCCCCATTTGTTAGGAAATGGAAAGACTTGGAAAAAATTATATTAAGTGACGTAAGCCAGGTCCAAAGAAACATAAGCCTCATTGTTTCCCTTATTTGCTACAACTAGTATATGTCTGAGACAAGCAGAAAAGGTCAGATAAGATGATGTTAGGCGAAATGAACCCCAAGATAAGGACTCAAATGGTTTTTCTTTCTTGTTATTTTTTCTAACATATTCACGAGATGATTTTTGTTGCTTTGTATATCCCTCCCCCAGGGTATAGCCCCTGCTTTCACTGTATTTGATGTTGGTATAATTTGTGGAGGGGAAGTAAAAAAATTGTTTAAATAGGGATACAGGTGGATCCATTGCAACAATAAGATGTAGAAGACATTATATAGAAAAACGAACTTTACAAATTTGGCTGGAATGGGGTGGGTGTGGAGCAAGGGGCCAGGGGAGATGGGAGGACAGGGATGGTATGGGGAAACAAAGGAGAAGGCAACAATGATTGGTAAGAAATGTACTCATTACCTTGCTTATGTAATTGTAACCCCCAGGACTTCTGGGAAGATGGTGGGGTAGAAGCTGGAGGAGAAGCTGGAGGCTAAACAAGCTTTTGTATTGTATAGAGAGCAGTTTTAGTGTTCCATTGAACAGTCCTAGTCCAGAGATGTACGGTATTTTCACAATAAAAAATATTACTTAAAAAAACTGAGAGACCCAGGCAAATAATTTTCAACTAATAAATGACTCTGATGTAAGAGACTTCCATTCCTGAGGATCCAGGTGTTTACATTTGGAAAAAAATAAATATTTGAGTATTTATAAAGAAATGCATTTTTTAAATGATTGAAAGATTGATGAAGATACATAAGAATCCAAGATTATTTTTTCATTTTGTAGACTGGCAAGCCTTCTTCATTGCAAAACCGAAATAAATACATAAATAAATAAATAACAATTTTATTTTTTGGAGATGGTAAATCATTCTAGATTGTTAGCTATTGGGCAATTTAAAGTTAAGAGAACATGAGAAATATTAAATGCCTGGGCCTGCCTTGAATTGCAATCCTCAGATCTCAGCCTCCTGACTAGTTAGGATTACAGGCATGAGCCACTGGCACCCTTAGTCAAGTTTTCTTAATGGACTCAGAATGAATTATAATAACGCTGTTCTTGATGTGAGAGGGAGGTTACACAGGTATATCCAATTCATGAAATTTCATCTGACTAAAAACTTCTATATTGTCTTCAATAATAATTAAAAATAAAACCTAGACAAGACAAACAATATGAAAAGGGTTAAAATAATCTCAGCTTATTACTGATGATGATATTTCAGTGGTTTTTCAAATTGTTTCCATCAGGAAAAGGCTTGAATTAAAAATAGATTTGATGTAATTTAAGATAAACAGGGATCGAGGCGGGCCTGGGGGCTAGGGGCATGGAAGACTAAGATCCAAAATGATGAAAAGCAAGCATTCTCCTGAATAGACACAGCAGCTCAGTGTTAGGACTGGAGCTAATACATGCTGACTCCCATGGTTTTCTTTAGGATGCAGTGATGAGTCTTCATGGTCACGGTTTAGAAATGAAATGTTTCAGCTGGGTCCCCTTGGCTCACACCTGTAATCCTAGCTACTCAGGAGGCTGAGATCTGAGGATTGTGTTTCAATAGCAGCCCAGGCAGGAAAATCCATGAGACTCTAATCTCCAATTAATCACTAGAAAACCAGAAGTGGTGCTGTGACTCAAGTGGTAGAGCCCTCTCCTTGAGCTGAAGAGTTGAGGGACAGTGCCAAGGCCCAGAGCCACGTGACTGACAAAAGAAAGAAAGAAAGAAAGAAAGAAAGAAAGAAAGAAAGAAAGAAAGAAAGAAAGAAAGAAAGAAAGAAAGAAAGAAAGAAAGAA
>NW_012267255.1:2239845-2274776 GCF_000151885.1 Dipodomys ordii | reverse complement strand
AAAGAAAGAAAGAAAGAAAGAAAGAAAGAAAGAAAGAAAGAAAGAAAGAAAGAAAGAAAGAAAGAAAGGAAGGAAGGAAGGAAGGAAGGAAGAAACCAAAAAAAAAGAAATGAAATGTTTCCACAAGCTCATGTGCTAATGGATTGTTGCGACATTTGTGGCTTTGGGGGAGCAGTTGAATAGTGAGAACTTTTTTCTACTTGGTAGCATAATCTGTTGATCAGTTCACAATTTGATAGAACTAATGCAAGTTTGTAAAAAGAAATGGACTATGGTTGGAGAAAATGGGTGATCAAGGTGTGCTTTTCAAGAGTGCACTGTGCCCTGATTGCTCTACTTGTCTCTCTGCCTCCTGTCAAAAATCAGTTGACCACCTTTCCCTCCTTACCACATGCTTCCCTAGCTCATGTTCAGCCTTATCAAGACCCCAAAGCAATGGAGCCAGGTGATCACAGACTGAAATCATGAGCCAAAAGAAATTTTTCCTCCCTTCACTTGATTTCCTCAGTTGTTATTCAAAGCAATGAAAAACTGACTCAGGTATTTGATGAGCCACTTTTACTTTAGTACATGTTTGGAATCCCTGAGTTTGGGAACAAATGTAGGAGGATTAAAAAGGGAGGCCAATCTAGGCCTCGACCAAGAAGAAGCAAAGTAAAATGTAAGCAAACAAATACTTATAAAAACAAATACTTCAAAACTTTCCTAAATACCTTTAATGCTAATTATATCTATTGGAGCTTGGAATTTGTGAAGTTTTCATACCACAGAGATTGTTTTCTGCTTTTAATCTTCAAGATTTATTTGGGATTGTTTTAGGAGGAAAAAATAACCATTTTCCTAGAACTAAGTGCTAAACTTAGATTAAAAGCTTTATGGGTTTGGAAACTTTGTGTATGTGTTTGCTAGGTAGACAGCCACTTACTTTAAAAAGTATTTTAAAAGAATCAGAAATGGGGCTGGGAAGGAGGCTCAGTGGTAGAGTGCTTGCTTGCCTTGCATGCATGAGGCCCTGGGTTGGATTCCTCAGTACCACATAAGAATAAAAATCTGGAAGTGACTCTGTGGCTCAAGTGGTAGAGTGCTAGCCTTGAGCTGAAGAGCAGAGGGGCAGCGCCCAGGCCCAGAATTCAAGCTCCAGGACTAACCAAAAAATAAAAACAAAAGCAAAAAAACACAACTTTTCAGTTTGATTTATAAAACAAAGTAGTTTGACTGAATTTTGTATCTGCACTAAATGTATGAAATTGAAGACTAATATCTATGTATTAATACCATGTATGTTAATTCATATGCATTATAGAATGTACTTATCTAAAGGAAATAATGTGTGTATATTCTCACATTTTATTTCCTTACAATAGTAAATTTGGCCAAATTCTGATTCTACCAAAATTCTCCAATTTGTAGTGTATATTTAAGAAAGCCTTATCACTACCCCATTCCTTTTTGGACAAAAATCCCTGCCTGGTGATTTTTCTGTGAGCTCTCCTGCTAGAAGCCTGGAACAACTTCAAGTCTTTGTAGCTCAAGGATCTTTCCTGCTGTGTGCCATTAAATATGGAAATGATCATATTTTGTGGACTGTGCCCCTGAGCTCAGAAGACCTAAGAGAATATGCAAATCTTGTTACTGAAAAAACCAAAGAGAGTACCATATACACTCTGGAATTTGGAGGTAACTAAACGGAAAAGCAAAATTTCTTTTCTTGTTAATTTGCTACAATTCTCCAAAGGAAATATTTATGACTTAAGATGGTTTATAATGCATTAATTTTGTTCGTGATGATTACATGACTATCACATTATCTATGTAACCTTGATGCTGGGCTGTCATTTTTCTTTTCACGAGGTGAACTACTCATTGAACATATCAAGGACCTGCACAGACATTTCAGTCACTATGCATTAATGTAGTTATATTAATTACTTATAGTTATATTCTATCCCACCGGTAGTCAGAATAAGAACACTTATCTAGCATATCAAATATAAGTGAAACTTTCTTAACCCTGTACCTAAAATTTTCTAAGGAAATATCTTCAGTGAACATCAGTGATTTCCTGAGAGCATGAGTGGCAGGTGTGTCTGAGAGGATGAGATTTGAAGTATCAGAAAGCCAGAGGTAGGAAATTTCTTCATTTCATATTCCAAACTCAGCCAGATTTGTTAAGTTAAACCATCTGCCAAATCATGAGACTCCTAATCTACCAAGAGTGAATCTGAATTTTAGGTCAGAAAATCAGCAAGCTTTTTTTTTAAATTTATTGTTAAAATACCGTACAGAGAGGTTACAATTACATGGGCAAGATAATGAGTACATTCTTATCAAGCATTGTTGCCTCCTCCTTTGTTTCCCCTTACCATCCCTTCCCATCTTCCCCCCTCACCCCATCCCCCGTCCCCCCTCCCTATCCCCACTCCAAAGTTGTAAAGTTGTAAAGTTCATTTTTCAATATAATGTCTTGTACATCTCATTGTTGCAATGGGTCCACCTGTATCCCTATTTAAACAATTTGTTTTCTCCCTTCCCCTCCTGTTAGGCGAAATGAACCCCAAGATAAAGACTAAAATGTTTTTCCTTTCTTGCTATTGTTTCTAACATATTTATAAGATATTTCTTTGTTGCTTTGTATGTCCCTTCCCCACGGTATAACCCCTGCTTTCACTGTATTTGATGTTGGTATAATTTGTGGAGGGGAAGCAAGTTTTTATTCCCAAGCTCACCAGGAGCCACCCCAGTATTGGCCACTCTAAATTCCTAGTAGAGGAAATTTGAAATTGAACTTCCAAAATGATTTGAAATGGATAAAACTATGCATTTCAAGGTTGCTCTGTATTTCTGGCTTAAGACCCATTTTCCAAGTTATTTTCTGACATATTACAGCTAGCACATGGTCACATATAGTTCATTAAAGGTTCTATAATAACATCCATGGGTTTCATTTACATATTGTGATGGAAAAAAGTAGAGAAGTCCAAATTTATGCTGTAACTTCATTCTGTTACAAACTAGGATAAATTAATATTCCTTGGTTGTTGGTGGTGGTGTTAATGGTGGTGAGGTTTGAACTCTGGGTCAGGGTGCTGTCCTGAGCTCTTCAGTTCAGGGACAGTCACAGTGCCACTTCTGGTTTTCTGATGGTTAATTAGCGATAAGAGTCTCATGGACTTTCCTTCCCTGGGCTGATTTTGAACCACCATCCTCAGTTCTCAGCCTCCTGAGTAGCTAGGATTACAGGCATGAACCACCTGTGCCTGACTAAATTAATATTCTTATAGATTTAGTTAGTTTTCCCTAATGAGTCTTTCAATGTAAACTTTCTGAAATTTCATGAGATTGTCTTAGTCTACATGACTGTTATAACACAATTACATGAAGTGGTTGGCTTATAGATAGCAGATATTTATTTCTCAAATTTCTAAAACTAGGAAATCCAAGATCAGAGAGCCAGAAACAAAGTCAACTAGTTATGTCCTTACATGGTTAAAAAGAACTATGAAAATCTCTGCTTTTTTTGTTTTGTTTTTGTTTTTGTTTTTTTTACATACAGGGACAAAATGCATTGTTTTGTGTTTGCTAGTCAAGTGCCTTATATCTTGAATCACATCCTTCCTCTTTGCTTTTATTATTTTTTCCTATGGGACCTGGCTATTTCACATGTGGTATCCTCATACCTGTAATTCCTGAGAAGGGGGATACAGGCCTGTGCCAGGCCTTATGCTCAGTTTGTTTTTGAGGTGTGCTCTCACTAACTGTTGCTTAGATTATCTTTCAATTGCAATTCTCACAATCTCTGTTCCTAAATACTGAGATTATGGGTATGTGCCATATTGTCCAACTATTTTTCTGACATTTTCAAAGAACATCAAGAGTATTCATAAGAACAGTAATATGATGAACTAATCACCTCTGAAAGGTCTTGTTGATAGGAATATCACATTGAAGCATAGGAATGTGTGTGTGTGTGTGTGTGTGTGTGTGTGTGTGTGTGTGTGTGTGTGTGCTGGTCATGAGGCTTGAATTCATTGCCTGTGTACTATCTTAGAGAAAATTTGTTCAAGATTAATGCTTTTCACTAGAGCATTAGCAGTTTGTTTGTTAATAGGAAATGAGTCTCACAGACTTTCTTGTCCAAGCTTTGAACTGTGATTCTCAGATCTCAGCATCCTGACTAACTAGGGTTATAGGAATGAGCCATCAACAACTACTTTTAAGTGTAGCATTTCAACCTATGAATTTTAAAGTACACAAACATTCAGCTCATGGAATTTGTGCTATACATAAATACATATCATATAGTAGAATTTATAAATTCAAAAGATGGTACATAACTTATAGAAATTTGCAAGTAGTTCTCTATCAGGAGCTTTGAATATTTCCACTGAAATAAATCACTGGCCCTGGCTGCTGTGATGGGACTATTCATTGGCTATATTAGATTGTGCTCTCTCTTCTTCTGTCAAATGTCATTGGGTTATAGTCATTTTGTTTTCTATTTATTGGAATATTACCTAACTGTAAAAGGAATGAAATATTAATGCAAGGCTGATAGCTCAGTGATAGAACACTTACCTGGGAAGATGTGAGGCTCTAGATTCCCAGTACTGAAGAAAAGATAGTTAAATATGCTGGTGCATGCCTGTGATCCTAAGTGTAAAAAGAAATTGGAGGAGAATGAGGAGGTATAAGAAGAAGAAAGGTGAGGATAAAGGAATGGAAAGGAAGGAAGAAAGTAGAAAATGCAAAGCAACTATGATAAATGCTAAAATTTGAAATGAATCTTGAAAATAGAATGCGAAGTGAAATCAACTAGTCACTGAAGTTCACATGCTGAACAATTTTAAGTTACTTAAAAAATCTAGGTACAACTCAAATATCTGTCCCCTTTTAAATATATTTTTTTACATTTACTGCTGTGCTTTGTTTTTCTAAACACTATATCAGGCCTGAAAAAAAATGAGAAGAAAAGAATGGAGCCACCATATAGTTACCCCTTTCTACCATTTTAGAGAGAAAGCAGTGCCTTCTATAGCAAGCAAACTTCTAGGAAGGAAATAAAGTTATTAAAAAATATAGAGTCTGGTGGGTACAGGTGGATCACACCAGTAATCCTAGCTACTCCAGAGACTGAGATCTGTGGATAAGGTTTAAAGCCAGCCTGGGCAGGAATGTCCATTAGCCTCTTATGTCCAATTAAAGACCAAAATATCGTAGGTAGAGTTGTGGCCCAAATGGTATAGCGGGATAGTGCTCTGGTCCTGAGTACAATCCTTGGGACCAGAACACATATAAAAAGTGTAAAGTGAAATTAAAAAGACATAAGTCCACCATGGAGAAGGGAGTAATGGTCCCAATTGGAAATAAACAGAACATTAAGGTAATCAAATAATGGTGACAGTATATTACAAGCCAAAGTACAAAATAAGTCTCCAGTAGTCCACCCTAATAGAAATAACAAATACTTAAATGGGAATACAACTATACAGAAAAATTCCAGTTAATACATATGAAATGAAGGACAGAACTTTAAATCTACCAGTAAACCAACAAACGAACCATTCCGGGAGCACTAGGTGTGATTTGGGTTTGAAAAGTATAGGATTGGAATATTTTTGCAATTCCAAAGGATCTCCAGAAATGTCCAAAAATATAGAAAAAATTATCGTTTTACAGAGTTATACATTTACAGGCTAAAAAAGTGGCATATTGGATAAGTAGAAATAAGAAATAAGTGCAATATAGTTCCTAGAATTGTATACTTAGAAAGAACAAGGTTCGTTTGTGAGGAAAATACTGAAATGTAAATAAGGTCTACAGTTAGTTAATCATATTCTATCAATGTTAATGTTCTTGTTTTAATCATTTCATGGTCTTTGTATAAGTTGCCTACATTAGTAAAGATGACTGGGTAGTATATCTGACATTCCCCAATCCCAGCTTTTCAATATTTAAAGTTAGAAATTATTTTCAAAATAAAAATTGAAAACAGCACCAGAAAAGCATGCTCCAAATATGAAACAAATTAAATAGGCATGGTTTTGAGCAATTAGTGAAGTGTAGAAAATCCATTTGAACATTCCCATTTGAGCAGCAGAGGGCTTAAGGCATTAGAAATTTAGGGTTTAATATATTCATATCAAAATGCATGTCCCTGCAGTGAATCATAATCACATAGTTGTAATAATGTGAATGATATTTATGCATTTAAGCTTTATAATTACAAAGGATAATACAGCTGTTTCCAGTCTTGACAATATACAAAAGCTGATTGCTAGTGTTTCATGTCTGCAATATTAGCTACTTAAGATGCTGAGATTTAAGGATCTTGAGGGGTTTGAATCCAGCCTGGCCAGACAAATCTAAGAGACTCTTGTCTCTATAATTAACCAGCAAAAAATTATATATATATATATATATATATAGAGAGAGAGAGAGAGAGAGAGAGAGAGGTGCACAAACACTAGAGCTGTAGCTTTAAGTGAAAAAGTGAAAAAGCCTTAATACCAACTCTCCTCAAAATTGCAGATGCCACTATTAGAAATTTTGAGATATAAATAGGAAGTTAAAAACAGTTTTGAATATTATTAGTATTATTCATCACCGTGGAAAATTACAAAAACATAGCTGTGAGTCAATTATAAGAAATAATGTGGACAATAAAATGTTTCTATGTTATGAGCAGGGGATATGCAGTAGGACAAATAGTCTTCAGTTAGCTTTGCAAAATTTAAGAGAAAATAAATGTTCATGAATCAAAAGGTATATAGAGAGATTATTTCTGAGTGTGTGTTTAGCATTTTAATTGATAGGGCATATTTTTAAGAAGATTAAAGAGTCCTCTAATTTTAGCAACTGAGGAGAAAGACATTAGGAAGTTAACATTGAAAGCTAACCAGGATAAACATTTACCAAAACCCCATCTCAAAAAAAATTATAATATATCTATAGGATATTTTACTTTAATATTTATAAATTAAATATAAGTAGCTTTATAGATTAGATATAAGGAGATATAAGAATAAGGACATTAAAACATTTATAAAATTAGTAGCAAAATGAGATTCATACCACAAGAATTGTTAAATGTGCTCAAGAAAGTCTGTAAAAGGAAAACGAAAAAATATAATTTTTTATGATTTCATGATTTCTAGGAAGGAGCAAAAACAAAGTGCTGATATTTTTCTTACTTGTCCTTGCAATTTTTTGCAGTGACTTCATTCATTCTCTGGCGTCTACTGTATTGTTGGTCATAGAAATTGTGATCAAGTCTTGTTCTTTTTTGTTTTGTTTTGTTTTTGTTGGTTGCGAGGCCTGAACTCTGGGCCTGGGTGCTCTCCCACAGCTCTTCAGCTCAAAACTTGGACTCTACCACTTGAGCCACAGCACCACTTCTGGCTTTTTCTGCTTATGTGGTGCTGAAGAATCCAACCCAGGGCCTCATGCATGAAAGGCAAGCCCTCTACCACTGAGTCATCTTCCCAGTCCTCAAGTCTTGTTCTTTATATATGTTCCTATCCCTCTCTATGTAGCTGAAAGATATTTAGAAAAAACAATAATCCTTTCAAACATTACATATATATATATATATATATATATCTTAACTGAATATAAAATCATATAACCTAAGTTTATAATTTCCCCAAAAAGGAGCTCATTAACTTAATATGTGCTTGGTCAGCCCTGGTACTAATAAGTACAAGAATTGAATATTCACAAAATAAAGAGGAAACTCATTCACTGAATAAAAGATTTGGAGTAGGCAATCATGTCTTTTCTAGTTATATTACCTTAAGTTTTAAAATGTATTCTTCAATATTAAGATCAGACTTTGTTATAAGTATGACTTCCAGTAAATATTATTCTTGGTCTCAGTAAATTGTTATAGGTTGTTTCTCAGTAAATACTCACTGAATATCTAAAATATTGCTTTAGTCAATTTGTTCTCAACAAAAAAATGTGGAGTTAGTCCCTATGAAGGTGATCTTATTTGGAATACTGTCTTTGAAGATGATCAAGTTCATTAGGTTAGGTTTCAATCTAACATGATTGGGTCCCTGTAAGAGTTCACATGGACAGTAGAATCAGACTTGTGCACAAGGAGAAAGAACATCAAATGAAGATAAATGCAAAAACATCTGTGATACTTTGGTAAGTCAAAGAATGCCAAAGCTTGCCATTCTACCATTTGAAACTAAGACAAAAGCAGTGAGCAGATCATATACCATAGCTCTTGGAAGGAGTCCTTTCTACAATCACCTTGATTTTGATCTTCAACTTTTCATAACAACTGTATGATAACAAATTTCCACTCTGTGACTGGCCTTTGAGATATGAAGAATATGGATACTAAAAACTTTATACAAGTAGCAGCAAAAACATGGTGATTACTCTAAGACCTGGAGATCACAAGTTTACCTGTCAATGTTCTCAAGGACTACCTCAATGGCAAAATAGGGACAAAGAAAAATACAATATAGACATATTTTTTAAATGGAGCAGATACGTTGTGGTGCTTTGAAACAGTAGTCTTTGGAAAGGAGTACTGATATTTACTCATGAAAAAGCAGTTGACTTTGCTAAACTTCCCAGAGTGGAGAGAAAATCTCATAAACAAATATCATGGAGCAAGGGTGGGGGAAGGGGAGAAACAACATTTTCTCAGCCAGAGATGCTTCCAGTCCATGTTTGAAGAGTTAAGAATTCCATGCATCACTTTTAGAGTTTCATATCATCAAAGTCCAGTTTAATTGGCAACTTTGAGGAGTATTAGGAATACTTTCTCTCCACAAGTAAAATGTTCCTTTTCCATATTCTCAGAAAACTACATACTTTCTGTAGAGTAGACATCATAATGCATTTTCATTTTTATCCTTTCCATATGTATTACACATACTGAAAGTTTTGTTTCCAAGTTTAAGGGACTCCTCTGCAAGAAAGAGAGCCAATATCTTATAAATAGCTGTTTTCCAAGTTTGTAAAGAACGTGTCAATTGTATTTGTGTTGGATGAACAGAAGATTTAATATTACTCAAATGTTGATGAAATTAAAATTAGTCTTATGGGACACAAACCCTTTTATTTTGCAGAGTAACACTAACTTGCAAAAAGGTCTGTCACTCTTAGAGAAATCTGGTTTATATTCAACAAAGAAGAAATAAATATGAGTTAATATTCTTTGTTATGACTCCACATATTTTCCTTATTGCATTGTACTGGACCTAGAATAGCATTTCATTGTTTGAATGATAGATTAATTGATTGATTATTGTGACAAATAACAAATGTTGGATTCCAAATTACAACCTCAAACATCTGTCATTCAAAATTCAATTGAATTTTGTTCTTAGGACAATTTAATCCTGGAGAAAAATAACAGAAAAATTAGAGAAATGCCAATGTATTATGGACATGTTTTGATTTTGGAATATTAGAATTGAAACTTCCAAGTGTAGCTAAGTCTAAGATTCCATAAAGAAGTTTTCATCATCAGAGAGACAGAAATGATAATGCATAGTACCTTGTGCTGTGAATATATTTGATCCCTATTTAGGAATAAGAAAGGAGTTCCATGGTACCAGTAAAGCTCTTGTGGAGCTGAGTATCTGGTAATCAGAGCCCATATACAGCCTCTTCCTCAACTACAATCATTCTATATGTAGACCGTAAAAAATAATGCTATGCAGTCTTAGATCAATGATGTTTTAGCTCTGTGCCTTATGTCAATCCAAATTATTAATATAAAAATTGGAGTACATAGCAGGAAACCTAAACTATTTTCTGTGCCCTGTTAGCATGTACTTTGATTTGCAGAAATCAACATAGAAATCTTAAAATCGTCCTGCTTAGCATTTCTTTCATTACTTCTAACTTCTTCATTTTTTCTGATTCAAGTGTAATTACTAGTCTGTTTTCTTGAAGGAAAATTTTTTTTGTTCATGTAAATGGCTAGCCCCCAAACTTGAAGTCTATTGTACAAGAACATATGCATTTGTCCTTACATTAAGCAAATATTAATAAATATTTCTGACTTCTGTGGTATTAAGCATTATAGTCAGACTCAGATATACTAGGATGAAAAAAATGGAATAAACAAAATATACACAATTCTGATCTTTTTTGCAAGTACCACAGTATACACAACTCCACAGAAAAATAAAGTGGTAAATTGTGAACCATTACTTCTGAGACAAACTAATAGAATAAAATAGAACTACAACAAAAAATTATACTTTTTTACAATATGAAAGCTAAACCAAGAAGGCAGTCTTTATCTGGGAAAGCATTCATTGAACAACTGAAATGTTTGTGCTTGTCTGCAAATGACCATTAAAGGACCACCAGTATTTAATTTGGGTTAAAAATTATGTTAACCAGAAAGAATGGAATCTAAAAATACTTAAAATAGACTGTAATTGAATGAATATTTAAATTAATAGGGTTCTATAAGGTAAGGAAAACCTGCCTCACTGAGATAAAAATAATAACATTATGAAAATGACATAAATAATCATGACCTATTCTGGGAAGTACAAATAGCTTGGTAATGCTAAATCTTAAAGTGAAAGAGTTAAAGTGTCTAGAGAGCATCCTGGCAGTCAGATGAGAGAACTGCAATGTCTGACTTAGTTTCTTAAAGTGTAATACCTTTGTTTGTAATATTGAGAATCCATGTAAATTTCAAATGAGTAAGCTCTGTGTAGTTCAGAATAATAATAATTATTTTAGAATAATAGTTATTATTTTTGAATTATTCCATGTTAAATTCAGATCATCAGTACTATCATCTCTTATTTTTTCTTACTTTTTGGGAATCATTTATGATCTTTCACAGTACTACCTAGTATTACCTAGTATTACCTGTATGCTTATAATTTACATCTAACTTCCATCTATGAGGGATAACATGAGGTTTTTGTCTTCCTGAGCTGGGCTCACTTCATTTCTTATGATGGTTCTTCTTTACCTATTTTGCTCAACAATTATTTCTTCATTTTATGGAGTGTTACCTTGACATTTACATATACTTAATTGTCAAAGAATCATTTCTAAAAGGACATTGTAATTTTCCTGCTGTCACTTTCTTAAAAGTACCTGATAACATCCTTATCAAATTTCACCTGAATCTTTTGGACACGGCAAAGGTAATCCAAAGAAGAAAGGTCATACCTCCAAATGCACATGTTGCCAGAGTTTCAGAGGTTTCAGTCCATAGTCAGCTGGCTAGTTGATCATCATAATAAAGCAAAGTTGCTGACTTCATAGTGGCCAGGAAACAGAACTAGCAAGGTATTTTTTCTACCATGGGAATAATTTTTTTGCATTAAAAAGTACATCAAAATATGACTGAATAATTGAATTAGGGTAATCCTAAACAAATCTGAATAATGTCTTTGTAAAGGAGACTAAAACATAAGAAGAGTCATGTGAACCTCTCAAGAGGACACTATGAGAAAATTGACGATTTAAGCCAAACAGAGATGCCATGAACAAATCAAAACATTTGACATTTTGATTTGGGCTCCTAGACCCCATAACTGATAAAAATGCATGTCATCAGATTAAAATACTGAATCTACAGCATTTTTGTAACAAAATGCAATATGTAAAAAATACATATAATATATGCAATGGCAATGCAATATAATACATACAGTACAATGCAATACATACATTATAAGCCTAGTACCCCAAACTTCTCTACTAATAATTTCTCCTTTTTAACATTATTTTAGCATTTACAAATGCTGAGTAGCAAGACATTAGAACTGTATTGATTTATTTGCAATCTTACTTTTTTCATGTTCTGAAGTCAAAAGGCAGGAGCCTTATCTATTTCCCATACTACTTGGCTTAATATCTTGTAAAAAGTATGAAATACTTAAATATTTAAACCTATATTCTGTGAACTGTTTAATTCATTATTTGCATTTTAACAAAAACTGCATTTTACTTTCTTTGAAGATGGAATTAAAATAAAAGATGTTCTGTTACAATCAAACTGAAATGAGATTCCTAGAATGATGAAGCTTAATTTGAAACTAATTAGTTCATCACAGGTACAGTGACTTACAGTAATTTGGATGATGATTTTGAAGCAACCATTTTCCTTACCTAAAGAAATTCTCAAGTCAGGCTCTGGTGGCTCATACCTGTAATCCTAGCTACTCAGCAGGCTGAGACCTGAGGATTACAACTCAAAGCCTGTCTGGGCAGGAAAATCAGTGAGACTCTTATCTCCAATTAACCACTAGAAAACTGGAGGTGGCATAGTGATTCAAGTAATAGAGTGCTAGCCTTGAAGTGAAGAGCTGAGGGACTGTTCCCAGGCCCAGAGTTCAAGAGTATTTGAGGCAGTGACCATTTGTTGCTTGTTTCAGAGCAGAGCAACACGTGGTGCTAAACCACCTGGTTGTGTGCCCTAATAAGACATGCAAATCCTTAGCTTGGGGCTCTCCTCCTGGTCTCCACTGTGTCAGAGTGTAGGATGAGGCCTGAGCTGCAACCTGTTTAAATAAAACAGCTGTAGCGTCTGACTCTTTTGTCTTCTTGGTGGGGGTCCTGCGACCTTGAGATAACATATTAGTGGGGGCTCGTCCAGGATCCCCCCCAAAGACCCCCAAGACCTCAGACTCCAAAGGTAAAACAGCCCTGTCTTTGTTAATTTGTCTTGTCCTGTCCTTTGTCAGTTTTACTTTCGTTTTTCCTTGTGAGGATGGCTGCTCCGATTCGTAAAGGGTTGTGGAAGTGGACGCGCTTGTACAACAACCCTGGAGGAACTGGGGTTCTTGGAACTCTGTCATGTGAAGCTTTTTTTTTCTGTAACTGTCAGGCATGTGTGTGTTTTGTTTGTACTGTTATTGTTTTCTTTTGGACTGTATGACTGAAGGGACTGGAAACCATGGGCACCACTTCATCTAGCCCCCTAGACTTACAAAAAGAAACTATGAAAGAGAAAAAGAAATTGTACCCCCCGGTTTTTCAGGGAGATAACTTGGAAGAAGAAATGTTTCCTCCCCCATACTCCCCTTCCAAGGTTCCTTTTGCAGAACCTGAGAATGATCAAGAGGAGGAGGGAGCTATAGAATCCTAGGCACCTGCCCTTAAAGTTTCTAAGGTGCCAGTCATTAGACGACGCCGTGGTATCAACCACCCTTCTAATGCAGCTGTTTTTCCCTTACGCGCCATAGGTCCTGTGGATGTGGATGGTCAACAGCAATTCCAATATTGGCCATTTTCTACCAGTGATCTATACAATTGGCACACCCAAAATACCCTCTTTCCTGAGAAACTCCAGGATTTAATTTGTTTGCTTGAAACTATTCTCTTTACTCATTAGCCCACTTGGGATGATTGCAGTCAGCTTTTACAGGTCTTTTTTTTTTTTTTTTTTTTTAACCACCAAAGAAAGAGACCTTATCTGAGAGGTGGCCCAGAAACATATCCCTGGCCCCACAGGAGTGTCCATCATGGATCCTGCCCTGATTGCTACTTATTTTCCTGAGCTCTGACCAACATGGGACTACCCCTTTGCCCTGGATGACCATGGGGAAACATGGGAAGTCTCCAAGCATCCTACCCAACCCCTCCGCATAGGCCTCAAGAAAAGAAAAATGGACTGATTGTTATTGGTATACCCATTCAAGATCAAGAGCTGTTGGAGTTTTGTTTTGGGACAGAGCCACAAGATTGTGGCTCAGGACCATACGTCAAGGTGGGGAATGAAAGGTTAGAGTATTTGAGGCAGTGACCATGGATTGCTTGTTTCAGAGCAGAGCTACACGTAGTGCTAAACCACCTGGTTGTGTGCCCTTATAAGACTTGCAAATCCTTAGCTCAGGGCTCTCCTCCTGGGCTCAGCTGTGTCAGAGTGTAGGATGAGGCCCAAGCTGCAGCCTGTTTAAATAAAACAGCTGTAGAGTCTGACTCTTTGTGGTCTTCTTGGTGGGGGTCCTGCGATCTTGGCATAACAATCCCCACTACGGAAAGAAAAAAAAAATCTCCCCTGGCCTGGTGACTACTTTTTGGAAGGGTACCTTAATTAGTTCTATACCCAGTGGTTGTAAATGTTGAAACTTTCTTCTTAGGTGTTCTGAATCTTTTCTCTATCTACTTTACAGCATTCACAAACCATATTCAACCTGTCTTGCTATCTTGATAACTTTTTTTTCTTTGTTTGTTTTGGAAGGTCCTGTGGCTGGAACTCAGGGCCTGAGATGTAATGCTCAAGGTTACCACTCTACCACTTGAGTTTTAGTTCCATTTCTATCACTTTTGGTGTATAATTGAAGATAAGAGTCTCATGGACTTTCATGCCCCATCTAGCTTCACACTATGATTCTCAGATCTGAGCTTTCTGTGTAGCTAGGATTACAGGTGTTAGCAGCTATGCCCAGCTTCTAGTTAACTTTTGACAGTGGAAAATAATAATTTGTCATGTGGACCCAAGCTCTGCTACATGTTTGTTATTTAAATAAGAAAGAAAATTATTAAGTTACCTTTAATGTTCAGTTTTTAATTTGTGTGTGAAGATCAATATGTTTGATTTCTGTATGGAAGAAATCACTCTTGAATACTTGTCTAATTCTTTTAAAGTTTTCTACTTTCCTATTTTAATAGTCAATATTATCTAGGTAAGATGCCTGTAGGTTGGTAGCCATTTGATTTACAAATATTCTCATCTTGGTGTTCATTTTGACTAGCATCATTTTATATGTCATCTGCACATAGCTGTTAAGCTATTTTGATCCTATCCTAGGAATATCCTAGACATATAGTAAATAATACAAATGAGGGAAGCCATAGAGCCTATATTTCTTTGGGTCTGGCTTACTTCATTTAATATGATTTTTTACAAATCTTTCCATATCCTTACAAATGGGGCAATATCATTCCTTCTGATGGAAGCATAGAATTCCATTATATATAAATATATGTATATATATATCCATATCTTAGTTATGGTAAATAATGCTGCAATGGACATTGTTGTGCTGGTAGCTTCAGTATGGCTTGGTTAGTAGTCATTTGGGTAAATGCCCAGGAGTGGGATTGCTGGATCATAGGGAAACTCTATGTTTAGTCTTCTGAGGAACCTCCATACTGCTTGTTTTTGTTTTGTTGCTGTTGTTGTTTCTTAATATACTGTGTGAAGTCATTTCTTTTTTTTTTGTTCCCTTTGATGTATCCCCTGTTGTCATTGTTTTTGATTTTGGTACTCTGTGTCTTGTATATATGTTTATCTGATTTGGGGAAGGAAAGGGGGGAAATGGTGAGAAGGGATAAAAGAGGAACCAATGCAACAGTGATATTCAAAAGACATGAACTATATACATTGGGGGGGTGGGGAGTTGGGAAGGAGAGAAAGTGGGAGAAAAAGAAGGGAGGAGGTAATAATATTTGACAAGCAATGTACTCATTACCTTGCTTATGTGACAGTAACCCCTTTGTACATCACTTTTACAATTAAATTAAATTAAATTAAAAATATTCTCTTACTAAATGGATAATATGCAGGGATTTTAAAATTGGACTGATTACAATGAAAATCAAGGTATATTTTTTATTTCAAAGCAAGATGATATATTTTTAAGAAAACTCCAGAATTTTCTGGAAGTGTCCTGGCAGCTATTATTTTGCTGTTTAGAGTATTTCTGTGACATGACCTGACACAATTGAAGAAGCAACTCTAGTGAGTCAATTATCATCACAACTATCTCATTTTCTTTTTTTTCCCAAGAATTTAGAATCTCACCACAAATACAACCCAGGAACCCCACCACAGCTCATGTTCTGTGTTTTATGCACTATGCCACTGACAGTCCAAGCAACATTAATCAGTTTCTTCCACCAGGAACTGAGTGGTCATGACATTACCACCAGGCTCAGTCCTGTTCTAGAAAACCAATTGAGCTTGACCAAAATGAGCAGCAATTTATTTTCAACCAGGGAGGCTCAGTCTCCATAGAGTTTTAAGCAACAGATACTACTGCCGACATGGGTCCTGGAGTACCTACACAGAGCCAAGAAAGTAAGGGTAAAGGAAGATCAATGTGCTCATTTTCAATAAATCACTTGATTAGTCCAGATGGAATTCTGCAGCTGCAGATAGAATGCAAAAAGAGGTCATTATTTGTATTTAAAAGTATAAAGGCAAGATCAATTTTTTAAAAAATCAACTTTCAAGAGGGCTGACTGATGAAATGGAAATTCAGAGAACAATATAAATCTGAGATCAGTTGCTCATTCATTTAAAGTGAACTCTACATTTCAGAATATGCCCTAGCTAGAATATTCAGTGTTTTTAAAAAATATTTCATTAAAAGGGTTTTATAGCCATTTGTGAGGGAATTTGTTTTCTAAGTACTTTTTTTAACCTGTAGTGTCAATATGAACAAATGAAACTTTCTCTTACTATGATTTTTGGTTAAATATGCAAGTGGAATAACTCTCTGCACATGTGGTTATATTACTTGGACTTAATAGCCTCCTCAGGCAACAAAATAATACCTATGAATATTACATTTCCATGAATATTTTTGAAATAAGCAAAATAGTAATTATAATACTTTATAATTTCTATATTTTACTAGAAAAATGCCTTTAATTTCTCTGAGTGCAAAACATTTCTAGATAGTTGATTCTTTAGATATGTTTAGCTTGCTGAAGTTTGTAATGTATAGTTTCTTTCAATAGTTATTAGCACACATTTATTTAAAATAATGTACTTATTGTCACCTATGTGTATCACAAAGTACTAGGTCAGTTAAACTGGGAAAAATAGCAAAAATAATGAAACCAAGTGTAACAGCAATTGTAATGTGCAGTTAAAGTAGAAACAGTAAATTTGAAAGAAAATAGTGAACATGAATTTGAGGATTGTCGTTTAGGCTTGTGGGAGGAAATGGACAGCACATTCCCTAGTGGTGTAATGGTACAACAATGATATATCAGTTGGAACAAACATCACATGTTCCTTAGGACTATTTTAGAATTCTAGACACATAGCTGAAGCTGAAATCTTTTATAAAGGCTGATAATAGAAAAAACATTTTGAGACCGAAACTTCTTTTGTATAGATTCAGCAAGTCTTTGATTATGCACAACATAATTTGGGGGGGGCACTGTACAAAGTGTATGGTGAACTTCAAATTTATGATTTATGAATTCACTCCAGTAAATACTGGTTCTCTATTTCCAAACATAAAGGAAAACTACAAAGATCATCTTCTCTTTCTTAAGGAAAAACATTATATCAAAGTAGTAAAGGGCCAAAAGTATTCAAATCCATCTGACCTTCATTAGATGCCTAAGGGCAATTTGCTTCTTGTCTCTAAGCTCCATTGGTTTGTTTTATTATTTCCATTAGATTGCATGTTTTGAAGGTGGTGATCATGTGGATTATAATGCAAGACTCATAGCCATTATTTCAGGAAAATTATTGTTCTTGGAAATAGGTAAAAACATTTATTATAAATTAAAATAATAAATAAGTATATCTGTGGATATACTTACAAAACATTGAACATAAAGTAGTTAATGATTCAATTCTAATTAAAAAGTCAGTTGGTCATTCTCTAATATTTATTTAGACTTTCCCTTCCAAGGATAAATAATACAAAATGCTTGTTTTTCCCAAACAAAGAAAACAGAGAATTTTGATAGGGAAGAGAATATGAGAGAAAATGGCAGAAATTCTAAGCTAGATAAGATAGGGTACTAGGATGACCATGTGAATTGACTGATATGGAAAGGGAAGTCTTCTCTAAGAGCAATGCATGGTATCTGTGCTGATTTATTAAAATGACTCCAACAAATTATGCCAAGTGGATTAAGAAATTTTACTTCTTCCATGCAAGAGGCCAGAAGTTCAAACATGGTGTGAGCAATGCTGTGTTGCCGTAGAAGTCTCTAGGGATAATTTTTTCCTGAGTTTCACTTATATCCAGGCATTTTTGTATCCTGCATTTCTTTCTTTCTTTCTTTTTTCTTTTCTTATATTTATTTTGTTCAGGGGAAGGGGCTTTGCTGGCCTGGAGCTTGAATTCAGGGCCTGAGCACTGTTCCTGAGAAATTATGCTCCTTATCACTTTTATATGTAATGGGGCTCTACCACTTGAGACAAAGCTCCACCTGTAGCTTTTTGTGATTAATTGGGGATGGAAGTCTCATGAACTTTACTGTCCAGCCTGGCTTTGAACCATGATCCTCAGATCTCAAAATTCTAAATAGCTAGAATCATAGGCCTGAGTCACCAGCACCCATTTCATTTCTTTCTTTATAGTTGAATTCCTTCCATATCTGCCCATATGTATACATGGATTTCTTCTCTTTGTGTATTTCTAACTGTACCCTCAATCCATTATGAGTTTATTTTAATCAATTCTAAATAAGGTTACATTCTGAGTTTCCCAGTGGGCATAAATTTTGGAGAAACACTATTCAGTCCACTACAATTAAACAAAAGTTTTAAACCACAGTGAAAATTTATGTGACCAATAGTGTGCTCTTGCACTCATCCTTACTGACAGTATCCTGACACCCTAGAGACTCTTCATTCAGAATCAATAGTCTACACAGAAAGTCAAAGCAGAATCTTTCTTTTCTTGCTAAGATTTTCTCACATTTTCAGCCCCAGGATGTTACAGTGTTATAACCGTCTGTAAATCAGATGTCAAGTCTAATGGGGGTTTGGATAACCTCAAAGAATTTTTTGACATCATTGTGTTGGACAATCATTTCATCTTCTAGATACATGAATCCTGAGACCTGGGTTGTAATTCCTCTCCAAGAGAGCCTGAAGATTCAGTTGTAATTCCTCTCCCAGAAATCTAGAAACTGAGATCCTGATTGTAATTACTCTCCAGGAGAGAAATTACTTAGCTTTGAATAGACAGAGCTTTAAAATTATCGAATATGTTTGTGACCCTATCTTTCCCTAATTAGGAGTAGCAAAACTAATGTCAGCCTTCTCCATTCTGTTAATTATTTCTAGGAAAAATAGCTATTATTTTGCTCTTACATTTTCAGAAAGTGACTCAGAAAAAAAATCATTGATTTTCCAAGCCAATAGCATTTAGAGATTTCCATGAACAAATTGCAATCTACTGAAAATCGTCATGATTAAAAGAAATTCTCTTGATTTACTTGAAATTACTGAGATTTTCTTTCATCTAAACTGCTAAGCATACCCAGATACCACCTACACCTTTCCAGAAAAAATAATATTTTTATTGCCTTTATTTTGGAAATTAATGATATTCTTTTGAGTAAAATGTTCTCCAATGTAAATCATCACCATGAATAGAGAACAGGTAGGGGCTCTAACCCACTTGAGCAAAGAATATCTCAGAAGAGTGCTTTGTTACCTGTCTCAAGACTTGGAAAAAAATTGTATTAAGTGAAGTAAGCCAGACCCAAAGAAACATAGGTCCTGTGGTTTCTCTTATTTTCAATAACTAGTGTATGTCTAGGACAAGCGGAAAAGGTCAAAAGCTATGTACATATGACTATATGAGGTGATGCTAAATGAAATGAACCCCAAGATAGAGACACAAATAGGTTTCTCTTTCTTGGTGTTGTTTTTAATGTATTTATAATGTACTATATGAAATTTTGTTTCTTTTGTATGTTATTCCCCCATGGCATAATCCCTGTTTTCACTGTATTTGATTCTGGTGCCCTGCATCTTGTATATACATTTTTCTAATATGGGGAGGGGAAGGGAAATAACAAAATGCTGGAATAAGGATACAGGTTCACTCATTGTAACAATGAGATGCACAAGACACTATGTTGAAAACAAACTTTACAACTTTGGGGTAAGGGGAGGAGTTGGGGAGGTAGGAAGGAAAGGGATGGTAGTGGAAATACAAAGGAGGAGGTAACAATGAATGATAGGAAATGAACTCATTATCTTACTCATGTAATTGTAACCCCCTTGTTTGGTATTTTACAATAAAAATTGATATATAAATTAAAATATATTTTACAAATTTTAATTTAATCCATATTCTCTTTATTTAAATTAACCATTTCCATTTCTCACTTTTTATTAAGTGTGGATGAACTAAACAGAGGAAAGTAAATAAATGAATGGTACTTGCTTGTAGAAAAGCTGGGATGCAGGCAATAAATAACAGCTAGTTTATCTGAATATAAAGCAGGATTAAATCAACCAACTTAGTAAAACAGAATTTTAAGTGGAACATTCTTCAAATGATATACTAAAGTTGCTTCCAACAAGAAATTTCCTGTATTTATTTATTCTTAAAAAGAATATCATCAGATTCTCACATTTTGGATCAGGTACTTGTTGAACATTTGAAATAACTACTTGAATATACACATGGAAATTTAATAAGAATCTCTTCTGTGAAAATGTATACTGTTAGTAAAATAAATACTTAATGCAACTATGTAACAGGAAGGCAAGTCTTCTGGACTAGCCACTAGAAACAAGAAGAATGGTTTTTAAAGTAAATAAAAATTAGTGAGAAATGGATTTTTATGGGCATAAAAACACAAATATCACATTTCCTGGAAACAACACTTTTTCAATTTTTTATAATATTATTTCGTGTTCCATTAAGGAAATAAAGTTTCCCATGAGATTTGAGAATTCAGAAGGCTTACTGTCTAAAAATGAATATACCACATTTGACATTAGGATCATTTCTCCATTAATTCTCATTTTAATGACAACACTATACATATGGACACTGTGTTTAAGACAAGGAAAATGATTCAGAGTAAAGATTACAGATCTTACTGTGTTTTTAGATACTTCAGGTTGGGTCCAAGCGTTGTTTGTGTAGACTCATAATACTTGAGATCATTGGCTCTGTCTTCAAGATAATGCTACACAAAGAAATCAGTGATTACTGATAGGTTAATTAATAATCATTCTATTTATTAAACAAATAACTTTAACTGAATTAATCTCTTGAGGTTTATCAACTGAAAATAAGAATGTCTATTGTCTTTTTGATTTGGTGTGTTAATAATAAAAGTAACAAATACCTATGCATATATAAATTATACACACACACATACACACACACTTATACTTCTATATACATACCATGGTTAGAAGGATTGTTGGTCAAATCATGATATGTTGGTCCTTGTTATGTACAAAATGACAGTAAATATGGTCTCTCAAAGTTATTGGGGTAATGAATGAGATAATATGCAAATGAAAACTTTTATAGGACTTAAAGGGATATATATTTTAATTCACCAATATATTACTGGTAATTACTCCTCTCCCCATTGCATCTAATCTGTTTCCAGTGTTTGGACTTTCTTAGAGAGGGCTCACATGAAATTAATTTTCAAGAAGCAAAATATTTGAATGTAAATTTCCCTTTCTAAACACACAAAAAGTTTATTTTTCTTGTATCCACACTATAATATTTTGATGTGGATGGAATAGATACTGTCACCATTTTAGAAGGGAAAATGAAATGGTGAAGACATTAGAAAATTGTTCAGTCATTCAATCATTTAAATAGGAACAGAGAGCCAGTGAGTATTTCCTAAATTTAAGGTCAAGAGATTATATTTTTAGAAGGAAGTCTTTTCACTGTTGTGTTGAAAGTAACACGGAGAATTGAAGTTCCTCTCTACTGGCACACTTGTGCTTATGGAAACAATAGTTAAACAGTGCAGATCCATTCCTACCATACTGGATGAGAAAAATGATCCTAGCACTGCAGAGGTGTTGCTGGAAATGGTCAGAGAGATTCACATTTGTCTGATGCGTCATTGGAGATTACTTATCTCCTAGAAAGAACATTTTAATAATATGTCAGGGAAAAGTCAAATCTATGTTTAGCAGCCAACCCACTCTCAACATTATATTTTTATTATATCTGTGGTCTCTTTCCAAAGAAAGAGACACCATCGAATCAACATTTTGCTGACACCATCAAATCAACCTTTCTACCCATGCAAATATTCCTAACAAGTAGACACACATTTCTTTTTTTTTTTTTTTCTGACATGGGGTTTGAACTCTTGGATTGGGCACTGTCCCTCAGCTTTTCGGCTCTACTGCTTGAGTCACAGTGCCACTTCCTGCTTTCTAGTGGTTTATTGGAGATAAGAATCTCACGGAGTTTCCAGCCCTGGCTGGCTTTGAATCATAATCTTCGGATCTCAGCCGCCTGAGTAGCTACGGTTATAGGCATGAGCCAGTGGCATGAGCCACTGGTACCTGGCGCAGATTTTTTTTTTTTGAAATAAAGCAGATACAAATAAATACATAATAAATAATTGTTCAGTACATAGTTTGTTCAATCACATCATTGTATTTGTAAATAAGTACTACTTTCTATAGATTGCCAGAAGTTTATATTATCTGATAATTTAGATTATTTCCAGATTGGAATCAAATATTCTTCTGAACAGTGTTTCCTAATGGATGGAAGAGACAACCTGAAGAAACCAGACACATAAATTATCACAGAGAATGCATTGAATTTCCATTTGTAACTAGAAATAGACTTTAAAATTTAGTCCTATAATATGTTTATCATTTCAGTAATCATTTTATTTAATGAGGTTAGTAACAGCTGACTATGAACAAAAAAAATCTAAAACATTTAAAATCAAAACTGTGTTTCCTTTATGAAAAAGCTACATTTTTTCCTAATGTTTTTTAGAGTTTAAAGGTAAAGCTCCAGGCTAAGATGTGATCCTTATTTATACATTCAGTTTCTCAGATTGTTAGGCAATATTCTGAGCATCCTCTGAGGAAACACAGAGAAAAATAATCTTCTCTTCTATTGTTCATATTTTATTTCTTAAGTCTTTGACTTCAGAATAACGATGTATTAGATAATCTCAGGTTTTGACTAGTACCATCTTCTCATATTGTAAAGCCTTGGCTGTTAAATGTAAGCATAGATTCAGAAGGAAACTAAATTAATGATTTTTTTAGCCTGAAGGATATTGGTTTTACAACAATGAAAAAAAGGTTAGATTCATCAAATTTAAATTTCACTTCACATAATATATTACACATTTGTTTAAGAAGTACAAGTACAGGTATAACAGTGATTATTTTCCCAAGTTCTACTGTATTCTTGTATTTTCCCTGAGAATGCATTTTCAAAATAGGAAATGTGCAGATTCCATGGCTCCCTAGGCTTCTATATGTTCAGACCACCTTGAGACACTAAGTGACTACTCTTTTGTCCACTAGGCATTTCCACAGGTCCATTAGAGAATGATAGGACACAATAATCTACTCTGTTTCATGTCTGGTTTGATATTTTGTTGCTGAAAATATATACAGTAGTTGACTAAGGATATATTTCTGAATGATGGACCTCTTCAAGGAAATCGTTTGGGTATCTGAAATCTATTTACATAAGTTCATGTAAGCTTAAATTTTATATAGGGGATGCTTAATGTTTACCCATTCATCATCCATATTCATTCAGTCACCTGAGTCCCTTTTGGCTATTATGTAGAGTGCTTTATAAACATTTGTGTATGAGTTTTGGGGTCCTTCAGTTTTTCCTTCTTACTGAGTATGCGTATTTACAAGAATAATTGTAGCTTGTCATAAAGGTTAACTTTATACTGTGCATTTTCAGAAATTCCTCAATTGTTTTCTAATGTAATTGCACCACATTTTATTCTCATCATTAATGTATGAGGATTGCCATTTCTCCACATCTTTTGTCAACACATCTTTTTCTCTGGTGGGTGTGAATTAATATCTCATTGTGCTATTGAATTTCTTATCACATGGTTAATAATGTTGAGTAACTTTTCAGATATTTAATGTTGATATATGTATCTTTTTTGGGAAAATGTTAAAATATCTTTTATTTCTATTTTTAATTTTGTTATTTTTTAAATTTGTTATTACAAATGCTAAGTTGTACGGATTCCTTACTTATCTTAGTTAAAATCCTCTATCTTTTATAAGATGTGTAAATATTTCTTTTTTTTCTTTTGCAAAGATTTTTAATAAGTTTTTTATTGTGAAAATACTGTACAGAGGGATTACAATTACATTATCAAGCATTGTTGCCTCTTCCTTTGTTTTTCCCCTCCCATCACTTCCCTCCCACCTCCACAACTACACTCCCACCCCTTCCCAACCATCCCCAACCCCCACCTAAATTGAAAAATTTGTTTTTCAACATAGTGTATTCTACATTTTATTGTTGCAATGGGTCAACTGTATCCCTATTTAAACTTTTTGTTTTTTCCCTTCCCCTCCCCAAATTATACCAACATTAGATGGAAAGAAATGATTAAAATTAAATAAAAATTAAATGAGTTAGAATTAAAAAAACATAGAATCAACAAAACAAAGAGTTGGTTCTTCAAAAAAATTAAGAAAATTGATAGATCTTTAGAAAATCTTATCAGAAAAAGAAGAGAACACATCCAAATAAATAAACTCAGAGATGTGAATGGAAACATGACCACAGAAACAACTAAGATACAGAATAATGTCAGGGAATACTTCTCAAACCTTTATGCTAATAAGTTTTAGAATCTGGAAGAAATGGATGATTTTCTAGCACATATTGATACGCTGAAACTAAACCAAGATGAATTAAACCAACTTAACAGGCCCATATCAAGCATTGAATTAGAAACAGCATTAAGAGACCTTCCATCTACGAAAAGCCCAGGACCAGATGGATTTACAGTGGAATTCTACAAGGCCTTTAAAGCAGAACGCACAGCAATACTCCAACTCTTCAGTGAAATTGAAAGAGAAAGGGAAAGTTCACTACCAAACTCTTTCTATGAAGCCATCATAACCCTCATCCCCAAACCAGGCAGGGACTCATCAAAGAAAGAGAACTATAGACCCATTTCTTTGATGAACGTTAATGCAAAACTTCTCAACAAAATTTTGACCAATCGACTTCAACAATTCATCCAAAAAATCATGCACCATGATTAAACAGGATTCATTTCAGGGATGCAAAGCTGGTTCAATATACGCAAACCAATTAATATAATTCATCACATCAACAAGAGCAAGGATAAAAACCACACGGTTATCTAAATAGATGCAGAAAATGCACTTGACAAAATCCAACACCCCTTTATGATGAAGGCTCAGCAAAAACTAGGAATCCATGGAACATTCCTCAATACAATAAAGGCTGTATAAGACAAACCTACAGCCAGCATTATACTTAATGGAGAAAAACTAAAGCCATTTCCTCTAAACTCAACAACTAGACAAGGATGTCCACTTTCTCCACTTCTCTTCAATTTAGTATTAGAATGCCTAGCTACAGCAATAAGACAAGATGCAAATATAAAAGGGATCCAAATAGGGAAAGATGAAGTAAAACTCTCCTTCTTTGCAGATGACATGATCATGTGTTAAAGAATCATATGGATTCCACTCCCAAATTACTCGAGCTGATTTGAAACATTGACAAAGTAGCAAGGTATAAAATTACCCTTCAAAAATCAGCTGAATTGGAAATTCTATCAAGAACAAATGAGAGAAATATTATTGAAATATTTTGGAAAGAATAGTGAGAGAAAGAATTGTGATATTATTTGTGCTTCAGTTTCTCTCTACAGTGAAATAACCATTTACTGTGAAAATAATTTTATTTTTATTTTTTTCTCTTATTTTATTTTTATTTTTTCTTGTGAACATACTGTACAGAGGCGTTACAATTACATGGGCAGGATAATGAGTACATTTCTTATCAAGCATTGACTCTCAGGATGAAGGTTATTCAAAAAAGAGCACAACTAAAGTTGTCTTAATGGTGAAAGAGTTTATGTTTCCCTCCAAGATAATGAACAGGAGGAATTGTTACTTTTCTTGTGTTTAAAATTTTAGTTGAGATTTGGTGCCTGGCAAGAAAAGAAAAAGGGAAATGGAAGAAAAATGAAAGAAAACAGAAAATCAAGGAAGAATAGGAGGGAGGAAGGGAGGAGAAGAGGGAGGAAGAAGGATAGAATCCATATTCAATATGAAGGACAGAATGATTGTTTTAACAATAATGTTTAGCCTGGAACAACAGAATGTTCACATACAAAGCAAACAAAAAATAGTAGATGAAAAAAAGAACCAGTGGCTTTTCTGTATGCCAATGATGAGAAGAGCGTGGCTAAAATCAGGAAAGCAACTACATTTATAATACCCCCACAAAAAATAAAATACCTAGGAATTAACTTAACCAAAGAAGTGAAGGACTTCTACGATGAAAACTTCAAAAACCTGAAAAAGGAAAACAAAACAGAACTTAGAAAGTGGAAAAACTTCCTATGCTCCTGGATTGGAAGGATAAACATCCTGAAAATGAAAATGGCAGTACTTCCCAAGGCTATCTACAAATTCAATATGATACCTATCAAAATTCCAACCTCATTCTTCAAGGAAATAGAAGAGGCAATCCAAAAATTCATATGGAACAATAAAAGACCCTGAATAGCATAAATATATCCTTTTATGTAATAGGTCTTCTTTTTTGATGACAATATTTGCAGAATGGAGTTTTAAATTTTGTTGATATGAAACTGTTCATTTTTTCTTAATTGCTTTTGTTTTTGCTGCCATATTTCAGAAATCATTACCTATCTATATTGTAAAGACTTATTCTTATATTTTAGCAGTTTTGTTCTTATGCTTAGATCTTTGATACATTTCACATTTTTTTGTCTGGTGTGTGGTGTAAATGAGTTGTCTTCCTTGTCTCTTTTTCACTCTTCTTTTTTTTTATTAATCTTTAGTTTCAATTGAGAGTTTTATACTAGTTATGCAGGTAATCTACCACTTTATCTACCCCATCCACATGGTTGAGGAAATCTCTTTTCATCCCTAGTTTGATAATTGTTTTCATCATGAAAATCTGCTAAAATTCTAAAATATACTTTTCCCCTCAGCTATTGAAATAGCTGTGAGTTTGAATTGATCATGTTATGTTGTATGGGTTGATTTTTCATGTTGAGATAACTTTAGTTGACTTTGGTTAAGTCTGACATAACTCAGACTTTTAAAAATTGTTAGATTGAGATAGATAACTGTTTTTTTCCTTTTCTTCATTCTTTTCTTCTTTATTATTCCCTTCTGTCACGGATTTTGATTTCTGTACTTTTTGCCTTGTATATAAATTTATCTGATTTGGGGAAGGAAAGGGGATGCACAAAAACAGTGGGGAAAAGGTGAGCCAATTCAGCAGTCAAACCCAACGGACACTACATTGGAACTATACAACTTTGGGTGTGTGTTGGGGGGGGGGTGTCAAGAATGGAAAACCTGGGAGAAAATGAGGAAAGGATGACACTGTTCAAAAAGAAATGTACTTATTACCTGAGATGTAACTGTAACTCCTCTGTACATCACCTTTCTTTCTTTTTAATCTTATTTTATTGTAAAGATAATGTACAGCAACTTTCTTGATCACACTGGTTGCAAAATAGTTTTAGGAGATTGAGATTTGAGGCCCCTAGATATATTTGTTTATAGTGGGACTGAGTGAGGGAAAATGGTGTGATATTGCTAGCTTACCTATTTCAGATATGACACTTCTATCACAGAATGATGTTGGGTCAAGAATTCAGTTATTCTTGCCATGCTACTCCTGAAGAAGAACATCTGTTCCATGAAGGTGTGTAGGACAGAAGCTTCTGAAAGAATTCTAAATAGAATGTTGCAGATGCTTTCTTTTCTTACTGAGGGTTAGTAAATTATCATGAATAGTTGCTCCTCCATTTGCTATGCCTTTAGGATAATTTCCTGAGAATTTAAAGAGATATATGTGTATTTTAAAATTATTTTCACAGTAAATGGTTATTTCACTGTAGAGCAAAATTGAAGCACAAATAATATCATAATTCTTTCTCCCACTATTCTTTCCAAAACATTTCAATAATATTTCTCTCATTGGTTCTTGATGGAATTCCAATTCAGTGAATAAAGTATAACTGTGTTATTAAAATATTCCTTTGTTTTCATGAACCATGATATTTAAGAAATTGGATTTAATGTATCTAATAATCTCACCTAATACTTTTAGGTCTCTCAAAAAAAGTAAGGAAAAATCCTTAGTCAGATAAATACATGGTAAACAATCATTTATGAGTATTTGTAAATATACAGTTATTCTCCCAAGAGAAGATTATCTCTATTCAATTTTATTTTAATGAATCCTATTTTTAGTTTTGCATAATGTTATATTTTGAGTTTATCTTCCAAATATATATGTGCTGGAATAATAGTCTCTAATGCAGTGATAGTGAGCTATGGAATCTTTAAAAGTTGGGACTTAGGTGGAAGTTATTAAGAATTATTAGATCACTACCCCTGCAAAGGATTTATGCAGTTCTTGATGAGTATTAGTTGTTGTCCATGGATATATGGTGGGCCAATTCATCAGCATAAATTAATAAGACTGGTTTCTTGTTTCATAATGTTGTCTCTTCTATAAGAACTTCCATACCTATTTCTACCATGTGATATCATCCATCATAAGGCCCTCATGAGAGTGGAACATGTGTTAGTGTTATTTTCCTGGACGTCCAGATCATGATGTAAATGAACTTCTTTTTGTTTTACAAAGTATCTAGCCTCAGCATATTTTCAAATGATAGAAAATTGAGTAATCCACATGATATATATGTGACATAAAGTAACTAACACTTTTGAAATTTGAAAGCAGGCAAATATTGAAAAGAATAAGATGATCTTCTTACCAATATTACTGCAGCACATGTTATTCTTGTCTTGTCAAATTATACTTCATTAGTTAATAATCATTGTAGCAAGCAATAGTATCTCATCTTTCTTTTGCCTGATGGCTTTATCAAGCTATATCTACACATTTGAGGTTCCCCCCCACCCGCCGCAAGGAGATAATATTGGCTTCCAGTACATAGAAACAAATATCAAACAATGAGGGAAGGAAGTTAGTGAATAAATGTATGACTCCCTTGACTTTCAGTCAGCGAATTATGCCTGAGTTCTGAGCCGTAGTCATCTCTAATTATTTCTTATAGGAGGAACTCACATCAGTAACTCATTCATCTGCACAGATTCCATGGACTTCCTTCTATTTTGTCTCTCTTCCTACTCTCTCACTGATATTTTTTCAAACGAAATCACTTCTATTAAAACCTTTTCCTCCAGTTGTGCTTTCTAAGCAATCAGTTATCTAATTTATCTAATATTCTGGTAGATAATCTCAGGAAATTCACGGGAAGGATAATGGAAGGAATATTCCATGAGATAGATTTCCACTTTTCCTTCATTTTAATTAAGTAGACATTTAGCTTCATTTGGTTATTAAAATCTGAGTTAAAAATTCCTATTGATATAACAAATTATGTGACATATATATATATATATGTATATTACCCATATTCATAAAGTAAAAAGAAACCTACATTTAGCTTGAAGTATGGGGTAATTTTGTTTCTGTATTAATATTTTTTTTCTGTAAATTTCCTTTTAGAAACTTTTTGTTAGCCTTGGCCCTTCAGAATAAAGGGAAGCAGAAGGGGTCTCTGATTGCCAGGAAAAAAAATCTAAAGAAAACTGGCAACACATAAAAATCCTTGGCTTCTCTCATATATCTGCTATCACAGATGGAAACAGAATAACATAATATCTAAATATGCATCATTCACCTCACCTAAGTGTGACATCCAGTGTGTAACAAGAGCTAGTTAAATTATGCTGAATTTTTTCTAACAATCACAGAGACCCAGTATAAGTTGAAAGTGGAGTTCATTAAAGCAAATCTAAGAAATTAACAAATAGTATTAACAAATAATTAATAAATAGCTTATTGAAAATGGATCCTGTAAAGGAAATATGGAATAAGCCGTCAAAACGGGAAAAATTGTCAGGCAAAAGGAGAGAAATCAGGAGATAATTCTAGCTTTTCAAAAGAAATCTTTTTAATTAGAAGATACACTAAACATAGCACCTCTGCCAACTTGTGTGTCTCATATCAGGATCATATTGACAAATGGTAGCAAAGTTGTTGGAAATGCAGTGAAATGCAGGCCTAATGGGGACTGAGCCAAAGACTGAAGCTCTGATGTGATTTTGCTTTATTAGAAGGGATTTGTTTATTAAACTCACAGCTCTGAAGATATCAGAGGATACACCGAGATAAGCAAACACAATAACTTCACTTTTGAAATGGATATGTTTTTGTTAGTGACTTTCTCTAAAGACATTTTGGAAGAGAAGGGTGGAAGAACATGTGCATGGAAAAGTCAGCGTAAATCTGAATTTATGACTTGGGCAAGGAAAAATTGTTTTGCTCAGACATCAAGAAACAGAAACCCAAGAACCCTAAAACAAGTATAGAAATCAAAAGGTAGTCCATTTGGGACTGCAAATTTTCCTTTTATGTGTTCCAAGTACTTTTGTGGATGAAGTACTTTCTTTCTATAAAGGAAATATAAAGATGTCTGTTTTTCTCATTAGTAGATCACAACCTCCAAAAACATCTTAACCCACCTTTCACTGACAGATAAACTCCAGTCCCTGAAAACATAACAGTATGAAGTGAAGAAACACATTTTAAAAAGTTTCCTTTAGGCTTTGGAATATTTACTACCCTGAGCTGAGTTTTGTGCAGAAAGCATATAATTAAATGGCACTTTCATGTTTTGAATGACAATATCATATTAAATTCAGAAAAGAAAACTGTCAGCAAAATATAGATCATTCACTTCATGAATTCAAGGTTCTTGATTTGAATGAACTGCTCTATAAAATGCTAGAAAGTAGGAGGCAGATGAAACAAGTGTAAAAATCTTGATGAATTATACTGTTCGAGAAACTCATTTTTTAATGTTAAACTAAGAAAAACTAAAAGAGTACTATCAAAGCTTCTGTTCTAGTAAGAATGTCAGACAAAGTCAGTTTTCCACAAGCCTATATTTGCATTTTCTTTTGGTTGAAATAAAGTCTGTCTTAACTTCAACTGGATCAATAAAATGCATAACTTATTTTGTTAAAATTTTTATTGTAAAGGTGCTGTAGAGAGGAGTTACAGTTATATAATTAAGGCAATGAGTACATTTGTTGTCCAGCATGTTACCTCTTCCTTTGTTTTTCTTCCACTTTCCCTTCTCTCCCCCACCTCCATCACACACCCCTCTCGAAGTTGCAAAGTTCATTTCCAGTATACTCTCTTGTGGGTATCATTGTTGCAATGGGTTATCCTGTGTCCTTGTTTCAGCATTTTGTTATTTCCCTTCCCCTCCACAGATTAGACATATATATATATATACGAGATGTAGGGTACCAAAATCAAGTACAATAACAACAGGGGTTGTACCATAGAAGGAAGAACATAGAAAGGAAACAAAAAAAATCACATAGTACATTAAACACAACAACAAATATAGAACTCTGTGTCTCTATATTGATGTTCACTTAATTCAGCATCATCTAATGGCCATATGTACATAGCTTTTGAGCTTAGCTTCTTGTTCAGTTTTAGCATTAGCCCTACAATTAGATCTGTTGATATATAATGACAAATATATATTGCAATGTTTTTACAGCGCTTACCAAAAATTGCTAAAGCTCTTTTTATTTAGCTAAGAACTAAAATAAGTAAATAGATATATGCATGACTAAATAAATAAATAACACTAGAACCTTTGCAGTTTATTTTCTTGTAGTAGTTTGGTTGAGAATTGCAAAAAAAATCTGTATTTGTATCATACAATTCAATTGACCTAGTGAGGGTCATCAAGTCTGAATCTTTCAAATTACATTTATTTTTTTCTGGAACGATCATGTCTCCAATTCAGTTCTTAATGTTTTAAGGGATAGGCCTCTGGAGATGTTTAGACCAGGCAAGCAGATTTACATTTGGAAAATCTTTCACAAATGTCTTAGATTCAACTGCTTCTATGTTGGCATAAAGATGGGCTAAATAGTCGGGCTCCGGTGGCTCACGCTTATAATCCTAGCTACTCAAGAGGCTGAGATCTGAGGATCACGGTTCAAAGCCAGCCCGGGCAGGAAAGTCCATGAGACTCTTATCTCCAATAAACCACTAGAAAACTGGAAGTGGCGCTGTGGCTCAAGCGGTAGAGTGCTTGCCTTGAACTGCTCACCTTCAGCTGAAGAGCACAGGGACAGAGCCCAAGCCCAGAGTTCAAGCGCCATGACCGACAAAAAAGAAGAAGAAGAAAAAAAAGATGGGCTGAATGTATGAACGCATGAACTATTGCAACTATTTAGAAAAGTGTTTTCTCTTTCCAAACAAATTATATATTCACAAATCTTTGCAGCAATATAGTTCAAGCATGTTTATATTCTCATCTATATACTATGCAATATATCATTAAGTGACCTGGAATAATATTATCGTTATAATAGTCTATTGCCTTGAACATTTAAATTTGATTTCAATGTATATATAATGCTTTTAGAAAATAATTCAGTTTCATGTTGAAATGTTTAAAATGTAGCGTTTAAGTAAACAAATCTACCAATATTTACTATGTACCAGGAACAAAACATGGTGCTTGTTAATACTGATAAGTATATATCTAGTAGCATTGGTGCTTCAAAATCCTGAAATCCTGTAAGGAATAAATGAAGGACTTTTATTCCTAGAATGCAATCTTAGGAACAAATTAGGGATGAAAAAGAGAGGAATCACTGATACTTTCAGAAGAGTGTCTTAACATTACAAAGTAAGACAAATCTAGAGGGACAAAAAAATAAAGAAATAGAATGGCAAAAAAAATCTTTCATGGTGAAATATTTTGCATTCAAAGAGAGCTAAATAATTGCATAAATAAAACTAAATCAAGTCATGTGTTATAGGGGAAAGAGTTAAAGTGCAAGAAAAGTAGCAGAGAGTCTTACAGGAGGAAACAAATGATTGACAGTTTACAAAATTACTTAAGTTTATAGGCTACATTTTGAAATATGATTGTGAAAGTCTGAATGGAACAGTAGAATGAGTATAGTCAAATAGAACATAGATTTCATCGAGCCACATTTTCAGTACATTTCTCATTATAAAACATTTTGAAAAATTAAATTCACATCACAGAATCTATTGCATATAGGTTTAACCCTTCACATATCATTTCAGGAAGATGGAAATTATGTAGGCTTTCCTTCTTAGTCAGTTTTAGTTAGTGTAGCAAGGTACCATGGATTAGATGACTTATAAACAACATATATGTCTTTGTTACAGCTCTAGAGACTAGTTATTGTGAATGCTGAGATGAGGTTGTCCTCATGGAGGGTTCCTGTCAGGGCCTTTTCCAGGCACACAAGCAACTCTTTTCTCACTCTTAGTCACATTGCAAAGGGGGTGAAAGGACTCTTTAAGGTCTTTTTTTTTTAATATAAAAGTACTAATCCTATTCATAAAAGTTTCACCTTCACTGGGCACCAGTGGCTCATTCCTGTAATCCTAGCTACTCAAGAGCCTGAGAGCTGAGGATCAAAGTTTAAAGCCAGCTGGGATAAGAAAGACCATGAGACACTTATGTTCAATTAACCACTAGAAAACCACAAGTGGCACTGTGGCTCAAAGTGGTAGAGCACTAGCCTTGAGCAAAAGAGCTCAAGGACAGCTCCCAATCACTGAGTTCAAGACCCATGAAGAACAAAAAAAAAAATGGGCTTCATTTTCATGACCTAATCACATTCCACATGTTCATATTATAGTGCCATCTGATTCTGTTCTTCAATCTTTAAAATTTTGGAAGAAGTAGTATTCCAATTGGATGATTTCAATTGCCAGGCACTAGAAAGACAGGGTAGAGACAATTTTTGCAGCTATAAGTTTATTTGAGTATATAATTATTTGGAAAAAATCTCTCAAAAATGGTTTCTTCTTTATTTACAAAGTTAATTTAACTGTAAGAAATAATTTTTATTAATGTGGAAAAGCATACTTGAATTTTGCCAACTCAAGATTAGTGTAAGTGGAGAGTTTGGCTAAATGAGTTATAGACTGTGTTCTTAGCTTGACATGTAAATAAAGTAGTTCACAACTTTAGTGTACACATTTGTATTTCAAGAATCAAAACTGCTATGCACAGTAAATTTTGATATTTTAGTATGCTCAAGAAATAAGTCTCGGGGCTGGGAAGGTGGCTCAGTGGTAGAGCACTTGCCTTGCATGCAAGAGGCCCTGGGTTTGATTCCTCAGCACCACATAAGCAAAAAGAAAAAAGCCGGAAGTGGCACTGTGGCTCAAGTGGTAGAGTACTAGCCTTGAGCTGAAGAGCTGAGGGACAGCTCCCATGCCCAGAGTTCAGGCCCATGACCGGACGCCCCCCCCAAAAAAAAAGAAAAAAAAAGAAATAAGTCTCATTTGTTTCATTCTGTTTCTTGTTTTAGTGCTGGTATTGAACTCAGAGCTTGGGCACTGACCCTGAACATTTTTGCTCAAGGATAGTGCTGTGTCACTTACATCAAATTTCCACTTCTAGCTTTTTCTGTTGCTTCTTTTTTTCTTTTTATTTTTTTCCTTTGTTTAATTGGAAATAAGAAACTTACTTTCTTCCTGCTGAGCTTAAACTGTGATCCTCAAGTTTCAGCCTACTAGGTAGCTAGAAATATAAGCATGAGCGACTGATGACTGTCCAGAAATAAATATTTTAATATTCTATTTCTTAACCCCCAAAATATTAGGACATTAATCATTAAAATACATGCACATACATATTCATAAACTCATACATACGTATGTGCATGTGTGTGTACTTTTACATATATAGAACACATAAGACATATGTTAGGAAACACACGCATATAGATAGATAATTGTATATACATACATATGGACATATATAAAATTAATTTATATGTAACATTTGTTTTATGATATTATTTTTTTTAATTTTATTTTATTTTATTTGTGAACATACTGTACAGAGGGGTTACAATTGCATGGGCAGGATAATGCGTACATTTCTTACCA
>NW_012267255.1:2218221-2232935 GCF_000151885.1 Dipodomys ordii | reverse complement strand
TGGCCTTCCCTCCTCTGCTCCCTGAGAAGGAGTGAGGATGTCGGGCTTCTACTCATGCTGAGTCTTGGATCCTGGGTCGTCTCTGGTCTGCAAACTGCAGGATGAAGCTGTCTGCTCCTTGTCCGTTCTTGCTGGTGTTGAGTAGAATCCGCTCGCCCGCTGCGTCTGGCTCCTTCGTCCTGGACTCTCTGTGTGAGCGCTCAGGTATGCAGTCTCCACCGGACCCTGCGGCGGCGGCGGCGGCTGCTGGCTAGCGATCAGATGTGTATTCTTGCCTTGGCTCTCCCTCTCCCGTCTAACTCTCTGTCCTGTGATGGCACACTTGGTGTGTTTCTCTGGCTTGGGACTGTTCACTGGAACCCTAAAACTGCTTTCTATGCGAGAGCTTGTTCAGATTCCAGCTTCTCCTCCGCCATCTTGTCTCGATCCTGTTTTATGATATTATATGCTTATGTTATATGATATTTTATTCTCCTGGGTGATCTATACAACTAACCATTGTACCACTTATAAGCTATATTTATAAATTTTAGTAATTTCAATTTATATTATTGTGCTTATGTTATATTACATTGCTAAAATTATATTTTATAGTACTATCTATAAACTTATTTAACTACAGAATGAAAGTACAGAATATTAGTATTGTTGAAAACAAGAAATAAACAATATTATCATTTTATTTGGTATATATTCCTAACATAAATATTCTTTTCCACAATTGACATCTAATGTTTACATTGTTCATATTTTTCCTTTAAAAAGGCTTCACAAATATGTAAGATTAATATGTTAGTATATTAATATATGCATATACACATTTGTATATATATATATATATATTCTTTGTCGATTTTACCTATTATAAAAAAAAGTGGGATGCTTTAACTGAAACTTTCAAGAAAATCTTCCTAAATAGAACCCAAACATATTAATCTGAAAAACAAATGTTTGGGTAAAATATTCTTTTAAGAATATTTTTATTATTATCTGTAAGTAGTTGTACAAAAAAGTTGCCATTTAATAAAGCAGTTAATGAACACAGTATATTTTGATCAACATCCTTTTAATAAATTTTGGGGTTTTTTTGCCACTCCTGGGTCTTGAACTCTGAGCTTGTCTCTGTCCAAGAGCTTATTTTGCTTAAGGCTAATTCTATACCACTTGAGCCATAGTGCAACTTTTGGATTTTTCTCCGTAGTTTACTGGAGATACAAGTCTCTTAGGACTTTCCTGCCTGGGGTGCTTCAAACTGTAATCCTCCAAGCTCAGATTCCTGAGGATTTAGAGGTGTGAGCCACTGGTACCTGGCCAAACGTTCTTGTGTCAGTATGGTGGTTTGAACACAAGTTCTCATCCTAAAGTTCTTTACTGTTAACTCTTACTTTCAGCTTGTTATCTTCACTGATTATTTTGCTTTCTGTAGTACTATGGTCCTGGATCACAGTTCAGTTATTTTAGGTTGCCTCTCACACATGGGATTACAGCCATCATCTCAGCTTCTTACCACCATTCTCAGCTTCTTTCATTGAGATGGAATTTTCTTCCCTGACTGATTTGTAAGCAAGACATCATTTCTGTTCTTACCCTTGACCTTGCTGGAATCATGGTCACATTCTACTGCATGTATCACCCAGCTATGGGGTCTGAAGAGCTCTCATGACTTTTGGCCTATGCAAATGCTGTGTTGTAATGAAGTGTTTTTAATAACTCACAGAGTCTGTGAATACTGGCTAATGTGATGTGCAATAGACATTAGCAGAGAATGCACATGGTATAGAAAACAGTGTCTAAGAGCCCCAAAGACAAGCCTTCATGTTTGTAAGTGGTTTTTTTTTTTTATTTTTGGGAAAATCAAAAAAGTATTTGATATCTCATAGCCCATGTCCTCCTAACATATAAAGCTCCTTTTTCTTACTAACCCTAAGCCCTTTTGTTTTCTGGTATCCTTATAAGGATCTTTAAATTCGGAACTACACCAACATACCTCAGGCAGCTCCTTTTTCTTGACTACTCTTATGTCCTTTCACAGTATCTATTAGAAGTGTGGTCATTGCTTTCCAACTTTTTCTCTCTTTCTGTGTAATACTTTTTGAGACAGCATCTTACTGTATAGCCCAAACTTTCCTCAAACTCTTTTTAAAAATTTTTTAATCATAAAGATAATGTACAGAGGGATAACAGTTATATAAATAAGGCAATGAGTGTATTTCCTATAGAGCATTTTTACCCCCTCCTTTGTTTTTCCCCTACTGTCCTAAAATTCTTTTTTTTTTTTTTTTTTGGTCTGGTCGTGGGGCCTGAACTCTGGGCCTGGGTACTGTCCCTCAGCTCTTTAGCTCAAGGCTAGCACTCTACCACTTGAGCCACAGGGCCAAATCCGGCTTTTTTTCCCCTGCTTATGTGGTGCTGAGGAATCAAACCCAGGGCCTCATGCATGCAAGGCAAGCACTCTACCACTGAGCCACGTTCCCAGCCTTCAAATTCTCTTCTTTATTAAGTTGTTTTTATTGTGACAATACTGTACAAAGGGGTTACAGTTACATGAGAAAGGTAATGTGTACAGTTCTTATCCATCATTGTTGATTCTCCTGCCTTGGTCTTTTTACTGCTGTCCTTATAGGTATATGCTGCCATCAGTTCTCTTTTTAATAAATTTCTCATATCAGTCACATTCAAAGTCATGCTTCAAAGTAAAATAACTGTGTGTGTATAAGTGTAAGTGGGTATGTAGGAGCTGGATTAGAATATTTCACTTGCTCTTAAGAACACATTCTTTCACAACCCTTCCAAAAGCCCTAACTTGTAATTAACCTATTGAAACAGAATGTAAGAGGAAACAGCTGCAGGTAGTCTGAAGCCTGCCTCACAAATCAATCTTCAATAGAACCAACAGACCTCTAGTGTATTTTTATTTAATTTTTAAAACCTTTCATTTTGAAATAATTTCATATTCATAAGACTAGTTGCAGAATAGCCCAAACTACTTTATAGCTTTCACTAGATTCTGACTGTTACAATTCTGTCATATTTTCCTCTGTAAATGTTTCCATGTATTATTTTTTATTTATGATTTAAAACTATGATGTCCAATAATATACTACAGTATATTTTTCTTAAAACAAGGCATTATCCTACCTAACTACTATAAAATAATGGAAATTGGAAAATTGACTTTGATATACTGCCTTCTATCCCATAGACCACAATTCAATCTTTGTATTTTTATTATTTAAATATCCAGAACTTATTGAATGATGGTATATTATTATCACCATTTACTTAATTGACTCAAGTGTCTCAGAGTTTTCAGTAGAAATGTCTTCAGTTGGCTGCTCTCTTCTTTCAACATGATGGTATGTGTTACATTGTGCTTACACCATGTTCTTAGGTCTGGCCAAAAATACATTGCACATTTAGTTTATATTTAATTTGACCCAACTCTGGAACTGACCATTTGACTAATTGTTTTGGCTTATTTTTATTAAAGAACTAGTTCTAGAAGTTAAGAAACAGATGCTGATTTTTCAGTTAATATGGAGACTTAACTATTGCTGATGTTCCAAAAGGCAAAGCTAGACTATGTAGGATTTTGTAACCTTCTCATATACAGACCCACACTTGAACACTCTCTCTATATATTTAATGCTCAAAGACACATTTTATTGTTCCTGCACTGGGGCTTGACTGGGCCTTGCACTCTTGTTTGGCTGTTACTCACTCTTGTTACTCTTATCACTTGAGCCATACCTCCAGATTGACATTTCTGCTTGGTAGATAGATATGGATTCTTGCATACTATTCTGGTTAAGCTCTCTTTGAATTGTGATTCTCCACATTTCAACCTCCTGAGTAACTGTGATTAAAAATGGGAGCCCATAGCACTTGGTTTTGAATAAATAAATAAATACTTTTTCACAGTTATAGTTCCAATTTCCATTCAGCATCATTTTTTGTTATACATTCCCCTTTCCACATTACTCATCTGTTCACAAACTGCTGGAGATATGACTTCTATTATTCTCAATATGCAGTGAGAGTGTCCTAAGAATTCGGGGGGCTGGGGGAGAGGTATGGTAATACTAGGGATTAAATTCAGGGCCTTAAGTTCTTGCTTCACTTTTTTTTTGTTCTTACACTTGAATCATACGCCCATTTCCTCATAACTATTCTTCCACTTTAATGAGAAAGAATGGCATCAATTAAACGAAAAAGAAAATACCATTTGCTCCTTCCTTGCCCTTTTGCTGTGGCTGCTGTAAAGGTTTTAGTTTGACAAGTTGAGCAGCGATAGAGAGGAGAGTGTGTAATGAGATATAATATAACATATGCCAAATCTGAAGACATGTGATTGAAATATTTTTACCTATCATCTAAAATGTTCAAATAGGTACTATTAAGAATAACTTAGATTTAACTATATTCATTAACAGCTTTTTCTTTTGTTTCTCTGTTGTGGGGCTTGAACTCTGGGCTTGGGCACTGTCTGTGTGCTCTTCAGCTCAAGGCAAGCGCTCTACCGCTTCAGCTACAGCACCACTTCCAGTTTTCTAGTGGTTTATTGGATATAAGAGTCTCACAGAGTTTCCTGCCTGGGCTGGCTTTGAACTGTGATCCTCAGATCTCAGCCTCCTGAGTAGCTAGGATTACAGGTGTGAGCCACTGTGCCTGGCAGCTTTTTCTTTTTTATTAGTATAATTTAATCTAATCTTCTGAGTTTTCTTAGTGTGTCTGCTCTCACATTCCTTGTGAACTCTGGCACCCTGACTTTATTATATTAACTCATGGTGTAACACTACCTACGGCACTTAGGCATGTCAATATATTGGACAGGTCAATGATTCCTCCTTGTATATAATATTAACTTAGCTTGCAGAGGAAGATTGGTTAATAATGATGTATATTTATACATACGCCACAAGGATTAAAGAAAAAAGAAAGCAATACCAAAATATGTAATACTTCTTCCAGCTTTGCCTGTCGATATATTGTCTACTCTTATAGATTTTTTAAATTATTTTCTTGACTAATTTATATGATATTGTATATTATTTATCCTTTCTCCATCACAACTAGGAGAAAAACACTCATGAACTATTACTAGAAAGGTACATTATTTTCTCTCTGCCAGACTTACTATTTCCTTTCTCTTTCAGACAAATCTTGCATTTAAGTCACATTATCTACAGATTTCTTCTGAAGTAATCTACTACTTTTGTTTGAGCAAAAAGACATCATTAGTATTTCAACATGGAATATCACATTGGAAGCCAGAGTAATATTTATGTTTTGAAATGACAAACATATATAGATCACCAGAACTGGTTTCACAGTTGGACATCCTTTTCTATGTAATGTTTTAATTATATTTCTCAAAATGGATAGCAATTATTTATTATTATACTTTTTATACTCTACAGTAGTAGTTTTGGATAAGTTGCTGGTGTAGAGATGAGGAAAATATATTTTAACTGCTTGGAATGGAACTTTGTTTTATTCCAATGAAATATTATTATATTTCTTTTCTTTTCCTTTGTTCCTCATGTAGAAACTGTATCCTTTATATCTCAAAACTGAGATTATGGCACATTATCTCATAGAGCACTTAAGTAGGAATTCAGTAAATACTGATAGTCAAGGAAGCTATAGGCATAAATTAATGTTAGAAAGTACTATTAGCTGCATTAGTAAATTATTATTTCAATACAGCTCATTATACCAGGGCAAATCAATATAAGAGCATCATCAATTATACTTTTGCTGAGATCAGAAAGGTGGACATAGTTTGAAATTGATTTTTTCCACGTGTGTGAATTTTTTAAGTCTGATTTAAATGAGTATATTTTCGATTATTTAAATCTCTGACTCCAGATTGGTAGTGTGATGGAAAGTGTTATATTTTCTAGGTTTTTATTTGTTTTTCTTCTGGTATTGCACCTTATCTGAGAGTTTCAAGTTTTAGCTCAGCTATGTCTCTCATAACTGGTGCTTTATGATTTGAAGCAGGATTTTGATGGTAAATTAGAGACAAGATTCTAGCATAGTTGTCATTTCAGGCCTGTTCCAATGACAATTCTTAGTTCTAACCCTAACTAAGATTATAGGCATGAGCCACAGTGCGCTGTCTAGGTGTTTATTGGTTTAATTATTTTCTTTAGTATAATAAAAGTTTTAAAATATATCTTAAAAGCTATTCTCCATTTCATTGGTAAATACTTAAGAATAGGAAAAAGTTGGCTTAGAATGTGGCTAGTTTCACAGAAAACAGTGTCTGGTTATCTTAAGTCATATGAGATCTTACCTGTATAAATTAACTAAATATATTAAGATATGGTTTTGCTACAGCATTAATTATCTAGCTGATGGAATTTTGATTTTTAACAAGAATCTATAATTGTGATAAACCGTTGCATTAAATTTAGTAAGTTTTAACTTTCTGTTGATAAAATTAATCTAATCCTCACTACAGAAATTTTTATTAAAATATTCTTTGTTTTTATATTTACACAATACTATTTTAAAGTGGTATACATAATCTCAGAAGCAGATTAGAATTGAATAAGTCATTTCCTGGTGCCCATACTCAGGCAATTAAATGTATGTGAATTTTCATATTTGAAATGTATGAATTTGAAATTCATACATATATGTATGTATATACATATATACATACATATATGTATATATGAATTTTAAATTCATTGTAGTAATTTGATTTATAAGATACAAATAATAAACTAAAGTCCTTTTCTAGAAAATTTTGCCAACTGCTCATGAGTAAGCAGGTACAAACCTTCATGAATAAGGATTCCTATTTTAATGTTAATTATAGAATGAGGCTCACTGTTGATACAAATGTCAAATCCAGTGTACTCATTTTATAAAAAGCATTCATAGCTTTTTACTTGATAGATCCTGATATTGCTGGACACCAGTGGTTTACTCCTGTAATCCTAGCTACTTAGAAGTCTGAGATCTGAGGATTTTGCTTCAAAGCTAGGCTGAGCAAAAACCCACAAGACTCTTATCTCCAATTAGGTACTGAAAAAGACCTTCCCTAGGAAGACCCCCCCCCCCACACACATACACAAAGATCATTATATTAAGTGAATGTTTAAAATCACCTTAGGACTTTCAAAACCGTTTTGAATATAGACACAAAATCTTAGTTCCTCTAGGAAGGTTTACAAGGAGCAGGAATTAAAAGTTTTAATGAACATAAAAATTATTAAGAAACCTTAGTCAAATTAAGGACCTATCAAGGACAAATATCGCAAAGTTTACATAGGCCCTTTATCTAACATACAGCTGTGTTAGTACACTTTAACTATTTATTTTCTTCTGTAAATTAAAGTTATAACTTTATTCCCTAGGGAATATCATGAATGAGATAATCATCTACAGAATGGGAAATCATTTGTTCTGCAAATCTTTTCTCAAATGATTTTTGAAGTAGATTCTATGCAATAAAATCTTTCCTTTTTCTCTGCTGAGGAAAAAAAAGAAAATAAAAGCTTTAAAATTATCATATTAAAACACATATGGCATAAGACCTCTTTTTAGTTACCAAAAATATTTTTTGACAAGAGAAAGGAAAATGCTGGAATCTGGAAGGGCTAGTCGACATGCAGTTTTTAAGTTCTATTACATTGATTGATTTCATAAAAGTAGCAAGCTATTTAAAAATTGTGTTCTATTCACTTATCTCCTTCTAGAGTTCCACAGATGGCACCAAGCAAAAGAGACATGCCATCAATCATTCTGTCTCTTGCCCGGCACTTTTCCTGTCCCACTTTTGTGCCTTTCAGCGCCATTTGCCACTGTGGCAATTCTACAGATCAGTTTGCTAAAACAGTCAGCTGGAAGAGCTTGGCTTCCTCTATCAGTTGGCCCAAGTTCCAGTCTCTCTCTTAAGAAAAGCTAGGCACAACGCATCCTGTCCACATGTTCATATCAATAAGTGCATAGTTTGTGAGAAGTAGTGATTAAAAGAATATCTCCAGTTAGTACAAGATCTTTTTGGCATAGATGGTTTCACAAAAAGATGCATTTTATAGTACATCTTTCCTTCATGCAACTTTATTTGGTGGCTGGATCAATAAGATCATATTCAGAAACATCTCCAGGATTTTGACAATGCATACCAGTTAAGTTCAAATGGCTCATGAAATGCCCCACATAGCAATATCTTGCCAGTCAGTTGACAACATGTTGTTCCTATTGCATGAGTTACAAACATGAGCAGATACCACAGGGGCTGTTCAAAAGGGCAGTAATAGTATTCATGTATTAAAAGGGTAGAAGCTTTAAATTTAAAGGAGAGGGGAATTACTTTTTACTAAGTTATTGAATGCTGCATTCTTGATTAATAATATGTAATACTTTTCACTTAGAAACTAATTCTGAGTAAACAGATGTTACTTATAAATATTTGTTCACCAAAACTGAAAAAGCACCATCATAATCATGGAATTCTAATATCTTTTTTTAAACAGAGAGATGGGTCCTATTTCAATTGAGAAACATGTTAGTCCATTTATTGTAGGAATAAGATGTTTGCAGAACTTGCTCCTTTTATTCTACAATAACTTGATGTTCGATGCAACACTTAAATTTTGTCCCATCATTTTTTAGGAAAGAGAAAAGTATGGATTTTTTTTTCATGCATTACATGGCTTATGGCTGATATCTTTATAATATAAGACAGATTAGCAAGATTCCATATCTGTCTTCAAAAAACATTTAAATTTGTTTAATACATTGTGTGTACCCTGAGAAGCTTCAGAAATAAAGATGCAATCAAAGAGAGTATAGGAAGACCAGAGAATGTGACCTAATGGTAATAAACTGGGTGAAACTTAGCAAAGATATTGTTTTTGTTCCAGTTCTTCTTGGCACTCAAATAGCACATGAAAGTCTTCAAGAAAGCAGAGAGGGAAATAATTTCACAGACAACTTTTCCCTTTTGTGGTGTGTCTCAGGGAAGAAGGATAAAGGAAAATGAGAATAGACGTCCACTTGTGCTGTTTTTCAAACTTCCAAGCTGTCATGTTTTGAAATAGCATTTCCTTCACCTCATCACTTCTATCAGGAAAACTGAAAACTATTTACCTAGTTCCTATCACATACTAGCTGACAATATAAATTTTATGTATATGCTGGTTTGTCTGTGAAACTCATGAGCTCAGAACAAAATAAAACTATAGAGCACCTTGTTCAAACATTTATTAAGATATTGAAGGTAGATCATTAAGCCAAACAAATACGTGTGTATGTTCTGTATATTTTTCACAATTAAGCTTAAAATTTCCTTAGACAGATGTTTTTCTTCTTCCAGTTATTTTAAGTAATATACACAAATATGCTTAAAGTAAAAATGTGTAAAATATGTACAGTGAGAATCAAGACACCTTTGTATCTCAATCCCTCGTTAATAGCACCAATACAAGTCTCATGTAGAGTGAACCTTATGTAGTATCCTTTTATTTATTGTAAAAATACAGTAAATTATTGCTAATCATCATATTATGGTCTATTATTCCAATTATAGTAACAATCAAAGAGAATCACAGTAGGAAAGAATGCTCGACCTGTAAGCCAGAGAGAGTTAAATAAATAACTTCATGTAATAAGTAAGCATAGGATATCAACAGTTTTCTTAATACTAATTACAGATCCAAGTAAATATACTGTTAAGGGACACTGGTTAGACTGAACCAACCTGGAGCTTATTGTTAGCTTCATTATAGGACTTTGTTTTTTTGAGTGCTTTTTATTTTTTCCGAACGTGGCCCTGAAGTCTGGACCTAGGCACTGTCCATCAGGTCTTCAGCTCAAGGCTAGTGCTCTACCACTTGAGTCACAGCAGAACTTCCAGCCTTTTCTGCTTATGTGGTGCTAAGGAATAGAACCCAGGACCTCATTCATGCAAGGCAAGCATTCTACCACTGAACCACCTACCCAGCCCAGGACTTTGTCTTTTTAAGTGAACTGTAAAGCTATTTGGATTTCTAATTAATTTGCAGTAAACTCTTAGTTAGAAAGAGATTAGGTTAAAGTAAAACACACCTAAAAATTCCTACTGTGAAAGGGGAAAATTAATTATAACTTGCTCCCCTTTGAATTTCTCATCACAATTTTACAGGGAACATGGAGCCACAGAAAATGGAAGAAATCAGTCTAAACCCATCAAAGCAACGAAATGGTTCCCAAGCCTGAACACAAGATAAGTCTGCAAAATATCTTGACATTCCATCAGGCAGAAGATGGTTAAAAATAGCTGATCCAAAGTATAACAATTACTTATTTTAAGCTTCTTCAGTTACTGATAGTTCTACTCCTAAGAAACTCTTGTAGTTGGAAAAAAATCTCATTAATATTCATCAACACTAAATAGGAAAGGAGAAAAATCAACACAACTTATGTATAAACCAGAGAAACCAAACCATAAAAGAGATAAAATGAAATAACCTGGAACACTGTATGTGGACAGGATTGATTGATTGATTGATTGATTGATATACTGGATTTGTATTAGCCTTTCCTTCTGAAGACCTTATTTAAATTCTTGTGTATCTTATTCTGTGAAAAAAATTTACAAAATCAGCCTGGGTTTGCAGGTAGATAACCTCACAGAACATATTTAAGCCCTTAGTGGATGCAAATGAGCCTGGCTGCCATCTTCAAGAGTTAATTAACATTTACTGAACAGTTAACACATTTACAAGTGTTTTGCTCTCGTTTATCTCCTCTTATCATTTCTGTTTTTAAAAAATGAAGCTTTTAGTGGTGGTGACGTGGTGTCCGAATGGGTATAGTTAAAAGAAACAGTAGGTAATCTGAAGTCTTTTTCTAACCAGAGAGCAATGTGATGCTTACCCATTATTTCAAGCCCTAGGGGGATAAAATGATCTTTTGCATCATTTCTGAAGTGTGAAATAAGAGATGTGTCTTTGGCACTGTTTAGATTTCTAACCACATGAAAGATTGGAAGCATTTTTGTTCTAATGTAAAATGAGAAGATGGTGTGATTTGAAAATACATTTTGGAAAAGGACTGAAAAATAGATTTTTTTCCTTCACATAATTATTATTCCCAAATGCATGATTTTTATATGAATTTATTTACTTATTTACTTTGCCTGATCTCTCCATTGCCTAGTGTATGTAAAATCTTGAAAAACACATATTTTAAAGGCATATTCCTAAACAGCCAAACGAATAATGGCAAAGAAAAGTGGAAGCAATTATGGGAAATGGACTTTGTAGTTGTAATTAGGAAACTGAGATAAATAGAGAAATGAATAGACAGAAATATATAGAGATGATAGAGATATAGATGATATAATTATAGGTAGAGATAAAGGACTGAGTATAGAATTAGGCAGTTATATTTTGAAAATGGAATCCTAATATGAGTTTTCCTGAGAAAAAGACAAACTTAATCAAAAAGTCACAAAACTTTCTTTAATTCTGTCTTTCTGTCTGTCTTTCTTTCTGTCTTTCTTTCTGTCTTCCTTCCTTCCTTTCTTTCTCTCTCTCTTTCTTTCTTTCTTTCTGTCTATCTTTCTTTCTGTCTGTCTTCCTTCCTTCCTTTCTTTCTGTCGGTCTGTCTTTCTTTCTGTCTTTCTTTCTTTCTGTCTTTCTTTCTTTCTTTTTGTCAGTCGTGGGGTTTGTGCTCTGGGCCTGGGCACTGTCCCTGAACTCTTCAGCTCAAGGTAAGTGCTCTACCACTTGAGCCACAGTGTCACTTCTGGTTTTCTAGTAGTTTATTGGAGGTAAGAGTCTCACAGACTCTCTTGCCCTGGCTGGCTTTGAACCACAATCCTCAGATCTCAGCCTCCTAAGTACTTAGGATTACAGGTGTGAGCCACCAGCTCCCAGCTACAAAACACATTTTAATAAATCATCTTTGAAATTTGTGACAATTTTATGAAGGAATGTAGACACAAAAGTTCACAGGCCAGATGATTTGAGAATAAACAGCTTGAATCTGATTGCAAAAATGCAAAAGTGCACATCCAGCAGACAGGACCATGCCATGGATAAATTGGTCTTCTTGGTAACTAAGCATATTTTGTCATTTCAGATCATGCCAAAGCACATGATGAAACCATCTAATTTCCAACTAACCCATTATGATTTATTCTTAGTTGATGATTGATCCAAGCCCTGAAACCTATTCTTCTGTACCAAAGGTATTTTTTTCTGTAATTAATTTATTTGAGGAAAGTCTTTTGTCACTATACAACTATACGTTAGCTTTGTGAACTCAATTATAGGAAATACAGTTTCAGCTTTAAGATAAATAAGCAATGATAGAACTGTGTTTAAGCTTGTACGACTGTGGAAATACATAGTAGCAAGTAAATTTATTGATAAAAATTTAAGATACATACTGAGCATCAGGAGTGCACACCTGTAATACTACCAACTCAGGAGATGAATATGCATTAATCACCTGAAAGCCAGAAATGGAGCAGTACCAGCACATACAGATATACACAGGCACACACACACACACACACACACACACACACACACACACCACACACACACACAAACACACACACGTATGACTAAGGAAAAAAAACTGTAACATGCTTTTCCTAGTCTTTGAAATTCCTTTTCTCATTTAGAGATCATATGCTATATGTGATTGATTGATGTTTCTAAATAAGTAATTTATTTTTTCTGTCATGTGGCTTGAACTATGGGCTTGGGTGCTGTCCCTCAGTTCTTCACTTCAAGGCAAATGCTCTACCGTTTGAGCCATACTGCCACTTCTGTTTTTCTGAGTGGTTTATTGGACATAAATGTCTCAGGGACTTTCCTGCCCAGGCTGGCTTTGAACCAGATCTCAGCCTCCTAAGTAGCTAGAATTACAGGTGTGAGCCACCAGTACTCGGCTAAATAAGTAATTTCTATTTTTTCTGTCATCCAAATGTTAAAGTGCCACATGAAGTTCACAGAATAAAACTTGAATTCCAAACTTTAATAATTAGGACCTCTTAAATTTTGATTGAAATTTAATTAATGTTATGCTTCTACTTTATACTCCAGATAGACCAACAACCGCAATGGTCTAGAATCTGCTTCTTTCTTATTTTTCTTGTTTAAATTCCATTTATACATTCATTACTAGACCAAATTTCAACCCACTCAATATTTTTGCACTTATTTCTCTCTTAAATAATGTTGTTTGCTCTGTACATATATTACAATTTATCTGAACTAATTCAACATGGCATTTGTCATATTCACCTTTGTAGAGTGGCTCTTTACATATAGCAAGGAATATGTTATTAATGTCTTCTTTCTTCTATCTTTCAGATAATCAGTTCAGTGAGCCTCATGTCTAAATTTGCCATTATACTGAGCTGCAGCAAGGCATTTGCTTTCTAGTTCTAAAGTAGCAGATATTTCAAAGAAATGGAAGAATGAAAATTGATATAAATAAAAGACAAAAATTATCCTTCTTGCTCTGTTTCTACTCCATCTAGCAATGTCAATATCTTAACTTAAGAGAAGCAAGATAATCAAAACTGTAAGGAAAATGTTCTTTCTTTTTAAGAGATATATGGCCTCTCTGCATAGAAGACATATTGTCTAAATTTTAACATTCTATTTACAGAGACTTTGAGATATCTCTATGACATTGTTTTTTGTTAAAAAAATTTCATAGGTTTAATTGTTAGGTAAAATATAAAAACATATATAGATCTAATTTGATTTCACATATTATAAATTAAGACATCCAGCACAGAGATGACATTAAAATAGCACATGTACAAAATCTATTTCATTGTGATTGGACGTCAAGTTGATAGGAGAATCTAATATCTAGAGAGACAATGATATCAATACAGGCAGAAGTGGTGGAAATTGACAAATGGAGAAGAAAGAGAAATGTTATGATCATATGTAAAAAAAGATACCTAGGAAAACATGGAGTTTTTGCATACTCAAGATCTTATAGGGATAATGAATCAAGAATATAAGTGTTAGCCGGGTACCAGTGGCTCACGCCTGTAATCTTAGCTACTCAGGAGGCTGAGATCTGAGGATCACGGTTCAAAGCCAGCCCAGGCAGGAAAATTCATGAGACTCTTATCTCCAGCAAACCACTAGAAAGCCGGAAGTAGCGCTGTGGCTCAAGTGGTAGAGTGCTCGCCTTGAGATGAAGAGCTGAGGGACAGCGCCCAAGCTCAGAGTTCAAGCCCCACGATGGACAAATATATATGTGTGTGTGTGAGTTTGTGTGTGTGTGTATGTGTGTGTGTGTGAATGTGTGTGTTGGATAACATATATATATGTATATATATGTATGTATATGTTCTAATCTAAAACTGAATCACCATTATTTGTCTTTGCTAATCAATTCACATTGACAAAAATAGCACTTGTAAATCTTGAATCATAACTATAGACAGACTCAGATAAAAGATATCTGTGTCATAGGGTATCTCTATGTGGAGTCTTTTGAGGAACCTCCATACTACTTTCCAAATTGGTTGGACAAGTTTACACTCCCACCAACAATGCAGTAGGGTTCCCTTCTGTCCACATCCCCTCCAGCATCTGTTGTTATTAGAGTTCTTTTTTTTTTATTTAAAAAATTTTATTTTATTTTATTTGTGAACAAACTGTACAGAGGGGTTACAATTGCATGGGCAGGATAATGCGTACATTTCTTACCAAGCATTGCAGCCTCCT
>NW_012267255.1:2195624-2217477 GCF_000151885.1 Dipodomys ordii | reverse complement strand
TTCTGTCCACATCCCCTCCAGCATCTGTTGTTGTTAGAGTTCTTGATTATAGCCATTCTAACTGGGATGAGGTGGTATCTCAATGTTGTTTTGATTTGCATTTCATTTATGGCTAGGGAGGTTGAACATTTCTTCATGTGTCTATTGGCCAACCTTCTTCACTCTTCAGAGAAGTTTCTCTTTAAGTCTTTAGCCCACTTATTTATTGGGCAGTTGCTTCTTTGAAGATTTGTTGTTGGGGAATTTAATTTTTTGAGTCCCAGGTATATTTTAGATATGAGACCCTTGTCCATTGTATGGCTCATGAAGATCTTCTCCCAATCCATGGGCTTTCTATTGATCTTGTTAGCTATGTCCTTTGCCATGCAGAAGCTCTGCAATTTCATGCAATCCTATTTGTCCAACCTTTCTTTGATTTGTTGTGTTTCTTGGTCTTTATTAAGAAAATTTCGGCCTGTGCCAACAAAACCTAGGGTTTCTCCTATTCCATCCTGTAATGTTTTCAGAGTGTCTGCTTTGAGTCCGAGGTCTTCTATCCATTTGGAGTTGGTTCTGGTGCAGGGTGATATATATGGATCTGGCTTTAGTTTTCTACAAGTAGTTAACCAATTTTGTGAGCACGATTTACTGAAGAGGCTGTCTTTCTTCCATTCTATTAGGATTAGATAACTATAAGTCTATAGGTTCATGTCTGGGTTTTCAATTCTATTCCATTGGTCCTGAGGTCTGTTCTTGTGTCAGTACCAAGCTATTTTGAGTAATATGGCTTTGTAGTAGAGTTTGAAATTTGGTATTGATATTCCTCCAGCACTGTTCTTTCTATTGAGGATCGTTTTTGCTATTCGGGGTCTTTTATTGTTCCATATGAATTTTTGGATTGCCTCTTCTATTTCCTTGAAGAATGAGGTTGTAATATTAATAGGTATCGCATTGAATTTGTAGGTAGCCTTGGGAAGTATTGCCATTTTCACGATGTTGATCTTTCCAATTCAAGAGCATGGGAGTTTTTGCTGCTTTCTAAGTTCTGTTTTGATTTACTTTTTCAATTTTTTGGCATTTATTCAAATGTTCACACTAAAGCTACCACCACAACTATGTTTACTGCAGCATTATTTTCCATAGCTAAGATATGGAACTAACCCAGATGCCCCTAAGTAGATGAATGGATCAAGTAAATGTGGTATATATACACAATTGAATTCTATGCCTCCATCAGAAAGAATGACATTGCCCCATTTGTTAGGAAAAGGAAAGACTTGGAAAAAAATTATATTAAGTGAAGTAAGCCAGGCCCAAAGAAACATAGGTCCCATGGTTTCCCTTTTTGCAATAACTAGTATAGGCCTGAATCAAGCAGAAAAGATCAGATAAGTTGATGTTAGGGAACTGTATTTTTTCTTTCATGCAATTGTTTCTAACACATTTATAAGATTATTTCTTCGTTGCTTTATATGTCCTTCCCCCACTGTATAACCCCTGCTTTCACTGTATTTGATGTCGGTCTAATTTGTGTGTGTGGGGGGAATGGAAAAAACAAATTGTTTAAATAGGGATACATGTAGACCCATTGCAACAATGAGATGTACAAGTTGTTATGTGGAAAACGAACTTTACAACTTTGGGGGGGGGGTGGAGGGGAGAATGGGAAGGGCTGGGAAGGGGGAAAAAAGGAGGAGGCTACAATGCTTGATAAGAAATGTACTCATTATATTGCCCATGTAATTGTAACCCCTCTGTACATTATTTTTACAATAAAAAAAATTCTAGAAAAAAAGTAATCTGTACTGTTTGACCTCAGATTTTCTTGCTTACTAAGAAAGCAATCTATCACTCCGGTCCTTTTTGCACTTGTTATTTTGTGGTAGGGTCTCACATTTCCTGTAGCTATCTTGGAACCCAATCAACCCTATGCTTAATCCCTTATCAGAGATGACAAATGTGCATCAGTATGCCTAATGTTCATCTTTAATCGTTTTGATGTTTTATTAGAATCAATTACTTGTACAATGAGAATTCCTTTTGACATGTCAAATGTATGTAATATACCTAGATCATTCTCTGGCCCTTCATCATCTCTTCCTCTCCTCACCTTTCCACAGTAGTCTCAAAAATAATTATTGTTCCATTTGCATGCATGCATGTATTTTCACACTATTCACTCTCATTTTTTTTCTATTTCCAATTCTCTGTCTTACACAAGACTATTTTATATCAGTACTTTTGACTTTTTAAAATACATGCTATTTATTCACAGTGGTTTTTGCCATGGTACTCCAAATACATTGTGTGTGAATTTATATATAAATATTTTAATAAAAATTAACCCCTTGTTTACTCTTGACTTCCCCATTCCACATTCATCTTGTTATCTTTAATCACACATAACAGTGTTTGTCAGTGTTGTATACCATCAAACATTGACTCACACAGTCCTCTTGGAATCTCATAATTACAAATGCACACACATTTGTGTATCTATATATATATATGTATACATAAATAAGTATATATATACACTCCTATGTGTTTAATATATAGATATAGATATAGATATATGAGTGTGCTTACATACATGTTTATCTTTTAGGTTAGCATTCACATGTGAGAGAAAACAGGACTTTTGACATTTTGAACCTAGCTTCCTTTAGTTAACATGATGTTCTTCACTTTCATCCTATGTCACTTCAAATGACATAACTTTCTCTTCTTTATGGCTGAATAAGCTGCATTTTCTATATGTACTGTTTTTTGGGGACTGATCAATTCTAGGACATCTGGGCTTTTTCCAGTTTATGTATAATTAATAATGATACAGTGAAAATGAGTGTACAAGTAGTGCCATTATTATGTCCACGTTTACAATCCTCTAAATATATGGCCAAAGTAATAGCACTGGATTTTTATGATACTTTTTTTTTCATGTTTCAGAGTAACAACCACATTGAATTATATGGTGATTTCCTTAATTTACTTCCCCACTAAAAGATTATTATTAGGGTTCCTTTGTTTGTTTGTGTGTGTGTGTGTGTGTGTGTGTGTGTGTGCACGTGTTGGTTGTGGTACTTGAACTCTGGACCTGGGCTCTGTCCCTCAGTTTTTCAGCTCAAGGGGAGGGCTCTATCACTTGAGCCACAGTGCCACTTCCAGCTTTCTGGTGGTTACTTCGAGATAAGAATCTAACAGACTTTCTTGCCCAGCCTGGCTTTGAACTGTGAATCTCAGATCTCAGCCTCCTGAGTAGTTTGGATTACAGTTCGAAGCCACTGGCTCCTGGCAGGGTTCACTTTTTATCTGTATCACTGACATCATTCATTATTGTTTACAATACTTGTGATAGTGATTCTGACTGGATTGAGATGAAATCTCAATGACATTTTGATTCTCATTTCCTTTATGTTCAGGGATGTTGAACATGACCACTTTTACTTCTTTGAAGATTTTCAGCATTTCATTTGATCAGATTTGCCTGTTAATTATCTGAGCATTTAGTTGTTTATAAGTTCCCTATAAAGTCTGATAATTCCTTGTCAGTTTATGTTGCTCACAAATATAAATGTTTTTCTCCTATTCTGTAGACTGTTTCTCCAGTGTAGAAATTATTTACTTTATTGTTAAGAAGTATTTTTGTTAGTCACTGCTCTTATTTGTTAAGCTGTTAGAGTTCTATTTAGGAAGTTACTGTCCATTCCAATATGTTCTAGTGTTTTCATCTTCTTTCAGTAGTAGTTTCAAAGTTATAAGTCTTACAACAAGATCTTTCATACACTTTGAATTGATCATTACAGGGCAAGTAATAGGATTACATTTAATTTTTCTGCATATTCATATCAATATTTCTAATCCCCATTCATTGAAGAGTATATGTTTTCTCAAATGTACATTTGTCAAAATTCTTGTCACTGTAGTTGAGCAGATTCCTTTGTAAGTCTTCTGTTTCATTGGGTTTTGTGTAGGTTTTTGTGCCAGTCGTGCTATTTTTCTTACTGTAGCTCTGTAGTATAATCTAAAGTCTGGCATTGCTTCCACCATTTTTTCCTTTAACACTGAATTGGCTATGTAGGGTTTTTGTACTTACATATGAATTTGATCTTTTTTATGTCTGAGAATGGCATGAGGATTATATTATATCTATAGATTGTTTTCATTAGTATAGCCAATTCAAAATACAGGATTTTCTAATTCATGAGCCTGAGAAACCTTGTTATTGTGCTTTGTTTACTCTAGTTTCCTTCTTCAAGGAATGATAGCTTCACTTTGTACATTAATAGAGGATGACAGTTGTTTACTTCCAGCACTTCAAACTGTCAAGTTTGTATGCACCCACATGTTCATTGAGCGCTGGTATTATCTTGTTAATTTGATCCACTATACTGGAGATACAATAAATCTGCTTTCATTGGCTGGATAGAGTCAGTAGCCATTTTCCTAGCCCATCCCAACCCTCCTCCTTCCCTCCACCCAAGATCTCAGGTTGTCTGAGGGAAAAGCCCTCCATCAGACTTTAATGACAGTCTTCCACATGAATATCATGGTTGGATGATCCAGAAGCTGTGAACATCCTATGATTTTCTAATCTCCACCCCACTAGCCCAGATTATAACTCCATCCCAGATCCTAACTGAACATAGTTTGCAAGTTATTCACTGTAAAGCTAATGACTCGGTTGTCTGGGCTATCTTCAAGTAGAGGATAAATCTTTTGTTTTTTGAAATGGCTCTGGAGAATGAAGTTGATTTTTGAGCTGATGACTGCTGAAAAGGTCGATCTGTCTTCTCTCTATCTGCCCAAGGAAAGACAACTTCTTCTGTTCATATGAGTTTTCTTTTCTTTCTCTCTTTTAAATAAAAGTCATATCTAAACAATTACAGTTCTCTAGATCTTATAAACTTCTAAGGACACTGAAAGTAAGAATAAAAGCCAGCAATCTTAGTTTCTCTTTTTTCTCTGTATGTATCCTAAATATTTTCATGAGAATGATAGCAATTTATCTACAACTTCCAGCTTAACATTAATACCTAGTATGTATGCAGGTCAAGATAACATTCTCTTCCATACTAAAGTGTCATGAACTTGCATATAACTGATAGACTATATCAGCTCCCAATAGCCATGAGTATAAGATGCTGTTATTCAGGTGAGAACTCTTTCAAAAGAATATGATTTTAGAATATATTTTAATGTAAATTTTCTAGTCATTTACTTAGAGCAATAAAAATTTCAAGGTTTTCTTACCTTCTAAATATCCACGTACTAACTTTTGTACTTTTGTCCTAGACAATGATATTTTTAATATAATACCATGTGTGTTTTATGTATAATTTAAGTTGATTTTGTCAAAAAGCTTTTATATGTTATAAAACCATAATAATATATAGAATTTATGTGTCATAAAATCATTCTCAGTTATATGTCAGTTTTATCTAGATAGATGGATTTTTAATATGTTTACTTTTCCATACCAGTTAAGTTTAAAGATAGTAATTCTGTAATGTGGGACTAAATGAATACATTTTTTATTCACTAATACTTCTTTCATAGGTAAAGTGAAAAATGACTCTAAATGTGATTATAAACGGCCTAATGCTTATGTAACATCTATTTGGAATACTTTGTAGATATTGATCTATCTTCAGTAACATATTGGGAAAAAGAAAACTCTCTCTCTCTCTCTCTCTCTCTCTCTATATATATATATATATATATGTACATCCATATATAAATACTTATATTTGGATTTTAGTAGAGAATATCCAATAAAAAATATACAAAGCAGATAAACCGTTAAATTCCTGAAATGTTAAAATACTGATCTTTTTTTTGGGAGTATATACTATCATTGTTTGGGGTTGTATTGCTTTAATCAAAACAACAAAGGAGGAGGCACCAATGCTTGATAAGAAATGTACTCATTACCTTGCCCATGTAATTGTAACCCCTCTGTACGGTATTTTCACAATTAAAAAAAATAGAAAAAGAAAAAAGTTGATTTTTGATGAAATACTCTGCCTATTTACTTTGCAATTAAAATCTTTATAGATAAATTTCATTACTTGGGTTAAATTTAATGATATACTTTAGAAAGTTACTTGATTAAAATGAGAATTAAATAAATGTAAAGAAACTCAATCAATCTTGAATGTGTCCCCTAATATCTTCTTTAATGTACTTTCAAAGGATTTCAATTTCAACATTATAAAGGTTTGATATAAACTTGAATGAACAATAGCATAACTATGTGATAACTTTTACTACTCTGTGGTTTGTTTCATTGATATATTTGTACATTATATGTTTCACCCAGATATATATTAAGAGTAAATGACATAGACATCAACACATATAAATAAATGGGGCAGTTACTGTGAATGCTTCCCATATTGCCAATAATTATTCACTTTTGGTAGCAATGTTAGAAAGCTCTTTCCCTTTTACTAATTTGAGAATACATTTAAATGTCAAGCTTATTTACTCTTTTCTGCTAGAATGGGATGCTTTGAATCTCTTTCAATTATTCCTAATTCTAAGATTAGATAGTAGGAGACAATATGGCCTTTCAGTTATTAGGAGACAATTTGACTAAGGGTCAAGCCTCTTACTGGATTCTATTAGTACAAGTGGAGGAGAAAAAAGAGGTAGAGATGGATTTGGTTCAATTTCTACATGTTCATTAGGTAAAATAATTATATATATACATCATTTACATATAAATATCCATGTATGTGTATAATTTTCCTTACATAGAGAGTGTTTTTAAGTTATCTAAATTGGTCACAGTATATTACAAGACATATAAATATTTTGTACTCTAAATTATTATTAAACTAGTGAAAAAGCAGTAAATTATATATAATATATAATTATATATTTGGATTATATATATTCTATAATTAGACATATGGATTTTTATTGATAACCTTAATTTTCTTTCACCAAGCTAGAAATGTGATAGAAGATAGGCAGATACCTATGATTTTCATGAATAAACACAAGAAATGTTTTCCCAGTTTTGACATTTTAGAAGACATGAACCTTTGAAAATTAACTTGTTTTAGCCAAGGTTACAAAGAAGATATATTTTCAAAACACTATTTGAATCCAAATTTGTGTTAACTAGAGATAGCTTTATTTCCTTTATATTATGCTGCTTATTTGGAGAGATAACGTAATGTAGCTCAGTGAAATAATGAAAGGAAATATCTCACTACTGACTAGTCTTTTATTATTTGGTGATGTTCTTTTATTACATAGTTAATGTTTAATATATATTCATGTGTAAACAATGTTTTTAGAGGATAACTTCCATGAGGATGAATTTTGCATTTTAAAGCATTTTGAAAGGGCTGTAAAATAGACCATAAGAGGAGCAATAATTTTCTGTGTGTAAAACAATGATAAATCTTGTCTACTGAAAATATGAAGCTTCCTTTAAAATTGAATATATGGATTAGTGTACTTCCTACGATTCATATCTTTACTGAAGCTGAACTATTATTATTGGTCAAACCACTGTATATTTAATCTTAAAGATTCATTATTTTTCTTTGTAATTTAGAGAGCATAATATATGAAGCCTACAGAACAGCATTTGATAAACTATAAGAGGTCATTGTGAGTGTTTCCATGTGAAAAAAAACAAAATAAACTGGGAAATGATATGTAATCCAACATTAAGTAATTTCTTACAGTGCTATTAAGATAACCAAGAGACACAAAAACGTACTCTGGAATGAATGGAGTTTGATTTGAGGATAGAATACATACCTTTTTGCATATATTTTTTAAGGTAAACTTAATGTATGTCAGATCTTGGGACTATATATCTATCCTAACTATTTCTTCTTCTAGAGATGGTTAATGAAGATGTATCTCTTGGTCTCAAAAAACTACAAATGTTCAAACAAGTCAATAAAATTAATATGTAAATTAAAAGGATAAAACATTTCTAAAGAATACTGAAAAGATAAATATAACTCTCCATTATACAATTTTTTTGTAGAGTAATTTTTTACAAGTCTAAGAATCCTATGTGTTTGCTATGCATTTTTGAGAATTAAGATGTCATCCAAAACAGTTTGGGTTTTGATCGGTTGTAACCCAATAATCTGTGGTCCTGGTGTTTTTAAACTGATAGCTCTGTTTTGTGTCACAGTAAAAATCTTACAAGTTTTCTTATAAAGTTAGAAGATGATTCCTAGTAATTATTTTCATATCTGTTTGAAAATGAGGAGAGAGGTGAATAGAATTTATCAATCTATAATATTTCTAATTTAATTTCATACTAAGAAATTTGTTTCCTATAATAATTTATTGGGATCTTCCTTTAATTGAATTTATAAAAGAGGTTATATCTTAATGGGCTGTCTCTTCTTTCTTTTTCCTTTCTTTTCTTTATTCTTTTCTTTCCTTCCTTCTTAATTTCCTTCTTTCTTTCCTCATTTTCTGTCTGTCTACCTTCTGTCTTTTTCCTTCTCTTTTTCTTTCTTTCATTCTCCTTTTCTATCTTTCTTTTCTCTTTCATTCTCTTTCTCCCTTCCTTTTTCTTTCTCTTTCTCTTTTCTTTCTCTTTCTTTTTCTTTTTGTCTTTTTCTTTGTCTCTCCTTCTTTCTCTCTTTCTTTCTCCCTTCCTTTCCTGACTATCCTGGGGCTTGTACTTAGGACTTGGGATGCTATTGAGCTTCTTTTGCTCAAGACTAGTGCTCTATCACAGCTGTACTTCGAGCTTTCTGGAGGTACTTTATTGAAGGTAATAAGAGTATCACACACTTCTTTCAGGGCTTTCTTTGAACTGTGATCCTTAGATCTCAGACTTCTGAATTGCTAGAATTACAGAATTGAGTCACAGGTACCTAGCAATAGGATTATATATTATTCTACAAGACAGAATAATTGTATAAAAATGATATTATCTTGTATCCTGCCTGTCATCCTAGTTACTCAGGAGGCTGAGATCTGAGAATCACCTTTGAAAGTTAATGTACAGGGGAAAGCCCTGTGAAACACAACTCTAATTACCCCAAAAGCCAGATGTGGAGCTGTGGCCCAAGTAGGAGAGAGCTAGCCTTGAGGAGGGAAAAAACATTAGCATGATTCACAGTCGGAAATTATGAAGTGGTCCTGTTTTGGGGCATTAGCTCAATGCTTGTTTGTTTACACATTTTCTGGCATTTCTGTTGAAGAAGGGATCAAGAAATCATATGTCTTGTCCTTGGTAGCATTCTGATTTAGATAATGTAGCCAGCATGTAGAATTGGGTTTTGGCTTGTTGCTCTTTTTCAGGGACCTTCAGGTGTCTCATTCAGGTGTCTCATTGTTAGTTTGAGATCTCTCCAATTCGTTGATGTAAGAACTTAGAGCTATGAATTTTCCTCTGAGTACTGCCTTTGCAGTGTCCCAGAGGAGCTGGTAATTTGTATGTTCCCTTTTGTTAAATATCACGAACACCTGAATTTCCTTTCTAATCTCTTCCATAACCCATTTGTGGTTCAACAGCATGTTGTTCTGTGTTATACTATTTTCTTTGGTGGTATTTGGTGTTGAGTTCTAGTTTTATTCCCTTGTAGTCTGAGAGAATGCAGGATTGGACAGATTTGCTTTGTGGTCTATTTTGGAGAATGTTCCATGTGACTTTGTAAGTCCAAAATCCTAATAGGTCTTTTACTCTATCTCTCCTCTCTCCTCTATTGGATACGTAAATAGGCCCAATACCACCACTGAGCAGTTTTGAGATAAAATCCGCACTTGGGCAGTATCTTTGCACTGATTTTAGAGGTTCCCAATCATGGAAAGGTGTTCCCTGGTTTATCTCTGCTTATCTTTGTTTCAGAAGTGTGGATCATAAACAGTTGTAATCAGTGAATAGCTATGTTAGACTGGTTTGGGCCGAAGGGATAACACCCTGAGCCATTTTGCCACAGTCTCACTGACTACAGAAATAGTCTAGCTCAGTGTTTCACACTTGGGCATCAATAAAAGGAATGGCAGAGTAGAAATAATTGTAAATGCATTGAGGTGTAAGTTAATGCAAAGATTAAGTTATATAATGAAATATAGGAAGAGAAAAATCAGGTTAGAAGGATGTATCAAAGGACAGGAACAGTGGAAGGAAAGTTATGACCTAACTTCTAAGTAATAAAGAGAGAAAAAAAATTAAAACAAACCAAAAATAAAAAAGAAAAGAAAAAATATACAGAAAAAATAAAAATAGAACAATTATCTACATAGGAAGTAATAATAATAAAATTGGGAATACTAATATTGTGCAGACTTGGGTGATCAATTTATACTCTGAATTAAGTCTATGCACAGTCAAAGAGAAAGCATAGTGGTCACTGTGGGCTGTGTATCCAGTTGTCAACAAAACAGCAATGAGGAAGGAAAAAAAAAGAAAAAGCCAAGAAGATTGTTGCAAAAGAAAAAAACAACAAAACAACAAAACTAAAACCAAAAACATATTAAAAATAAACTGACAGAGAAAAAGGTAAAAGAGAGTTAAACTAGTTGTGAAAATAGAAATAAGAGGAGCAAAAATATTTTAAAAAATTTTAAAAAGAAAATTTGGGGAGAAAGGAGAGAGAAAAAATATCTTCTATTTATTTCTTCTATTTATTTATGTCTTCCCTAAGCCCACTTTTCAGTCCCTTGATGGTGTCTTTATTCGTAGTGGTTGGTTTTCCCTGTTGTTTGGTTGGTTTCTTAAATCAGTGTGTTTGGGTTTGAGAAAAAAAAGTTCTGTTTTACAGGCTTGGGGACTTTGTGACCTTCTTCCCAGGCTAAAAACCAGTATCTGCTTTTTTTTTTTTTTTTTTAATTTCTTTATGTTGTCAGGAAGAGGTGGCTGGAGATTGTAGTTTGTTGGTGTTGGGACTGAGCTTGGGCGTGGTTGGGGTATTGACCTGTCTGGAGCACGTGGCCTTTCCCAAAGTGGAAGGCCCACTTTGGGCCTCTAACCTGGATCCTCTCTCAGCTTTTATAAAAGCCAGAGAGTTTTTATTTAGTCTTTTTTTAATTTAGTTTTTTTTAAATCTTTTTAAGATTTATTTTTTCTAATACTTTTGAGCATTGTTGCAATATCAGGAGAGCCTTTTCAATTTTAATTTCAAATTTACTTATGTATATTTTCTTTGTTGTATTGTGAAAATACTGTACAGAGGGGTTACAATTACATGGGCAAGATAATGAGTACATTTTATCCAGTTTTTATTTATTTTTAATGAATTTCAGTGAGATTCCTGCAGCTGGCTGCCCTGCAAGTTTGGCTGCTGTATGGGTGGAATTGGGGGTCGTAGCTGCCTCTCTGGGCTCAGCACTTATCTAAGCTTGCTTGATCCAGGCCCTGTGAGTTGTGTCCTCCTGCTGCTTTTGTGTCCTGAGTTATCTCCTAGCTGTTATGGTGGAGTCTATGCCAGTATCAAATATGGCAGTGGCAGGGAGGAGCGGGTGGACTGTCTTCTTTGAGCTGTTCTATGGGAAGGATTGGGGATAATCACAGTTTCTTTTGGCTTTTCGGCCAGTCCTGATCTGTGCTCGACAGTGGCCAGCAGGATGTGGAATTCCACTCCTGCTCTGCTAGTCAGCCCTGGAGGTGGGTGAAGAGATGAGTGCCCTTGGTTCCTGGGGCATTTGCTCCAGCTTTGTCCGGGTGATCCAACAGCAAGGCGGATGTCAGCAGCTCCCACTTGTGCTCAAACCTGTCTTCAGGTGCAAGCTGCCTGAATTTTTCCTCGCTAGGCCAGATCTCTGTAGTATTACAGCTTACTTGGTGTGATTTTTCCGGAGTGAATTATTCCCTGAACTGTGAAAACTGGTTTTGTGGGGTAGCCCAGCTACATCTTCGCCATCTTCCTCAAATCTCTTACTTTTGAGAGAACAAAACGTCATAAAACATTTAAAGCACCAATACGGTGATCAGTGGTTATTTAATATATATCAACAAGAGGAAACCTTGACACAATAATATACTTGAAAATTAAATTTGAAAATTCAGCTTGAAAGTTGTTTTGTTTTTCATATAAATATACAGAATGAATAGTTTATGTTGAACTTGTTGACTAGAGAAACTAAAAAGAAACTTAGTTGAGATGTGTCTCACCTGACAATAGTAACTTACGGTACTAAGCTGAAATAAATTCAAAGCACAAAGACCTGGACGTTGTTGTGACTTGAAAGTCTTGTCCAATGAACATAAGAAAATATCTTTTATAAACACAATTCCTTATTTCAAACAAGCTGTAGTATTTCATCTTCTCTGTATCACTAAGGCAAAAGCCTGTATAGGTTATGCTCATCAATCAAAGTCCCTGTTACAAAGTTCTTTCTGTGTTAACTCCTCCACAAATTCTCATTTAGAAGATTCAGTTCACTGAGCCAGATCAGTCCTTACTAATGCAGCTATCATGGCCTTTATTTTCCTCTTTCAAAAATGAAATATAAATATAAATAGAAGAGAAAGTAATTCCCATAAAGGTAACTACCTTCTGATTTGAGTTGTCATTGTTATTGTCTTTTAATACATGTGTGTATGCATATACATGTGTGTATGTGTGTGCACGCACATGTGTGTTTGACAATAGCTCGAAAATCCTTGTAACTTTTCTGTACTTGCTTGTGTAGTATCTACAATAATATTCAACCCATGTTTTCTTTGTAAGGTGTGGGTAGGCAAAAAATAGATATTGCTGAATCTTCTCAGCTGTGTCCCAAGACTTGGTCCAAACTACTTTGCCCAATATATATCTGACCATCCATAGAGAAGCCCACAAAATAGGAGTAGTTAAAAGGAGGAGGCTTCAATGCTTGATAAGAAATGTACTCATTACCTTGTCCATGTAATTGTAACCCCTCTGTACGGTATTTTCACAATAAAAATTGTTTTTAAAAAGAAAGGTTTTTTTTTTTGGGTCCCGTTGTGGGGCCTGAACTCTGGGCCTGGGTGCTGTCCCTTAGTTCTTCACCTCAAGGCTAGTGCTCTACCACTTGAGCCACAGCACAACTTCCAGCTTTTTTCTTTTTGCGTATGGGGTGCTGAGGAATCGAACCCAGGGCCTCATGCATGCAAGGCAAGCACTCTACCACTGAGCCACCTTCCCAGCCCCAAGAAAGATTTTTTTTAGGTGGTCCCAGTAGTGGAATTCTGTGAAAAGCCTTGCCAGCTCCAAATTACTGTACTTTGTTGTCTTTTTACTTAATTCATCCATCAGAATTTAGTTTTGTGAGAATATCTAGAGAACTGATCCAAGACAAATGGCATGCCCAGGCTTTTAAATGGATTTGCAGAATTTACTTTTTTCTTTTTATATTACCATGACTTGTACCTAAAATATAGCTTATTCTCCTACAAAAGGTGTATGGTTTAGAAAAATTAAAGAATGGGAGAAAAATAGCATCGAATATAATATAGGTCTTTTGCAAAAAGTTTTGTAGGAAACCTCAGTAATTGCCTCATAAGGATTGTAAGAGTTTTCTTTACTTCTTCAGTGACACACAAACTCATCCAAAAAAGAATCCACCAACATAGGAATGAAATATCTTGGGATGATTTGTTGAGGCTTCCCTTTTGATTGCATAATTATTACTTTATATAATACCTTATTTCCTTTACCCTACTCATGCTCATCAATATCATAAACTAATAGAAACTAATAGCTTCACATGTCATTCTTTGATCTTTATTAGCTCCTCATCAATTTCAGGAAGCTGTTCTCCATTTCTAGTCTTGGTATGGGAAAGAATACAAATAGTTGTCTTATTACAGGAATGTTAATTCAACAAAGATGAATGCTAATTCTAATTTATCACTCAGTTTCCCTGATAATGTTCTTAATTCCCCCAAAACCTTGACTTTAAAGACACCTGCACATCCATATTCATTCATTTCACACTATTCATAGTAGCCAAGACATGGAAACATCCCAGATGTCCCACAATAGATGTGTAGATCCCCAAAACGTGATACCTATACACAATAGAATTTTATACAGCCATTAGAACGAATAAAATAATGTCATTTGCAGGAAAATGAAGGAAACTAGAACAAATCATGTTAAGTGAGTTAAGCCAATCTCTTTGAGACAAACGGTGCATGTTCTCGCTGATATGTGGAAATTAGATCTAAAATGCACTGGGATATGATAAATTATACAGGATTATAGATACTTAAAGACAGCAAGACCAAAATAGGATACCCTTAGGAGAGAAAAACAAAGGCTCAATGCTTAAGTGCCCCTTCATATTAATATAAAATAATATAAATACTGAAACAAACTCCCAAATATGGAAACAAGAGCTCTCTATTTATATCTTCTTGCTTTTTTCTTTTTTTAATTTTTAGTTTTTGATGATTCTGTCTTCTTCATCTTAGATATGATGTATTCAAGTATACATCTTTGGGGGTGTTGGCAGTGAAATACAGAACTTGAGAGATACAGGGTGAAATAGTGGAGCTCACTGGACACTGATAGAAGTGAACTATACAACTCATGGGTAGAGATGGGATGGAGGGACTGGGAGAGAATGACGGAACAGAAGATATTTTACAAGAGGAAAGGTACTTATTACTTGACTCATATAATTGTAATCCCTCTGTATATCACCTTTAAAATAATAAATAAATGATAATTAATATTAAATAATAATAAAGTAAATTAAACTGGTAATGAAAATCACAATAAAAAATAAAAATGATTAGATAAGGTATGATTTATATTTTAAAAAGTAGTTTGGATATCTGCATGTGTTTTCACAATTTTACTTTCTAAAGCATGTTCTAAAGAGTGAAATACTGTTACTACATTACAACAATCATCACTGAAATGTATTATTTTATAAAGGTAACTGGAAATATATTCTTATATAAGTACCAGTTTGACTAACAATATCAGTTGAGAATGAATGATTATAGACTAAATTCAAGTAGCAATTGTCTTATTATCAGTTAAGATGAATTGATAATCACAATGAATATTAACAGATATATGTTTAGATGCAGCATACATATATTTAACTGAAACATACATATTGGTGTACATAAATATACATATGCATCTATACTTTAAATACAAGTGTCTACTCAGTATTTTGTCTAGCATTTTCTTACATAAAAATATGTTCACCAAATCATGCTTTGCGTAATATAATTTATGCTAATTCAGGAATTATTTATTAAATATATAGCATTGTGCTAGCCAAAATTTATAGTAAAGGTATGTCATCTAGAAACTTGGCTGTGGAGTAATTAAATTTAGAGAAAATTTACAAACCTAAAAACAATTAAAAGCCTCATCTTTTAAAGGTTGAAATTGAAGATCTGGGTGATACAGAGACTTATCGCTCAAGATTTGCTCAAAGGAATATCTCAGTATTTCTTAACATTGTTAGTTAAAAATCAGTATTTCTTTTCTGAGATTTAGAATAGTATTATGTAATGTAAGTTCATTCATGGAATTTGAAATATGCTCTTATTTCTGAAAACATGTCTTAGAGAAACAACAGTGTAAGTATCATTTCAATTAGCTTTGTCCATATAGCCATGACATATCTCTTTTCTTCAGAGATCACCTTGACATTTATCAATAATAACTGAATAGATTTAATGTGTACTATTAGATCAGTTTGGACATATGCAAATGCTTGTGATCTCATCACCATTATAAATTTAAGAGACATACTCAGAGCCTTCCAATGTCTTTGTATTCTGTTCTCTTTTCTTTTTCCTTTTCATTTCTATTCCTTTCTCTTCTTCATTCCTGTTTACTTGTTTTATTGGTGATAAAAATATTTCAAATGAGATTTTCCTTCTTAAAAATATTAAGTTTACCATATAATTCTGTTAGCTGTAAGCACTAAGCTATACAGCAGGTTTCTAGAACTCTCTTATCTAGCATAACTTAAACATTATATCTATTGAGGAATAGCTAACCATTTCCCCACTGCCCATCCTGAAGCTGCTATTAAATTCTCTGCTTGTATGTGTTTGGCTATCATACATACTTCAGATAAGGAGCATCATGCAGAGTTTGTTATGACTTGGTTATTTCACATCATATAATGTCCTCTAGGTTTATCTACATTCTTACACATAGAAGACTATTCTGCTTTGTAAATGTTGAATAATATTTCAACCATAGTTTTATTTTTTGTGTATATACCAGAATATAAATTCATCCCTTAATCTATCCATGTATTTTGGCTATTATAAATGTCATCATGAATACAGAAATGCAACTATCTCTTTAAAATTGTGGTTTCAGTTCTTTTGGAAATGCAGAGTGTGATTTCTAGATCAAATAGCAATGCTCCTTTAAAGATTATTTTTCTTTCCATATATACTTTTTATTGTAAAAATACCATACAGAGGGGTTACAATTATATGAGTAAGGTTATGAGTACATTTCCTATCCATTACCTCTTCCTTTGTTTTTCTCCTACAATTACTTCCCTGCCTACCTCCCAATTTCTCCCCCCCACAACTCCAAAGTTGTAAAGTTCCTTATCAACATAGTGTCTTGTACATCTCATTGTTACAATGGGTCAACTTGTATCCTTCTTTCAGCATTGTGTTATTTCCCTTCCTCTCCCCAAATTAGAAAAATGTATATGTATAAGACACAGGGCACCAGACTCATATACAGTGAAAACAGGGGTTATACCATGGAGGAAGAACATATGAAATAAACAAAAAAAATCACATGGTATGGTATGTTATAAATACATTTAAAACCACAGCAATAAGGATAAAACCACTTGTGTCCCTATCTTGGAGTTTATTTGCTTAACATCATCGTATATAGTCACATGTACATAGCATTTGAGCTTTTCTGCTTGTGCTAGACATATATTAGTTATTGCAAATAAAAGAAACCATGGGACCTGTGTTTCTTTGGGCATGGCTTACTTCACTTAATATAATTTTTCCAAGTCTTTCCATTTCCTATTCCAAGTCTTTCAATTTCCTAACAAATGGAGCAGTGTCATTCATTCTGATGAAGGCATAGAATTCCATTGTGTATATATACCACATTTTCTTGATCCATTTATCTACTGAGGGGCATCTGGGCTGATTCCATATCTTAGTTATGGTGAATAATGCTGCAATAAGCATAGTTGTGCTGTGCGATACTTATCAATATCCCAACCTCATTCTTCAATTAAATAGAAGAAGCAATCCAAAAATTCATATGGAATAATAGAAGACCCCAAATAGCAAAAAATAATCCTTAGCAGAAAGAACAGTCCTGGCGGAATATCAATTCCAAATTTCAAAATTTACTATAAAGCCATAGTAATAAAAACAGCTTGGTACTGGCACATGAACAGACTGAGGACCAATGGAAGAGAACTGAAGACCCAGAAGTGAACCCTATAACCACCTAATCTTAAAGCTAAAAAAGTAAAGTGGAAGAAAGTCAGCCTTTTCAGTAAATGATGCTGGCAAAATTGATTAAACACCTGTAGAAAATTAAAGTTAGATATTATCACCCTGAACCAAAATGAACTCCAAATGGATCAAAGACTTGGAAATAAAAGCAGACACCCTGAAAACATTACAGGAAGGAATAGGAGAATCTATAGGTATCCTTGGCACAGGCCAAAATTTTCTTAATAATGACCCAGAAACACATAAATCAAAGAAAGGTTGGACAAATGGGAATGCATGAAGCTGTAGAGCTTCTGCATGGCCTAGGACATAGCTAGCAACATCAATAGAAAATCCACAGACTGGCAGAAAATCTTCACTAGCCATACAATGGACAAGAGTCTCATATCTTTAGAACTCAAAAAACTAAATCCCCAACAACAAATCCTCAAAGAAATAACTGCCCCTTTAACAAGTGGGCTAAAGACTTAAAGAGAGACTTCTCTGAAGAGGAAACAAGAATAGCCAATATGCACATGAAGAAATGCTCAACTTTTCTAGCCATAAAAGAAATGCAAATCAAGACAACATTGAGATTCCACCTCACTCCAGTGAGAATGGCTGTAATCGAGAAATCTAGTAATGACAGATGCTGGAGGGGATGTGGCCAGAAGGGAACCCTACTGCATTGTTGGTGGGAGTGTAAACTTGTCCAACCACTTTGGAAAGCAATATGGAGTTTCCTCAAAAGAATCCGCATAGAGCTCCCCTAGGACCCAGCAGTCCCACTTTTGCGCAGTTATCCAAATGATCACAAACAAGGTCATACCAACTACCAGCACAAATATGTTTGTTAAAGTTTTGAGGACTCTCTATGATGACTTTCATAACCATTTCTCACTCCTGATTAACACAGGAAGGAGTTGCAGTTTTCCCATACTTTTCCCAACAATCATTTCTTTTTTTTCCCCTGTGTAACAGGTGTGAAGTGAGAGTTTTTTGTTTCACTTTGTTTTGTTTTTTTTAAAACATGGTGTTGTGGTATTTCTATACATATATTCTGGCTTATAATCAACAATCCTTCTGCCTGTTTCCCAAATACTGTGAATATAAACATGTTACTTGTAAGGTGTTTTCTCAGTTTATTTTGATTATCATTATCTTAATCATATGTATTTTTAATGGATATAGGGGTCATTTTGTAATTTGTGTGTGTCTGTGTGTGTAGAATTACTATTAGTTCAAGTCTATTGAATGAGAAACAGCTCCACTTCTAGCTTTTTTGTATATGTATATAATTGAAGATAATTGTCTGAGTAAATTTCTTGCCCAGGCTGGCTTTTAACCATTATCTTAAGTTCTCAAACCCTGAGTAGCTGTGAATAATATGTGAGCTGTTTGCAATTTTCAAATTGCATTATTCATTTATTTTCAATAAAGAATTACAAGAATTCCTTACAATTTTTGAAAATTAACCCTCTATGGAATATATTGTTTGAAAATAATTTTTTGTAGTTCCGGATTGAATTTTCATCCCATTGTTTATTTTATTTAACCTATAGAAGCTTTTGGCTTGATGTATGCATTCTTATTTATTTTTGCCTTGGTTATCTAATTATTTACATCATTTGGAAGAATCATTGTACTTTTACCTCCAAACATTGAGTTAAGAAATTCCATCCATTCAAAGTTCTATAGCCACTGCACCCAAAACAACTCAGCATTCCATCTAAAGTTGTGCAAATATTTAACAAGGAAGCTAGTATTTTTCTTTTAATTCTAAGAAAACAATATAATAGAAGAGCCATATGTTACAAACATTCTGTGGATAATTGACCTGTAAATTATATAGGTATTTTTGTCTTTAGCCATTTACTTTCTGAAAATAAATTTAGACAAAAGAGCTTATTCAAATAATTTAGTAAACATGTACTTAAATTATTATATAACATTTATCATTGCTTTTGTTTTTAACTGAATTATATAATTGTCCCTTTGTATTTATTTACTGTGAAAAACATTATTATCTCTTAATTATTTTAAAAAGCTTGAAGCTAAATAAAGAGGAGAATTTCTTGTCATAAAATAAATACATTTTCAAAATTAATTCAGAGTTAAGGAAAACCTGCTGAATTGGTCATGATTCATGGAAATCTAGCCATATGTTTTATATTCTTAACTTGAAAGATTATTCTTTTTAATCTGATTGGTGAAGTCACTATTTTAAAGTGTATCCTTCAATATGCTTTCAAATTCCACTGTTTATTTACTAAATGTATCTTATTTTAATTGGAATATGAATTTAAATTTGAACTCTAAGCCCTTTATTGAGAAGTATGCCAAGTATAGACAAATGTTAATCATTCAACTATTTTATCATTTTATTTCTATGTTCATTTAATTCATTTAACATTTGGTTCAGTGCCCATTATGTAGTGGTCACTATGTAGAACAAATACTAGCTTATCAATGTTTTGAAATTGTTTAACAAAATATAATCATTTTATTTCAATTAAACAGAGATAATTGATTTAGAAATATGTCCAAACATGATTATAGACATTTCTGTGTAATTATGGTGTTATGAGAATTACCAATAAGTTTCTATTAGACTTTTGTTCTGAAATTTCTATGGAGTGTTAGTTTATTTTATTTCTTTTGAATTTCCTGTCTAAAGAAGTTTAACTTAAGCTGGGTGCCAGTGGCTCACACTGGAGGCTAAGATCTGAAGATCATGATTCGAAACCAGGCTGGTCAGAAACATCCATGAGACTCTCATCTCCAAAAAACTACTCAGAAAAAGCCAGAAGTGGCATTGTGGTTCAAGTGATAGAGCACTAGATTTGAGCACTGCGAGTATCAGGAACAGTGCCTACTCCTTGAATTTTGCAACAATAAAATAAAGTTTAACTTAATGAAAATATAAAATATTGAGGACCTTACAATACTGGAAAGAGACTAAATTTTGTCTTAGTAAGTATTGGTGACTAGGGGACAGCTTTACTATTTGTGTATCAAAGAAGGTAATAAGATTATTGTCTTCAAGTAAAAAGACTAAATTACACCAAAATGGAGAATGGTGAATTCCACTTTAAGAGTATTCTTTCATTGCTTTTTCTGAACTGTTATGGAAGAATATTATAAAAAAAGCTTTCTGCAACAATGGAGCTATTTGGTATCTGTGCTTTTAATACTCAGGACCAGCAACTTGTGTTGATCAAGCTTTTGAAATGTGAGCACCCTGAATAAGAATTTAAAACTTTAAATCTACCTAGTATGAATTTCATTTTATACTCCCAGCTATCAGCAAATATATGGGAGAAAAGAATAAATAACTGAGCAAGAATCACAGATGACATTACATATTACATCTCATGGAGTCCATCTGTCTGTGATGATTTCTATTCTTATGATTTTATTATCATTAGTAGTTGTACAATTGCACAAGTCAGTTTGTGAGTTCAATGCATCTTGATCAAGGTCACCCCTTTCATCATTCTCCCCCATCTCTTTCAACTCTACCCATCCACTGAATTTTTATAGTACTAATTTCAGAGTTACACATTGATTATTAGGACTGTGATTTTTAAATAGGTAAGACTAGCACTCCAGACTCCCAGCTCCCTTGAATACAGCCTTTTGATGATATCCCATTGCACAGCATAACAGTTTTCTTAGTAAAGCAGAGTCCTGCTCACTGGACTTATGTTTTTGCTGTGACTGAAAAGTAAAAAGATTTCAATAATAGTGCTTTTGTAAAGTCACATAAGAGGTTGCTTCCTGTAGGTTAACCTTAAATTACTTCCAAACAGCCCAACTCTCCCAGTGGCCATCCTGATTATGTGGTGGTTACTTCAAGTCATTCCTTATGAACTAAAGTGAGAGACTTTAGACTTATCTGCCAAAGTTGTCAGGCAACCACTATTGTGGAAGTTCAAAGTCAAAACTCTTGCTTACAAAATTGGTCCTCTGTAGGACTGAGGAATGCTAAGCTGCCCACATTGTGAAATTGTTTCCAAATCAAAAGATTTTTAGGCAGTAGTTCTGTTTTCTTTCTTGCTGTTGTTAATTTTTATTTTTTACTTTTAATCTTAATTCATGGACAGCTGCCAAAAGGGGGAAGGAAACCTTTTGCCTTCTTCTGGGTGTATTATAATTTCTGAACTTGACATAACATTTTAGCCAAAGTGTGTAGCCAAAGTGAAGGATTTGTTTTTGCTCAAATAAATTACATTTTCAAACTGCATGGCTTTGTTTTTCATGCTGTGTTTCTACCTGCAATGTCTTTCTTCACAACTTTATACATGTACAAAGCATTTAGGATTCTTTTTTTTTTTTCTGACTTTTTTTTTAAATTTTATTTTATTTTATTTGTGAACATACTGTACAGAGGGGTTACAATTGCATGGGCAGGATAATACGTACATTTTTTACCAAGCATTGCAGCCTCCTCCTTTGTTTACCCTTCCCATCCCTTCCCAGCCTCCCCCCTCCCCCCATCCC
>NW_012267255.1:2153912-2188941 GCF_000151885.1 Dipodomys ordii | reverse complement strand
GGCTTAGGACTGTTCACTGGAACTCTAAAACTGCTTTCTATGCGAGAGCTTGTTCAGCTTCCAGCTTCTCCTCCGCCATCTTGTCCTCTCCCCCGCATTTAGGATTCTTAAGGTCCACAGTGATGTTGTATTATCCTGGATACCCATTATTTCATCTATCTTGACATTTTTTCTGGACTTAGCAATCATTATGGAATGACATAATGGACATTTGTCTCTCCTCGACCTAGATCATTGTACTAGCCATAATTGATTGCCCAGGCAACAGAGTAACCTCCAAAATGCTTGAAATAATGTAATAATGATGTAAGGAAGAAATAAATAGGATGAGTTAGGAAAAAATAAGAATGGGTAAATGAGAGGTAGAGAGTATGAGAGAAGGAAAAGATAAAGAGGAAGGGAAAGGAAAATAAGTTAAAAAATACAGCACCAGGATCCAGGATATGTGTGTGAAAAGCAAGGTAAAGGTTATTTTGAAAAGTTCAACATTGTGGATTATTTTTTATTGAAAGAAACATAAAACACAAACTGATGTAGAAGTGAAGAAGAGCCTGCTTCTTCCTGCTTATGGATAAATGATAGTGGCCAGTAGTTCTAGGAATTAGTTAGTTCCAGGTTCACTTCTACTGAATCACAGAAGAAATTTTTCCCACTAGAAGTTTGAGGTTAATGGAAATAAAATGGGAAGAATTTTTATCTTAATTCGTGACATACTCCTGAGCTTCAGTTCAAGTCTGCCATTAAAACTAGAGAAAGATCTTTAGTCTTAGTTTAGCTTTTTTCTTCTCAGTAGCAAAAGTCAGTCAGAATAGGGAGCTGTCAACACAAAACTATTTGTACTTGGCAGAGATCATTTTCAGTCAGTGTTTCCTAGGAGCCTGGGACATTGCATGCTTTCCCCCTAATAACACATGTTGATAGGGATTCTTGTCTTGAGCTTCTTCTGACTTACACTCCTTTGTTTACCCACATAAAAGTATAATATTGGAAGGACTTAGACATATTGATAATGACTCCATGCATAAGAATTATAGACACCATCTTCCAAGGTAAAGGTAACATATCTCTAAAACGTCAAGCACGCCATCACCACCTAGTTCATTGTTTCTTGATGGATTTTGTACATCTACTTATTATGCAATTTTTACTCCCTGGTATTCTATAGAACCAGTCCTACTTTTGATTTTTTCTAAGAGTCATTCTGAAGATTTTCTCTGCCTGTAATCCTAGCTACTCAGGAGGCTGAGATCTGAGGATGGCGGTTCAAAGCCAGCCTGGGCAAGAAAGTCCGTGACTCTTATCTCCAATAAACCACCAGAAAACCGGAAGTGGTGCTGTGGCTCAAGCAGTAGAGCTCTCGCCTTGAGCTGAAGAGCGCAGGGACAGCACCCAGGCCCAGATGTCAAGCCCCACGACCAAAGAAAATTTTTTTTTCTCATCTTAAAGATAAAGAAACCACAAAAGTCTTCCCCTCCTTCTAGAAGGCAGTGTAGGTGGTTGGTTAATAGGACAGACCTTGGGTTAAGCAGGGATTGATTATTTTTGATCCCATGTACAACATTTTTCTTTTCTGTTACACTTAGTATGAAGTCCAAACTTCCTGCCAGCTCGTGTAATAGCATTACTTATCTGGAACCTACAAAAAAAAATCCCTGCCTTGGAGCTTTATCACCCTCACATTATTTTTTAGCATCATCTCTATGTAAGCATGTGAAAATAGACTCTCAGAAAGAAAATTAATTAATGAAAACATGAGGCTTCTCTTGAAGGCTGCATTCATTTTTTTTCTTAGTACCAGGGCACTAGATATGGATTCCACAAGGGAATATTTACCATGTTTCTTATTTGAGTAACTTAGTTGAAACTTTATGTCATTATCTGGGATGAATGAAGAAACAAGGTCCCTGTGTCTATCTTTCCATCTTCATTAACTAATCTCCAAAGCTATCAAACGGAATTTGTAAAACATTTTGGGTCATGATAATCCTAACATTAATAACACAATGGCTAATAGTTAGTTATAAGATAAATAATTAACTATAAGATAAAATTGTAAACACAGCATCCACATTTTATTGCAATTCATCTTTCTCAAGGCTAGCTCTAGTATTTGAGCCACAGTGCCACTTCTGGTTTCCTGGTAGATAATTGGAGTTTCACAGACTTTCCTGCAGGGCTGGCTTTGAACCATAATCCTCAAATCTCACCTTCTAGGTAGCTAGGATTAAAGTCAAGAGCCACTGGCACCTGGCTGTCATGTTCTATTAAGGTTTAAGAGCATATCATCATCATACCTACATTAGCTAAATTATCAGACAGATTGTTTAACAAATACATAATCAGGTTGAGGCCAAATTTTCCAAACATCTTCAAGAATTTGTCCTTTTCTTTCTATTCTGTACATATTTTTGACTGAATTTCCTTTTTTCTCCCTGATATATATATAGTGGTCTTTTTAAAGAGGTTCTAATGGTGGAATTTTTTTCTGTTCATTTACTTTTATGAAAAGAGATTTGGTTTACATGACACTGACTCTACTTTGCCAAAACATAAATAATATAAATCCTAAGAAAATTTGTCCTGTTAACTAATTCATTAATTTGTTTGTTTGCCAGTCGTGGAGCCTTAACTCTGGGCCTGGGCGCTATCTCTCAGCTCTTCAGCTAGTGCTCAACCACTTGAGCCACAGTGCCACTTCTGGATTTTTCTGCTTATGTGGTGCTGAAGAATTGAACCCAAGGCCTCATGCCTGCAAGGCACTTGACCACTGAGCCACCTTCCCAGCCCCTGTCCTACTAAGGTTTAAAATTATGTATTAGTCCTTTATAAGCTTACCTGCCTTCCAGTCACACATAATCACATTTCCTCTTGTTTCCAAGAGTATCTCACAGGCAAGCATTTCCTTTTGTTTTTATCTTTTGCTTATCACAATTTATTCATGTATTTTTATTTTAATTATTATGTAGTTGTACGAAGCGGCTACAATTCCATATCAGGTTATGAGTACAATGTTTCTCAGTCAATGTTTCCCTTCCTACATTTTCTCCCATTGTTCCCTTCCTATCCCTACATTTAAGTTATATTGTTCATTTTTTACATAATGTACATTGAATATGATGACTACATTTGCTCACCTTTCCTCTCTATTTGTCCTGCTTATTTTTCTATTAAAAATGTCTTATTGATTAGATTAATTTATCTTTAAAATATATGACTCTTTTACTTCTCTATGCAGGACCCAAAAATAAAACCATAATTATGACTAATTCTGACATAAAAAACCAGCCTGTTAAATGGTATGGTAAAAGTAGTAAGAGGCTGATCTTGTTTATAAAGTGTATCTCTTCTCATGGTAATTACTGAATAGTTCATAAAAGAAAAAAAATCCTACCTATCAATAAGGACACTGGACTTTTCCAGAGTCAAGTTCTTAAATATTTTTTGCGGTCTGATCTTATTTTGACAACAATTACATAAGCACTAATCAGTATGCAATTATGGCTGCTGCATGTTAAGGTTTTGAATGGACTTCCTTGTTTCAGTAGTGTCAGCTAATATGATCCTCCACATTCTGAGCGAAATAAAGGTCTTCCTCTCCACCAGAAGCCACCTAATTATGTAAGGAAAAGTGATTAACTGGTTATCATGAATAAATTATTCTCAAAGGCGATGCACAAATTCAGACAATCCTAATTAGTAAAATTTTCCTGGGACATCTTGAAAAATTTTCTGCGCTTATTAGCAATGATTAACACAACAAGAACTAATTTTTGGCAGCTCCATACAAAATTATTAGAATCACCCTGAGGATACAGATTAAGGCATTTTAAAATTAAGCAAAGTTGTTTTTAAAATTAACAATCAATGCCTATAAGAGCAATCTCCACATATCCATTTATTTATTTATTTATTTAGTCAGTTGTGGGGCCTGAATGCTGGTCCTGGACTCTGTCCCTCAGTTCTTCAGCTCAAGGCTAGTGCTCTACCACTTGAACCACAGCACCACTTCCAGCTTTTTCTTCTTATGTGGTGCTAAGGAATCAAACCCAGAGCCTCATGAATGCAAGGCAAGCACTCAACCACTGAGCCAACTTCACAGCCCCAACACTTTTTTAAAAATTTTATTTAGGTATTATCTTTAATCCTTTTTTTCAAAAGGTGTTTCAGTTCAACAGGTCAGTTTTTTAGTAGAATTTTTATTTTCATTTGTTATGATTTTGTCATCATTATCACTATTACAGTGATTGTGGTCCATTTAGCTTGCAATATCCTATGTGTTTAATTTGTTTTGTTTTGTTTTTGTTTTTGTTTTTGGGTCTGGTCGTGGGGCTTGAACTCTGGGCCTGGGCGCTGACCCTCAGCTCTTCAGCTCAAGGCTAGTGCTCTACCACTTGAGCTACAGTGCCACTTTCAACTTCTTTTCTTTTTGCTCATGTGGTGCTGGGGAATCGAGCCCAGGGCCTCATGCATGCAAGGCAGGTGCTCTACCACTGAGCCACCATCCCAGCCCTCCTATGTGTTTTAGATGATGAGTTAAATTTAATTCCTTATAGCAGCCCAAAGTGGTAATTATTATTATTGCTTACAATTTAATGATCATACACAACACAGAAATTTTATTTTGCCTGGTCTAATTAGGTTGGGAATTTTCTAGACTATTTATTTTTTTAGTATCAATTTTGTCATTAATATTTTAGACAATTGCTGAAATTTCATATGAATATATAAAATATACATATCAATTTTATGGAACCCATAGTGAGTCATTGTGGAAATACACAAAAGAAAAAAAACACTTCTGATAGTTTTCAATAGGTCATATGAATGGAAGGGAGGCTCTTTCAGCATAAGTTAGAGGTAATGGTTCTTTGTTTTCATTATGACCTTTTCAGCTTGAAAAGGAGTGGAGAAATTTTAGCTTATATATTTTACACTTATGGATGTTTTATACACATTTGAAGCAAAATAGGATATATTATTCTTATTTCTATATAGTTTATGAGGTTTTTAATTAGATGCAAGACATTTGCTTTAGAACAGAAAATGTCATAAACAGGGCATACCATGGAAGCAAGATTACAAAGTCTTGAATAAAATATGGTTTATAGAACCATTAGGATTCTAACAGTAATGATGACATACAGGATAAATACATGATCTTCCTCATTATCATATGAAACTTTATGTCAAAATAAGTAGATTAAAAATTATGATCACATAGGAAGAGAAAATAGTTTGCGGTTTATGTTTTGTTTTGTTTTCATCCATCAGACTTTTGAATGTGACCTTTTTCATGAATGGAATATATCTTTCAGTGAAAACATGTCTGATATTCATATACACTTCTAAATTTTGAATGATCACTGGAATCGTTAATACATCTTCACAAAAGTAAGATTTCCTACCAAGAAGATATGTACAAATGGTATTTGCCATTCTATTTAAAGTTTGTCATGACTTCATAAGGACATCAAATATTCAAAAGTGAATAATGTGAATATAATAACATAAAAAAGCAATAACTCTCTGAAGATAAATAGGCAGAGTATCATGCATGCAAGTGAGCTTTTGCTAGCTAGTTATTAAGGACTTGGCAGAATACTGGAAGAGCAGATAAGCAAAAGCAAAAAATGTGCACGCAACACTAACTATTAGATCTATTAGAGAGATCTATTAGAAAGGAATAGAGAGCATATTTGAAACTACAACACGGTAAGAGAAAAGCAGCAGATATCTGACATTTTATGTAAGAAGAAACCAAAATCAAGGCCAGCCCTCTCAGGTTTTATCTTTTCAATCAGGATAGATCTCCAAATCCTTACACTATTCATTGCCAACCTACATAATTTATGTAGCTCAAACATGCTGGCTTGCCTGATCTTCCAATGATACTTCTGCCATCCTCACACCTCAGATATTCCTTACCTCATTTTGCCTCTGCCTGGACTCTCAGATGAAGTTTGGACCATCTGTATTCTCTTCACTAGATATTGGTTAACTATTTTTTATTTTTTTAGTTTTATATTTTATTTTTCCATATGTGTATATATATTTTTATATATATATTTATATATATTATATATATATATATTATATATATATAATATATATAGTAAAAAATACTGTACAGAGCAGTTACAGTTACATGAGTAAGGTAATTAGTACATTTCCTATCAAACATCATCTACTTTTTTGAGGAAACTTCCATGGCCAACTTTATAAAAATCTTGTCTGCTCCTCAGCCTAAGCATGGGATCATATAGTTAATTACCATCTAAAATTGTTTCTGCTTTGTTTCCAGTACTTAGTGTGTAGAACATTGTTGTCCTATGTTTGATAATGTGTAAGTGAAATCTACTTGTATGTATACTTTACAGTATATTTTTGGTAAATAATGATTTATTGAGTCACAGTTTGTTATCTATTTATAGCTTCTTCACTCAGGGTTATAATTCTATAAATTCTTTTATGTATGTGTGTATATATGCATGTACATTTTTCAATATAATTGAAAATATTTCATTATGGAATTACACATTTGCAATATATACTATATATATTAAAATATATGTATTCGGACTATCTGCTTATTTTCTATAGAGTATTTGGTAGAAAGGTACATATATACTTGCACATATATACATGGTGAATAACTTTGTGAAGCCCCATCATTCGGTCTAGAGAAGAGCTAGTACTGTACAGGAAAAGTTATAGGGCTATAAATACATATATGTTAGTTTTAATCCTGGTTCTTCTGGCTACTGGCTATACAAGAGATGAGGAAGATCATTCACTGAAGTTGGAAAGAAACCAATGAAGAAAATAACATTAGTCAAGAAGATGAGCCATTATTTAAGAAATGACAAATTTGTCAGAGGTACACATCCTTAATAGATGAATCTAAAACTATAGCTGAACATTGGAGGCTAGAAGGATTATAATTTTAATTATTCATTAACTCATTTTTAACAATGCTCAAATATTAAGCATTTTGCTTGCCTTTGTTTGGGTTTCCCCTGGCCTAGAGCCTCTGACTATTTGGACTAATGGGAAGAAATTCATATACAGTTTCACTGATGTATACCCAATACTCCACAGATCAAATAAGTTGAAAAAGTTCCTCTGCAGTCAGGAAGTTGGCTTGGATGTACTTAATTGAGTGATTAAGTAGAAGTGACAAAGTCCTTGCATGAGTGTGGCTGTTTCAGAATATTTTATTTACAAACTAGGCTGTGACCCAGGAAATACCAGTTACTGAACCATGATTTGAATAACAGTCCAGTAATAAGATTAATATTATCAATAGGGATACAGGTGGACCCAATGAAACAATGAGATGTACAAGATGTTATGTCAAAAACGAACACAACTTGGAGGTGGGGTTTGGGGTAGGGGGGGAAGGGCAGGGAAGATGGGAAGGGATGGGAAGGGGAAACAAAGGAGGAGGCAACAATGCTTGATAAGAAATGTACTTATTATCTTGCCCATGTAATTGTAACCCTTCTGTATGGTATTTTCACAATAATAATAATAATAATAAAAGTAGAGAACTCAAAAAAAATTGTTTGAGTAATAGCATTAATTTTTGAATGGAGTATCTGAATGAATGTTTGAAATAGTATTTCAATTTAAATAAAATCCTGTGATCTAGAAGTATTATACTTAATCTCAAGTACACAGGTGAGACAAATAGTCTGAAAAACACATTTATCATGCCAGAGTTTCCTCAGAAACAGGTATGACTAGCTTTTTCACCTGAGCATCTTCCCCCATCCCACAATCCACCCAAAATTCTACAGGATTCCACCTTACATATGTCATTAAGTGCTATGATTAGCAGTTAAAATATAGCAGTTAATATAGCAGTGAGGACATACATCTATTCTTGCAACTAAAAACTGAACATTTAATTTGGTTTTTAAATTAGAGGTCACAGAAATCTATTTAGGTTTTAATCTCTATTTGCCCACAGCTGCAACCCATGTATCCAACCGGTTAACACAGATTTCAGTATTTAGAAGCTCTTAGCATACATAAATATATAAAAACTAATATACCTGTGGAATATTTTATTTCACTTTTTTATAATCAAAATAAGTTTTCAGGAAAATTAACAATACAATAATTAACCTTCTTCTCTTTACCCAAGAGCAACAGAGTCATCTTTAACCACAGTCCAAACAGAGAAGTTATGTGTGTATGGAATTACCTTGGGAATATTGCTGCCTAATAAAATATCAGAAGATCCCTTAACATTCACAAGTAATACCGGGTTGGCAAAGCCAGGTTACTCAGCAAACACAGGTTTGTTTAGCATCCATGAGTAGTTTCTTTTGTCAATAATAATTCAAAGAAAGCGAAATGGAGCAGCAGCATTTTCCCTGTGATAGGAGCTCATGGAAATGAACTTGGTGACAGATGTCAAAACCTGTAAACTTCATAACTTTATCTTTCAAATGATGGCCATACTTTACTTTATTCTTATTGTGATTCATAAGCCTAACCGATTTCTCTAATATAAATATTTCACTAGGAAAATGCATTATGTAACATAGCTAATTAAGTTCTAGTTCTTGGATAATGAAGTGCGGTGTATTTCATGTTATATGTTTTCAATCAGGCTTGCCTATTCAAAAAATGAGTCAACAGCAAACAAACAGTAGTCTCTATTTATCTGTGGGTGTTATGTTCCAAGATGCTCAATGGATGCCAGAAATCACAGAGAGTGCCAATCACTATTCAGTATATACTACAGGGTTTTTTCCTAGCTGCATCACTATAATAAAGCTTAATTTATAGATTAGGTACAGGGGGAGATTTAAAACAGTAAGTAATAATAAAATGGGATAGTAATATAACAGTGTAAGAGTATACTGCAATAAAAATTATGTAAATGAACTTTCTCTTAATATCTACTGTGTTATATTCATCTTTTACTTCTTTTTGTGGTATGAGATGATAAAGTACTAATGTGATGAGTACTAAGCTAAATGCCATAGGTATTGTGACATAATTTTTAACTATTATGTAAAGGTTACTTGAACACAAGCTCTATGTTACCAGGACAGATGATCTGATAACCCAAATGGCCATAAATGACCAACAAATGGACAGCGTAACATAGTGAGTCCTTTGACATACAGATGATAGATATTCTGGGAGGACCAGAGCAATATTTACTAAATGTGCATTTAACTACTTAGAATGATGTGCTATTCAGAACTTAGGAACTGTTCATTTTTTGGTCTTCCCACTTAGTGTTTTTGGATATCAATTGGTTACTAAAAATGTGGAAATTACAGATAAGGCCATTAAACTCAGTATCTTAAAAAAAAGAAAACAGACTTCAACTCAGGCATAAAAGCACAAGCCTTTGAAATTTTTCTTTAGAAAGCACTCTTCACTGCACATCTTAAAGACATATCTTTTCCTTATTTCTTACACTGTTAACCTGGATGCTGCCATTCAAACAGACATACAGAACATAATCAATGATAACAATTCAGAATTTTATTTATGCTATACATAGCTTTTGAGTTTAAATGAATTTTGCCTTGGAATATAAAAAGAGCTCTCCACTATTATAAGAATTTGTGATCAAATGTTAAAATAACTTTTAAAGAAACAACATTGTGCTTTATGATTACTCAAAAATCCACACAACAATTTACTGAATTTTTCTTTAATAAAATCTACAATTCTCGGTGAAGTTATGTGTTCTGATTGTTTGGATGTCAAGTGAACTCTTCTTGATCGATATTTTAATGGTACCAAATGGATGTATGATGGTAATTGCACAAAATGTTCATTTTTTATGCATTACAGCATTAATTATCAGCCACCCTTTACAGTGAATAGAAAATTACTTTTAATTTCTTTGGCATTCATTGTAGTTACGTTAGTAACAATGAGCTAATTTAATATTACTGTGGATACAATATGTAATGCTATTGGAATTCTATTGCAAATTTTCAGTATATTGTAATTCCTTATGGAAAACTTCACACAGAGTTCTGTCATGGAACATTAAAGCCTTCACAGGCTTCATAGGCTTTCCTCAGCTGACCCTCAGTTCTTGGTGACAGTATGTCCATATGGGAATGAGAAAAAAACCTATAAGGAAAATCTTCTATGATGGTATAAGCATCAATTTTAAAGAAAAGTTTTACATATTGGTTTTAGTAAGGAAGGAAATCATTGGTGAAAAATGCAAGGACATTTTCCACAGTAAGATGATTAAAAGCAAGATATCTACAAACAGACTGTCCAGTTATATAAGGTATTAACTATGGTGCTGGTAACAACCTTTGTAAAAATAGATTTTTTAAATAGTTAGAATAAGGGTAAAGGTAATACAAACTAGGATTTTTTTAAGGAGAATTACTAAATTCCTTGTCTGGGATGTAGTGACTGCTCAATGATGACTACAAATTCAATATTAAGGTAATAAATTTAGGTAGATAAAATCTATGAAGTCTTTTTGATATTTATGATAATTTTACAGATGATTTTCTAAGACTATACAATCGGGGAGTTTTAGTCCCTCCCAGTTTTTACCTTTTTACCATAGTGAGATTTCCCCCCCCCCCGCATATATAGCTATAAGTAGTCAGACTGCATTAAGAGAGCCACATGTTGCTTTTCTCTGTAAGTCTCTCTCAATGTTCCCTATGTCTGTCAACTTGATGCTCACATCAAGGAGCTCCTGTAAGTGTGTGTGTGAGTGAGTGTGTGTGTGTGTGTGTGTGTGTGTGTGTGTATGTGTCTGTGTGTCTCTCTCTGTGTGTGTTTCTTTTATTTATCTACCTTATATCTTATGTCTTTCTATTTCCTCATATTAATCAAGGAAATGGTTCTTCCTCTAAGTGCCTTGTTCAAAGCTCCTTGTTATGTCAAGCTAAGTAATGTCATTTAGAACAGAGAAGGAACATTATCCAAAGAAAGCAAAATATCTCCTTGCAACTGACAGATATTCCTGTTTGCTGACTGGCTGAATTTAAATTGGCTTGTTTGGCACACGCTTCCTTGACAGAGCCCTGTTCTATATTAGCTGCTATTGCTGACATGCATGTGTATGCCACTCAACCACTACTCTGAGTTTTAGAGTATTTGTAGTTTTATACATACACATCTATTTATTTTACCTAGTGAATTTTCTATTTTATCTATGATTCAATCTGAATATTATATACCACAAGAAAGTAAAAGTAAAATCAGAATAAAATTCACTACATCTGTTACAACAAATCATGAATAGACTACAGAACATTACCGGTAAATTTGGAAAAAAAGAACAGAGTCTTTTTTTCTAATCCTGAGGCTTGAGTTCAGGGACTGACAGCTGTCTCTAAGATATTTTTGCTCAAGGCTATCCTTCTACCACTTGAGCCACACATCCACTTTCAGCATCTGTTGGTAGTTAATTGGAGATGAGTCTCCAGGGCTTTCCTGCCCAAGCTGGCATCAAACAGTGAGCCTCAGATCTCAACCTCCAGAGTAGCCAGGCATTAGTCACCCGCATGCAAGGAGAATTCATTTTAAATGTGGTTTTATTTTTTTTCAGAATTAAATGGTCTAGAATGAGATTTCTTTCTACTTTTCACACATAATCCATTCTATTACTTTGTCTTCCATAGTTATTCCAAATGATCATTGAAAGAAAGCAATTATTTTTTTTCAAAAAATAAGTTTTTATTGTGAAAATACTGTATATCTTGTACATGTCATTGTTACAATGGGTCAACCTGTATCCATATTTAAACATTTTATTTTTCCCTTCCCCTCCCCAAATTATACAGACATCAAATACAGTGAAAACAGGAGTTATACCATGAGGGAAGAACATACAAAGCAACAAAAAAATCATATGGCACCTTACAAATAAGTTAGAAACAATAGCAAGAAAGAAAAAACCACTTGTGTCACTAGCTTGGGGTTCATTTTGCTTAACATCATCTTATCTGGCCATATGTAGCTAGCTTTTGACCTGGTTCTATGGTTTCCCTTACTTGCAGGAAAGCAATTCTTATATAAAATTGAAGATTAAATAAAAAATTAATGAAGATACATTTTAGAAACTGTATGAGAGATTAGAAGTGACATATTATTTGCCAAGAGGGATTCTTTAGTCAAACAGGAAAACCAAAGTTATTCTGGTTGTGACATCGTTCCATATTTTGAGTTATTAAGAAACTCAGAAGTAATTGTTGCCCTAGAGCTCTGTAGAAGCGTCATGAAATAGGTTGGGATTTTTATATACAGTTATTGAAAGGCAACCTATTATTTGCATAGTTCAGTGCCTGGAAGAAAGCCAATATTAAACTAAGTCACATTAGTTTCCTTACCTTTAAAGTTTAATGATGAGGATGATGGTAATACAAGAGTCCTAAGAATTATACTTATATTTTAATCTCTAGTATATGAATAATATGAACATTCAATTATCAAAATGTAGTCACACACTGAGATGTACAAATACATGAATCATTACAGTATCATCCAATGTAATTGTTTTCTCAGATTAGAGAATTCTTGATCTCTCAAAGTAATGACATAACCAATATGTGCAAAGTAGGAGATGTTACAAAGGTAGAGATATAGAAATACACATTCAATCAATTGGGGGATGAGAATAAATTAAATATAATGGTTTTGAAGAGTGGCAGTGCAGGTATTTGTGGGATAAATCATAGGGATTTGTGGTTTTGAAACTTTAAAATGCACTTTACCTGCCTGAAAGTATTGAAGCTGCAATTGGGTTCATGCGATGGGAGTTATTTCAAGGTGAAGAGAAACTATTAGTAAATGCAACCATGGTCAACAAGCAAGATTCGAATAGCTGTGGTGTCTTTTTTCAGCTATAAGCTTCTCCTACGGTTTTCAAATGTTTATATGATAAGAAATAATGATTCATTTTGAACATGATCAACCATGAGTTTTTCCAAAAATAAGAAGGTGGTTTTTCGTCGTTGTCATCGTCTTCTTCTTCTTCTCTCCCTCTTCTCCCTCCTCCTCCTCCTCCCCGACTTCTCCCTCCTCCCCTTCCTACCCCTCCTCCTCTTTCTCCTTCTTCTTCTTCCACTGCTGCTGCTGCTGCTACTTCTTCTGTTTCTGCTTCTTCTCCTTCTTTCCTCTCCTCCTTCTTCTCATAGTTGTGCAAAGGAGTTTTGATTCAATATATCAAATTTATAGAGAGAAAACAGCTTGCTCAATCTGTGATCATTTACAACATTTTCCTTCTCCATCCATCCCAATCAAGGATTCAAATTCTTTTTATTTAGAATGCATGGTCCGTATAATAGAATTTCAAATAATGGCAAAAGCATCTGTTCTTATTTCTCAATATATACAAGTAGCTTAGAAACATGTGTGGAATGTATAAGGTGTAAGGTGCTCAGTAAATATTAACCGAACCGGTAATATAACATACCATACATCTTGCTGAAATCATTATCTGATCCTACTAATAGTAGAATCCAAGAGGAAAACTAACCTATTTTTTGCCTTCTATATAAAATGGGTAAATTTATTCTGTATATGATATAAGTTACAAATATGGGATCTGCAGTCAGACTTTGTTCAAATCATCGTTTTACCATTCACTAGGTGTTATCAAAGTCAAAATATAAACTTTGCATTTTTGTTCTTTCCATGGCAGGATATAGGGAATCACAACAGTATGTAACTCACAGTGAATTAGGGTATAGTAAATAATCAGTAAAATATAGTAGTTACTATAATAACTGTTACTGCTAGTAACAGCTTTCTAACATGTACAATAATTTTCGCATACTGCTTATTTTCATCTAGTAAGACTTTTTTCCCACAGATTGAAGCTGGGTTATTGAAGATCTTGATAAAGAACTCATTGAAATATCTTAATTACATCTAAAAGAGCATAGTTTATTAATAACTATAAGTATCATTACAACTTGTTTGAACCCTACATACTAGAGTAGACCTGTTTGTTTGTTTTGTCAAACTTTTATCTTATTTATTTCTGTCTTTCTAGAAGATAGGAAAGGGCTTAATTAATAATGTTTGTGCTCATAAAATATTTTTACTGACAAACAGACAAGGATATATACATAATAATAAAGCAAATATTTTCTGTACAAACTAATAAATACACAGATCAAACATATCAAGCTCTAATGACTGTACTGGAAGATTGATATGAAATTAATTAAACAAAATAAAGATTGAAAGAATCTATTTGAAATATCTTTATATTGGTTATTTTTATTTCTGGAAGTCATTAATATAAAAGATTTAGTTATATATCAATTAATATGTTGAAATTTTTTGTAAGTGTGTTAAACTGAAATTTTATCAAATACAAACTTATAAAGAAAAACAAAAGCTTTCAAATTCTTACTATAAAATTTTCTTAACTTAAACCAGTATATTAAGTATAACTTAAACCAGTAATACTCAAAAATCACATGAAAATATTTGGTGAAGACATAAAGATGGTGATGGGGCATGGTTACACAAGCCTATAATATTAGCAACATTGGGAGGCTTAGAGAATCAGGGTTCAAAGCTAACCTGGACAAAATAGTTCATAAGACTCTATCTCAGTCAATCAATATGTTAGTGCATGCCTATTGTCTCAAGTACAGGGGAAATACAAAGGCTAGGGCCAAGAGCAAAGTGCCAGTCATCACCAGTGATATGGGAAAGCACCATAAAAGGGCAAAGAACCGTCCTATCTTGGCCCATCCCTAAGGAGACATCCTACATTAAAGATAACCAACAAAAGCCAAGTGTCCATGGTTCATGCCTGCAATCCTAGCTATCTAGGAGACTGAGATCTGAACATCTCGGCTTGAAACGAACCCAGGCAGGAAAGTTGGTACAACTCTTATCCCTAATTAACCACCAGAAAATCAGAGTGAAACAATGGCTCAAAGTGATAGAGCACTAGCCTTAAGAAAAAGAGCCAAGACCTGATTTCGAACCCCAGGAGACACACACACACACACACACACACACACATGTATGTGTCTCCCAGATTTAGGAGACACTCTTACTTTGCTCATAATTCTAGTTGAGATGATTCAAAAATGTATAATATCGAACTCAGAGTTTTAGATATATAACAAATATATACACACACACACACACACACACACACACACACATATATATATATATTCTTTTGTGTGTGTGTGTGTGTGTAGCCTTAAATTCAAATTCCAGTAAAGAAAATATAAAGTGTAAGGGGGTTGTTTATAAGTTGATAACAGAAATTACTATACTAGGAATAAACTATACCATTAAGAACATGCTTCTACATGTAAATTCACTCCTCCTATTTATGATATATGACACAATGCAATCAAACTTTAGGTCCTTTGTGTTTTGATGAAAGAACATAGAAAACTTTATATTAAAAGAATAAAATATTTGGCATGTGTAAAAATATAATATTGGCCTTTGAACATAATTGCTTTCTGTTTTCTTCATCAGTGAACTTAATTTTTATTTTGAAATATATGTATGAGGTAATGTAGCCTGTTTATCCATGAAACTATTATTATTTCATATAGAAGAATTATATATGCAATTTCTTTTAGAGTAATATATTTAATATTTTGCATTTCAAGTCACATGAAATGTCAAATACTTTCAGAGCTGAAAGAGTCAGACACATGCTCAACAAAAACTTTCAGGTTTTGAGTCTTCCAGTAAGACAGCAAAACTGAGATTTGATCCATTTTTTCCTTCCCTCTGTCATTAGCTTCTCAGTGACTATGACATTTTGACATCTTTTCTCTGATCACAAACCTTCATATATTATTTCTCAATCATTATTTTTGCCTTCAATAAAAGAAATACAATGGCCTAATTCAATAAATTCAAAAATAATACTTTATTTCAATTATATTCTGATTGTATTACTTTGGGCATTGTGATTTTGGTCAAATAAAATAAGACATTTTCAGGTGCAATGTAGAAAATTCTTGCAAGTTTTTTATTTGAAGTTATACAAACCAATGTTATTGTTAAAACAATAATTTCATTGGAGAGCAAACTAGAATCAGGGGTGTTAATCCCCAGATTTAGGAAACACTCTACTTTGTTCATAATAATTATTAAATGAGTTTTCTAACCCAGAGTTTCAGATCTACAACATATTAACATTTTGATCTATTTATACTTATGCCATTATCATAAGTTTTTGAAATATGCATATGTTTATTTTGCTATGAAAAACAGTCAATATTCTTATTTGTTAGCACTGGAGAAAGCACAAATAAGAAAAATCTGGAATTTAAATCTATTTTTGCTCCACACCATTTAAATTTCTGTTGTATGTTTTACTTTGGGAAATTAGCTTACTAAGATTATTCTTTTTTGAAATTATTGACTCCTAAACGATGATGTATACCATTTGGTTACTATATTTTAAAATATATTTAAATCATGATTATAATTTTTTATTTCTATGTCAAAACCACCTACCAATATATATTTTATATATGAAGAAACTTTTAAAATTATTAAATGAGCTGGACATTGATGATTCTTGCTGTAATCCTAGCTAATAAGAAGGTTGAGAGCTGAGGATGGAGGTGAGAAGCCAGGCGAGGTGAACCCCAAGATAAGGACTCAAATGGGTTTTTTTTTTCTTGCTATTGTTTCTAACATATTTATAAGATGATTTCTTTGTTGCTTTGTATGTCCCTCCCTCACGGTATAACCCCTGTTTTCACTGTATTTGATGTTGGTCTAATTTGTGGAGGGGAAGGGAAAAAACAAATTGTTTAAATAGTGATACAGGTGGACCCATTGCAACAATGAGATGTACAAGTCGTTATGTTGATAGACGAACTTTACAACTTTGGCGGGGGGGGGGGGGGGGGGGGGGGGGGGGGGGGGGGGGGAGGGGAGGGACGGGTCAGGCTGAGGGGGGAATGGGAAGGGATGGGAAGGGGAAACAAAGGAGGAGGCAACAATGCTAGATAAGAACTGTTCTCATTACCTTGCTCATGTAATTGTAACCCCTCTGTACGGTATTTTCACAATTAAAAAAAGAAAAGAAACTCTTTGAGTCTCCCATGCCAGTTATTCACCAAGAAATAAAGGCCAGAAGTGGAGATATAGCTCAAGTGGTAGAGAGCTAGCCTTGAGAGAAAAAGCTCAGGGAAAATAACCAGACTGAATTCAAGCCCCAGGACTGGCGTGCGTGTGAGCGTGTGCACGCAATCATACACACGCACACACACAATTAAATGAACTTGTATTTTAAGCAAAGTTTTTATTTAATCAAAGTTGTTAAGCTCTAAGAATTATTCTATGTAAAATTAGTGTAGCCCATCTGATGTTCATTGTAGAGCTAGTGGATTTCAGATAAAACAAATCTCCTGCAGAAACCAAGAGCCTTTATAACCCAGGAGTCTATTCTTGTCTCTTCTTACAATAAATGCTTCCAAGCTGACATGACAGTCATTATTTTCTGTTGTCAGTGAAAATATGGAGAAATGAAATTTCCCTAAAGTATCAAATATACTTCAATTCCCCATTGTACAAGTGTTTGCAAGGCAGAAATGAAATCAACCAGAATGCCCAACTACTTAGTTATGCAATGGTGACCAGAGAACTTTATAACTGTTACTCACCCACTATGTTATTTGAACCAAATCCACTGTTACTATTATCTCACATTCAGATAGTAATGTTTTCCCAACTCTAAGGACTTTTCCACACAGTTTATTCTTCATTGTGATATGATTCTTGGTTAGTGTTTAAGACACAAAGTGTAAACTGTTGTAACCACAGTGGATTTACTGAAAGCATTCTGGAAACGGGAAAATTCCTGGCTCCCTTATTCATATGTATTATAATTATGTATTATAATTTCTCTTTTATTTTGCCCATGTATTAAGAATGTGTAATTTAAAACATAGCAACTGTCATAAAATATTTAAATATTAAAAGAATTTTATTTTAAATAACATGGCTTTTTTATAAAATCAATGCTAAAATCTTATAGTTTGCACTCACAAAATTTTATTGAAAGTATATATATAATGATGCTTAGTTAAGAAAATAAATTTTATGATGAGCTGTGTATACAATATAAGGTAAAACAAAGGTAATAAAATTCAATGAAAGGTTATTTTCATAGATGTGATAAGGCATCTGCTTACCAATGTATATTATGAACTATAAATAATATCTTGTCTTGCTATAAATTAAAATGCATTATATTTTAAAAAGTGACGTTGTTGAGAATATTAGAAAGTTTTCTAAGATATTATGAGTGGCATGAATAGTTTGGAACTTTATCTACTTTATTTCTACTTTTCAACGAATTTATAATGGATACACAGGGAATAAATCAGATGGCTAAAATTGAATTTCCATTTCAAAAATAAGAAAAAGTTACCCTTACAATTAAATTTATTATATTCTCACTGAAGTATTACTGAATTCTTATGTCCATTAAAATTTTAGATTTGATTCAAACTGTGGAGATTAATTTTGACCTTTCTTATGTTCGTCAATTTACAATTAATATTTAAAGATCAGATAATGGATATGATTGAATGCCAAAATAAGTCTCTCTTCATTTATCTCTCTTGCTTTCCACATATGGGACATAATTTTATGTGCATATAACCTTCATTACATCGCTGCCAATCCCCTGGTAGGTATTCTTATTCGTGCCTCCTCTTCTAATGTGATGTATGATGTATTTTTAAATATATGGCCTTTTCTCTCTTATTGATCCATTAAATCATTTCTCTTATCGTTTGAATCATTTATTCATTAAAGTTCTCTGGAGTACCTACTAAGTTGTAGGTTCCTTCCCTGAGCTTTAAAAACAAATATATAGAGCACATGTTTTATGGAATGATCGCTCAAAGATTCAGGGGCCTGCAAAGGAAGGGAATTCTCTGTTCAGTGTAACATGGCCCTCAGCATGGAAGTTTATTCTTATTTTACCAAGCTGTCTATGATTATATTATCTTTTTACGTGCATCTAAAACTAGATCTTGGATACTGTTTCCATAATACTGCAGTCAGCAGAATACAAAGCAACAAATATTTGTGGATTTTTTTTGTTTTTTATTGCAAGTCTGAGTTTATGTAGGTATCTACCTAATTATCACCTTATCATAGCAACTTTCGAAACTATACTATCTGACATAGTATTCTCTGCCTGATCACCTTCTATAGTATTACCTTGTTTGATTGACCACATGGCATATGTTTGTAAATGTTTCTTATCTGGGGCTGGGAAGGTGGCTTAGTGGTAGAGCACTTGCCTTGCATGCATGAGGCCCTGGGTTCGATTCCTCAGCACCACATAAGCAAAAAGAATAAAGCCGGAGGTGGCATTTTGGCTTAGGTGGTAGAGTGCTAGCCTTTAGCTGAAGAGCTGAGGGACAGAGCCCAGGCCCAGAGTTCAGGCTCCACAACCGGCCCCCTCCCCCAAAAAATGTTTCTCATCTTTGCCCATATTATAAAATAAATTTGATGACAATGAGACTTTGCATAATCATGGTTTACAATAGCTGGAACATATAAAATGCTCAATTAATATTTATTGAATGAACAAAAGAGTGATTGTGTCCAAAGGTATTATTTTATTTATAATTTTGCTAAGAATAAAGCTGAAATGGAAAAAAAACTATCATTCTCATTTCAGCATGTTCATTATTAATAAGATATAATATATAATGTTATATCAAAATTGAAATTACATTTTCAATTGCAAGAAAAATCTGATATAGATTGATTCGAACTTGAAAATATGAACTGACTAGCTCACTTGACAACTTCCTATCTTGAAGATAGTATGTATATTTTTAAATGCCAAGAGCAAATTTAACTCTAGTTCTTGGGAGGCAGAATTTCTAAACTTTGTCTACATCTTTTAATCACAGCATCCTTACAAAAAGAAATATGGCTAAAAATTACACTTTATGAGAAATGTTTATGTAAATTATGCCATTGCATCATAGTTCCTGTGACCATCCTCTCTTCTCATAAAAGAACGGATTATAGCACCCATTATTATTTCTATATATATATCATATATGATACGTTGCATTTAGACATGAATTACATACTTAACAGATGGTACATTTTACAGTTACATTAAAGCTGTGAAATTGTAGTTCTATAATTTGAATACCAATTTTTATCTAAATTCATTATATGTTTCTAACCATGTTTGGCATTTTAGGGCATGAACTCTGGGCTTGGGGGCTGTCCCTGTGTTCTTCAACTCTAGAACACTCTACCACTTGAGCAACAGCACTACTTCTGGTTTTCTGGTGGCTTATTGGAGATTAGAGTCTCATGGTACAACCCCTGTTGTCACTGTATTTGATTTTAGTGCCTTGTATCTTGTACATATACATTTTTCTAATTTGGGGAGGGGAAGGAAAATAACAAAATGTTGAAATAAGGATACAGGTAGACCCATTGTAACAATCAGATGTACAAGACAGTATGTTGAAAACGAATTTTACAACTTTGCGGGAGGAGAGGGGAAGGAGGAGTTGGGAAGGTGGGGAGGAAAGGGATGGTAGGAGGAAAATAATGGAGGGTGTAACAATGCTTGATAGGAAATGGACTCATTACCTTGCTCATCTAACTGTAACCCCCCTGTACAGTATTTTTACAATAAAATATATATTAAGAAAAAAGCAGTGATTTATTGAGTTTCATCAATGAGTTCTGCCTAATACTTTGTGATGTTGAAATTACAACCAAATAAGCTGATGTATCTATTTTGACATTTAGCTCATAGATGATATGAACCAAATCATTAAAAGTATCCTACAAAAACTGATGTTTGCATTTAGTCTGTATTACTTTATCTTTTAAATTAATAGGTGTTATTCACAAGCTAAAGATACTAATTCTTATTTTGCCATGTTTTGTTTATATTCATTTTATTCTGAACTTTCTCAAGTATGCATTATACTTTTTCCATCAAAAAATGAAGCATTTATTTTGTAACTGATATGGATTTTATGAGTTGTCATTTTTTATTCTAAGAAAATTTTCTTGGTGTTCTTTTTGCTTCTTTGTCATTCCACCAAGAAGTTTATAAATACAATATTTCATGTTCAATTACCATTTTGAACATTCTCAATCCTTCCCTTCAACCTTATGATTGTAAAATTATATACATTTATTTGTTATACATTTTTATTTTGGTTAAGAGATAGCTATTTTTGTCACTGAAAATCTATACTCTTAAGACGTAATTAATCTTCTGTATGACAATTCTCATTAATCCTTCATGTGTCCTGTATCAAATAAGTCTTTTATATTAAAGTATGCTTAAAATTCTATAGTAATAAATTATGATTGCTTTTCTATAGAATATATTAAAATGCTTTTTTGCCCTTAACAAAAAAGAGACCAACATGTTGTATAATTATGGAACAGTAATCTGAAAGTTGTGTACTTAAAAATATAATCTCTAATTTTCTGTCTTTGTAAGGTAACAATGATACTTTATACTCTTCCTTGATACTAGAGCACTCTTTGTCTGTTTTCCTTGTATTTAATTCAGATTTTAATGAGTAAGTATATTTATTCACTTTTCCAATATACATTGTGAGATTGTGATGTACGGCACTTTGTTGAACTTTCTCAAGCTTGTACTGTCTTTATTCAAAGGTGGGGTCAATATAAGATAAATCTCCCTTACATATGCAACTTGAGTTGCATATCCGTTCCTGCTTACCAATTTCAAATGTGTTTCTGTAATTACAGTCATGAAAGGTTAGCTGTAGAAACATCTGTTTCTTATCATATAGATGTTCCTTTAAAAAGTCGGCATGCCCACTACCACTGGGGCCACTGGAGGGACTCATGGTAGCCACTTCTCTGTGAGCATTCACATCTATTGGATTGGAGGACTACTGAAAACCAACTTCTGTAAGTGTAATCTCTCTTATGACACATCCTTCTGTTACAAACTAACAAAATATGTCAATTGTCTTCAAATTCATATATCTTTCCTAAGATGATAAGTGTTATTTGTTGTTTTTGATGTCAATCCTGTAGATTTAAATCAGTGCCTTGGCACTGTCCTTGAGCTTTTTGTTTTTGTTTTTTTTCTCAAGGCTAGTCCTGTACCACTTGTGCCACAACACCACTTACGGCTTTTTGTTGATTAATTGGAGATGAGGAATTCATGGATGTTCATATTCATGCTGGCTTCTAACATCCATCCTCAGATCTCATTCTCCTTTGTAGCTAGGATTTCATGCATAAGCCTCTGACACCTGACAATATATTTCATGTTACATTCATTTTTATCTATTTCTTTCCACTCTATGCTTTAGCCATATTTGAGTTGCTAAGCTTTTTTTTACACACTCTTTTGTATTATTTACATTAGTAATATTATGATATGACTAGTCCCTCGAATGACTTGAGTCTCATTATTCTGCCAAGTATTCATCTTTTTTAATACTAAATGAGACAATTTTGAATGACATCAATAATTCTAATACAATACCTACAATATATGTTCCCATAACCAAGTTTCATATAATTATGCTGCTTTGTGATCATTGGTTGGTCTCTCTGAAAATTAGGCCTTAATTTCCTTATTAGGAACATAAGTATTTTTGTATATCTTCTGACTGGAATAAAATAAGCCCACAGATGCTTTGGTACTGTTTATGAAGTATTTTCTTTATATCTTTAACATTAATTTAGAGAAATAGAATAAATATATGTAAAGACACATTTTATGACAAGATTCACTTCCCACAATATCATTTAAGATACAAAATTTGAAATAAACATGAACAAATAGCATTTTTTATAAAAAGTTGCCATCACATAGTAAAACTTATTGCTGACAATATAGAAATATAATAATTAAAATTTATCAACTAAAGTATTTATCAAAATCCTTGGATTAGATGGTTTCACTCCTGGATTTTATCAGAACTTTAAGAAAGAACACCAGTACTTTTCTGATAATTCAGTAAATCCAGCAGAAAAGGAAACTACCCAAACAAATTCTATGAAGTCATAATTACTCTAATACCCAAACTAGATTAAGAAACAACAACTAAACATATGGGCCAATTTCCCTAATGAATATAGACATAGATGAAAGATCCTTTTTCATGATCAAGGGTGTTTTAGTCCACAACTGTGTATTTCACTTATATACATTCATAAAGATGACACTGCTTACTAACAAAAGACAAAAATCACAATCATCTTAAGATGCAAATAAAGAATTTGTTAAACTAAATATTTTTAGTGCTAAACACTGAAGAAACTAGTGAAACTAGAAACTAATTGAAGGATTATGTAAATCAAATTGTAGACTATGTAAATCAAATCTAGAGTAAAGATAAACATAAATAGGGAAAAACTGCAAATCTTTACTCTAAAGTCATTCTTACTTAATACAGTGCTGGAATTCATGTTCAAAATAATAAGGATATCAATTGATAGAATCAGATAAGACAAATAGGAAAACAAATTATTGCTGTTGATATGATTCTGTACTTAAAAGATCATAAAACTATACCAAAATATTTCATATCTGATTAATGCTTTCTAAAAAGTAGAATGATACAAAATCAATGTAGAAAACCTCAGTAGCTTTTCTGTATACCAGAAGTTAGAAGACTGAAAAAAATATTTTAAAATGGTCCAGTTTACATTAACCTCAAAAAGTAAAATACCAAAGAATAAACAACTGAACTAAGAAAGGATAAGTAACTGAACTCAGGAGGTGAAATGCTTCTACAATGATGACTAAATCATGGGAGGAAGAAACTGAAGACCTTAAAAGGTGTGAATTATTTCAAAGCAAATCACCAATTATAGCATATTTTAAAAATTTACTCAGGATGAAAATAATACCAAGTTAAAAAAGTCAATAAAATAGAAGGCAAAAGTTAATAATGTGATGGATAGAGCTTGCTCTTTGATGAAAACATTGAATGTTATTATCAGTGATACATTATAGTTTTGGAGTTCAAATACACATAACAATAAATGTAAAGAAATAAGAAGAATTGAAAACTCAAAATAAATATCAAACGTTACTAGATGTTAAAAGTAATTGTGAATTAATATTGACAAATTATGTTAATACAATTCTCTGAGGGAAAAAGATTGTTATATCACTACACTAAAGATCAAAACTAGTATTAAAATTAAAGTTCTGCAACTATTAAAAAAACATACAGCTGGGTATACTGACTTATGCCTGTAACCTGACCTGCTCTAGTGGCTGAGATATAAGAATCAAGGATCAAAGAAGCCTAGGCAGAAAGGTTTGTGACACTCATATCTAATTAATTAGTGAAAAGCTGGAAGTGGAGATATGACTCAAATGGTAGAGTGCTAGCTTTCAATGGAAAGAATCAAGCCAGAATGTGAAACTGAGTTAAAACCTGACCACCAGTATTCCAGCACACACACACACACACACACACACACACACACACACACACACACACCAAGTAACATACTAGAAAAAGAAATTGAATGTCTTGATTCGTAAAAATATAAAAATATTGTCAGGAGCAAATTATAAAGAAATTAAATTATAATTATAAAACAAAGGACAAAATGTCTAAACATTCCCTTGTTTACATATTTAGTGTTTACATTATGATTTCACATAAATATGTATTTAGTCTATAGATTCCCTTGTATATGCTTAGAATTTCTGAAGTGTACATATAACGACTTAATAATGGTTTATTGACAGAACAAATATTATTCATCTGGGCTTTATTTAATTTTTAAGTGGGCTACCACTAAGCAAGTGCTGAGAAATAGTAAGACATAGTTTTGTAGAAATATCTAAGCCATTGGGAACAGTATACATTATTAGTTTTAGTTAATCGACTCAGAGGAAAGAGTTTCACAGGAAACAATATCTAAAGATGGATTTGTACCCATGAAGGGTAACTACAGGAAGATTAACAAGGAAGTGTATTTCAAACTGTAGATACAGTCTATATAATCTGGAAGTTAATTGTATAGCATGTATTGCCTATTCAAAAATTAAATAAGGTCTCAAATATTTCTTATATATCCCATCTGGAATATTGAAGTATGTACTAAAAAGAATGCCAAATATGGCAAATCATTTTGACAACTGCCTAAAGATAATAGTTTAAGAAATAAATAAAAAGGAAAATTATTTTTGCCAAATTATTTGAAACTTCTTTATTTCTAAAATTAAATTTTCATTAAGGCTGGAATTTATTTCCTAGACTGTATCTAGTCATATGAACTTGTAAATACAATACTGATAGAAGACACAAGTATACACATATGAAACTAAATTATCTGGGCAGTAATTTTCTTTGTAACATTACTCAAGTGTGATATGGTTTGTAGAAAATTTATAATGGGAAATAAATATTCTAAGCTTAGAAGTCCAAGCCCATTTATATGCAATCTCATAATCCTAAAACAGTGAAAGAATAGCTTTGAAATTATTAAAAACACAATATGAGATAGAAACTATAAATACTTAACTGCATTATTTCACTTAGTTTTATTTTTGGTCAAGGCTAACGCCTCACACACTTGAGACACTATTCCTTTTTGGCTTTTTGGTGGTTACTTGGAAATAAGAGTCTATGTGACTTTTTTGTCCAGGCTGAATTCTAACCATGATCCTCAGATCTCAGCCTTCTGAGTAGCTAGGATTAAGGGCATTAAAGTGTCAGGGTAAAGTTTCCTTTAAATTCCTGTTTAAGAGTATAGGAAATAAGACTACAGAATGAGCAATTCCCAGAGTAGGTTGAAATATAGCTATACCTATCTTAATACTTGGGATGAATGGCTCCATGGTTATGAAACAGAATAAATAAAGCAGGATGGATTCCATGTTATATTTTTACGTGGACACTTCATGAATACTTTGAAATGTGATTACAGCTTTGTACTCAAGAGTACATTTGGAACATTTGCTCCTATCAAGTATAAATAAGTATAGATAAATGGTAAGCCACGTTTTATGAGTAATGTTCTTACCATGCATAATAGGCACTTAGCTGATAATGAAGTTTCCTGTGCAATATATTAAGACTTTATGTATTATAGAAAATTCTATAATGAAGTATCTAAAATATAGTTAGTGTAAGCAGGGGCTGGATAAATGTGTTCTTTGTTGTAATCGGTCTAATTTTATATCATCATTATTAATGACTTCATATGCATGCAATTCTTTCTCACACCTGAACTGAGAAATGGGCAATTTTTCAAGGCCATAAACATTTTCTGTTGAAATGTAATTGCACCCATTATCTTAAAAGTGAACTGATCCTTAGAGTCCAATCTCTCTGCCTATGACACAGATTTTTTTCTTCCTCAGCTATTATAAATAATAGTACTTTTTACTTTTACTAATGTAAACTACATACCATCATAAACAATTATCAAGCTCCTAACCTATATTATCCAGAATAAGTGTTTTATTCTTCCTTATTATTTATTAGCTATATATTCTGCTCTATATATTCTAGATTAGTTATCATAGATACAAACATACACATATATACACATGTGTGTATATATTTTTGTTTTGTTGTTATTGAGGATATGGTATTTCTTTCTTTTTTCCTTTTCTTTTTTTTCTGTTGTGGATCTTGAACTCAGTGTCTGGGCACTCTCCTTGAGCTCTTTCACTCAAAGCTAACACTCTACCTCTTTCAGCCACAGAACCACTTCCTGTTTTGGGGTGGTTAATTGGAGATGAGTCTCACAGACTTTCTTTCCCAGGCTGGCTTTGAATTGTGATCCTCAAACCTCAGCCGCCCAATTAGCTAGGATTGCAGGTGTGAGCCATCAGTGCCTGGTTTGCTCAATTTTTCTATTATGTGTATATATATATATATATATATATATATACACATAATAGAAAAAAATATATATAATAAGTAGTTTCACAAATGGATTGCCATTCAAAATATAAGTACAACACATCTTGGTCACTATCAACTTTTTCATCATTCTTGCTCATCCCTCCAGGTCGAAGGCCTAACCCTCAATTGAGTATATGTCTTAAGAGAAGAAAAGGTTGTACTCCTGGTTAGAGATTTACTAAAAGAAGCAGAGAATGACAGAGTAATATCTGTTAATAATGTTGAATGTAACAAGTAACATCCTTAGAATTATGACTATTGGAAAATAAATAGCAATATATCACACATCATACATGTAAGATTTTTCATAAAGCATAATTTGAGGAAAAAACTAAGACATCTGAGAATCCCTATCTATAATCCATGTCATATTGTTACTTAACAAAGCCTTAGATTTTGAAAATTGAAGATTGTTTTATTTCTCCATATATTGACATTCACAGAGAAAATACTGTGAGTAGCTTGTTGCTAAAGGAAAGTGAACAACAACAAAAAAAACCACAACTCTCATTCAAAAGGTAAATATTTTCTCTTAGATGGAATAGTGTTGCAACTGGCAATGGTAGGCCAACTTATTTTAGGAGCTGTCCATTAGTAACAAACAAATGTCTGAATATGATGCCTGTTTCTATTTGAAATTATCAGCTATTCAAAAGGACTTGTGTGGACACTGTCCTGAAATAAACAGAAAACTAAAAAATGTAAACTTGACTTATGATTTTTTTTAGGTGTTTGCCAATTCAAAAGTGAAGTCAAAAAAAAATTTGGCAGGAGTAAGAGAGACCATGGAAGCTGGGTGATAGAATTTTTCTCTCAAGGCTGAGGTTACAAATTGGGAGTTGAGGATTAAAAAAGTTAAAAGACACCTGTAAATACCATGGATTTCTTTTAAGACACAGAGCTACTCTGACCACAAGGGAATAAAATTAGAACTCAACACCAAAAACCACTAAAGAAAGTCCGGTAACACATGGAGGCTGAACAACACACTGCTGAATCACAAATCAGTCAAGGAAGAGATTAGAAAGGAAATTCAAATGTTCATGCTATTCAACAAAAATGAGCGCAAAATTTTCCAGCTCCTCTGGGACACAGCAAAGGCAGTACTCAGAGGCAAGTTTATAGCTCTGAGTTCATACATCAACAAATTGGAGAGATATGAAACCAACAATTTAATGACACATCTAAATCTCCTTGAAAAAGAGCAGCAAGATAAACCCCAATCCAGTAGATGGAAAGAAATAATTAAAATTAAATCAGAATTAAATGAATTAGAATCCAAAAAAAACTATAAAAAGAATCAACAAAACAAAGAGTTGGTTCTTCGAAAAAATTAACAAAATTGACAGACCCTTAGCAAATCTTATCAGAAAAAGAAGAGAACACACCCAAATAAATAAACTCACAGAATCAACAAAACAAAGAGTTGGTTCTTCGAAAAAATTAACAAAATTGACAGACCCTTAGCAAATCTGATCAGAAAAAGAAGAGAACACACCCAAATAAATAAACTCAGAGATGAGAATGGAAACATCACCATGGAAACAACAAACATTCAGAACATTATAAGGGAATACTTCTCAAAATTTTATGCTAATAAGTTTAAGAATTTGGCAGGAATGGACCTTTTCCTAGCAAATATTGACATACCAAAACTAAACCAAGATGAGTTAAACCATCTTAACAGGCCCATATCAAGCATTGAAATAGAAACAGCAATAAGAGACCTCCCAGCTAAGAAAAGTCCAGGACCAGATGGTTTTACAGCAAAATTCTACAAGGCCTTCAAAGCAGATCTCACACCAATACTTCTCCAACTCTTCAAGAAATTGAAAGAGAAAGTGAAGCCATCATCACCCTCATCCCAAAACCAGGCAGGGACTCATCAAAGAAAGAGAACTATAGACCCATTTCTTTGATTAACATTGATGCAAAACTTCTCAACAAAATTTTGGCCAATCGACTTCAACAATTCATCCAAAAAATCATACACCGTGATCAACAGGATTCATTTCAGGGATGCAAAGCTGGTTCAATATACACAAATCAATATTATACATCACATCAACAGGAGCAAGGATAAGAACCATATAGTTATCTCAATAGATGCAGAAAAAGTATGCGACAAGATCCAATACCCTTTATGATGAAGTTTTTGAAAAAATTAGAAATCCATGGAACATTCCTCAATACAATAAAGGCTGTATATGACAAACCTACAGCCAGCATTATACTTAATGGTGAAAAACTAAAGCCATTTCCTCTTAACTAAGGAACAAGACAAGGATGTCCACTCTCTCCACTTATCTTCAACCTAGTATTAGAATGCCTAGCTACAGCAAGAAGACAAGATGCAAACATAAAGGGGATCCAAATAGGGAAAGAAGAAATAAAACTCTCCCTCTTTGCAGATGACATGATCTTGTATTTGAAGAATCCCAAAGACTCCACTCCCAAATCACTCAAGCTGATTCAAAACTTTGGCAAAGTAGCAGGGTAAAAAATTAAGTCCCCAAAATCAATGGCTTTTCTGTATGCCAAAAATGAGAAAAGTGTGGCTGAAATTAGGAAAGCAACTCCATTTGTAATAGCCCCCCAAAAAATAAAATACCTAGGAAATAACCAAAGAAGCTTGGTACTGGCACAAGAACAGACCTCAGGACCAATGCAATAGAATTGAAAACCCAGAAATGAACCTACAGAACTATAGCCATCTAATCTTTGATAAGGGAGCTAAAAAAAATAGAATGGAAGAAAGACAGCTTCTTCAGTAAATGGTGCTGGCAAAATTGGTTACCTACTTATAGAAAACTAAAGTTAGATCCTTATATATCACCCTGCACCAGAATCAACTCCAAATGGATCAAAGACTTCGAGCCACAGCAGACACTCTGAAAACATTACAGGATAGAATAGGAGAAACCCTAGGTCTCCTTGGTGCAGGCCAAAATTTTCTTAATAGAGACACGGAAACACAACAAATCAAAGAAAGATTGGACAAATGGGAACGCATGAAGTTGCAGAGCTTCTGCATGGCAAAGGACATAGTTAGCAAGATCAATACAAAGCCCACAGATTGGGAGAAGATCTTCACTAGCCATACAAGGGACAAGGGTCTCATATCTAAAACATACTTGGAACTCAAAAAATTAAATCCCCCAACAACAAATCCTCAAAGAAACAACTGCCCAATAAATAAGTGGGCTAAAGACTTAAAGAGAAACTTCTCTGAAGAAGAAAGAAGGATGGCCAATAGACACATGAAGAAATGTTCAACCTCCCTAGCCATAAAAGAAATGCAAATAAAAACAGCATTGAGATACCACCTCACCCCAGTTAGAATGGCAAAAATCAAGAACTCTAATAACAACAGATGCTGGAGGGGATGTGGACAGAAGGGAACCTTACTTCATTGTTGTTGGGAGTGTAAACTTGTTCAACCACTTTGGAAAGTAGTATGGAGTTTCCTCAAAAGTCTCCACATAGAGCTCCCCTGTGACCCAGCAATCCCACTTTTGGGCATTTACCCAAATGTTTACAAACAAGACCACACTAAAGCTACCACACAACTATGTTTATTGCAGCATTATTTACCATAGCTAAGATATGGAACCAACCCAGATGCCCCTCAGTAGATGAATGGATCAAGAAAAAGTGGTATATATACACAATGGAATTTTATGCCTCCATCAGAAAGAATGACATTGCCTCATTTGTTAGGAAATGGAAAGACTTGGAAAAAGTTATATTAAGTGAAGTAAGCCAAGCCCAAAGAAACATAGGTCCCATGGTTTCCTTTATTTGCAATATCTAGTATATGTATGAGTCACGCAGAAAAGATCAGCTAAGGTGATGTTAGGAAAATGAACCCTAAGATATGTATTTAAATGTTTTTTTTTCTTTCATGTATTTGTTTCTAAAGCATTTGTAAGATTCTTTGTTGCTTTGTATGTTCCTCCCCCATAGTATAACCCCTGCTTTCACTGTATTTGATGTGGGTAGAATTTGTGGAGGGGAAGGGGAAAAACAAGTCGTTTAAATAAGGATACAGGTGGACCCGTTGCAACAATGAGAAGTACAAGTTATCATGTCGAAAACGAACTTTACAACTTTGGGGGGGCGGGGGGAGGCTGGGAAGGGATGGGAAGGGTAAACAAAGGGGGAGGCTACAATGCTTGATAAGAAATGTACTCACTATCTTGCCAATGTAATTGTAACCCCTCTGTAGAGTATTTTCACAATAAAATAAATAAATAAATAAAACAAAACAAAAAGAAATGTACTTATTATCTTGCCCATTTAATTGTAACCCCTCTGTACAGTATTTTCACAATAAAAAATTTTAAAAAAGAAATGTAAAAAAACAAAATAAAATAAAAGACACAGAGCTACTAACTGGGAATGAGGATGAATTATAACTTATCTAGAAATGACAAATATTTCCACGCTATTTATACTCAAATTATTACTTGTTTAGAGGTTGTTAATTTACTACCCAATGCAAGTAAATAAATATCCCAAAAAGAACAGCTTCATGCATATCATGTTACTTATTGCTTGTTTTTAAACAACATGATAAACTTACAAAAATATTAGATAAGCAAACAGAAATTCATTGAATGAAATCTAGCAATCAAATAAATATTAGAAAATAATACAATATATAATTACATATTATGCCTTATATATTATGTATATTATGCATAAAGAGATGTATAGTGTCATTTCAAGGAAAGTAAAGTATATGTCAAGTTATAACAAGAGTAAAACTTTATTCTTATTAATACTTATATTTATTAATAAATTTTCATTATTCCCAGATTTTTATAAAGTTTCTAAATTGTTATGCCATGTTAGATTATAAAGGAAGCTAAATTTTCTTAAATAAAAATTTAAGGATATTCAAAATTCTATGATCCTGGTGAAATAAAAATTAAAATTAATAATATACCTAGGAACCAAAATGTTCATTGAACAACAAAGTGTAAAAATTGGACACCTATTCAATGAATTTTCATGAAAAAGTAAATGTAGATAAAAGTTACAGAATATAAAAGTAAAATGATAGCCAGACAGTGGCTATCATTTATCACACCTGTAATGGTTGCTACTTAGAAGGCTGAGATCTGAGGATCATAGTTCAAAGCCAGCCTGAGCAGGAATGTCCATGAGACTCTTATCTCCAATTAAACCAGAGAAAACCAGAACTTGCACTGTGTCTCAAGTAGTAGAGACCTAGCCTTGAGCTTAAGTGCTGAGGGATAGCATTCAGGCCCAGATTTCAATCCCCATGACAGACAAAACAACAAAAAAAATTGTATGTGCGTGATTGAACTCATGGCCTGGATGCTCTTTCTGAGTATTTTTACTCAAGGCTAGCTTTTTACCATTTAGCCATAACCCTACTTCCCATATTTAATGGTAAATTGTAGATAAGAGTTTTCAGGACTTTCCTTCCAGGCTGACTTTGAACCATTATCCTCAGATCTCAGTTTTCTGAGTAGTTAGTTTTGTATATATGAACACCAGCACCTGACAATAAAGTTAGATAACAATTTCTTTAAATCACATAATAGAATATAAACAATATACATAAAGTAATAATCTCAAAGAAATCCATAGATTCAGATGCTTATACCAACAAATACCAAAGACAAAATAAATTTTAAGTGTAGTTTTAGCAAATGTTTACATTTCAATAAATGTGGAATTAAGATTTAGGAATCATCAGTAAATATCCTCTTCTCTCATTAGAACAAAAGACAAATTATAATTATGATTGCTCCTACTGATTTTGAAAAAGTCTAAAGCAAATTTAACATGCTTTCTGATTTTAAAATTTTATTACAAGATAGGAACCAGTGGCACACACCTGTAATCAGCTACTCAGGAGGCTAAGATTGGAAGACCAAGGATCAAAGCCATGCAGGACAGGAAAGTCTGTGAAATTCTTATTTCCAATGAGCCACAATAAATCTGGAAATAGAATTATGGCTTAAGTGGAAGAACACAAACCCTGAACACAAAAGTTCAAGGAGAGTGTCCAGGCTCTGAGGATCTAGATTTAAAAGCTTGAGGCACCAGCCCTGCTCTATTTAGTAGCAATTAGGATTCGGAAATGTAAATACTTTATGTACTTTTTAATTTTTTAAAAAATATTTCTTATTATTAGATATCTCACTTATTTATTTTTTATTGTGAAAATACTGTACAGAGGGGTTACCTCTGTAACATTTCTTATCGAGCATTGTAGCCTCCTCCTTTGTTTCCCCTTCCCATCCCATCCCCCCCTGACCCTGGCAACCCTCCTTACCCCCCCAACCAAAGTTGTAAAGTTCGTTTTTGACATAACGACTTGTATGTCTCATTGTTGCAATGAGTCCACCTGTATCCCTATTTAAACGACTTGTTTTTTCCCTCCCCCATCAAATACAGTAAAAGCAGGAGTTATAACGTGGGGGGAAGGACATACAAAGCAACAAAGAAATAATCTTATAAATGTGTTAGAAACAATCGCATGAAAGAAAAAAAAACAACTAGTAGATGTCTGAGTCAAGATATCTCACTTTTTACAGAAACAGATTTCTTTCTAAAAATGTATGGCAAATTTTGCTGGTAAAAGATAGATTTTCTTAGTTGCTGAGAGAGTAACCTTTCTCTAGTAATGTTACTTTGAAGGGAAAGGACAGTATTTATATTCATACTGTGATCTGGTTTTACTATCTGTGAAATTTGAAACATGTAATAGCAATCTCATAAAAATTTATCATTCAAGGTGAATTTTATTTAAATATCTGGATCATGTCGCATCTAATATTCCTCTTGCTGTGAAATATTTTTCTTTTATTTACAATATAAAAATATACCTCAAATTGGAAAGATGGTTTCATTACTTAAAAATGATATAGACATAAAGGAGGCAGGAAGAATGATAAAAGAGGTGAGACTGATAGGAATTTATTGAAAATATGTGGAGGACGAAAACAGTAAAATCTCACCCTCTCTATAACTACTGTAAGCTAATGAAAAATAAACAATAAATGTAGGAATGCCATTGATCAAGATGTACTCTATTTATAAATTGACAAGTGAACTGAAGTGTTTGTGACCAATATTTATTTATTTTGTTATATATTTAAAAATATTGTAAAGGTGATGTACACAGGGGTTACAGTTACATGATTCAAGGAATGAGTACATTTCCATTTGAACAGCATTACCCCCTTCCTCATTATCTTCTAGTTTTTCCCCTCCCAACTTCCCTTCCCACTAAAGTTATGTAGATCATTTTCAACACAGTGTGTAATGGGTTTCACTGCTGAACTGGTTCACCTTTTTTCTACCATTTCTGTGCTTCCCCATTCCCTCCCCAAATTAAATAGATTCATATACAAGAAACATAGGTCCCATGGTTTCCCTTATTTGCAGTAACTAGTATATGTCTAAGACAATCAGAAAAGGTCAGATAAGTTAATGTTAGGTGAAATGAACTCCAAGGTAAGTATTCAAATAATTTTTTTCTTGTGATTGTTTCTAACTTATTTACAAGATGGTTTCTTTGTTGCTTTGTATTTCCCTCCCCCACGGTATAACCCCTGCTTTCACTGTATTTGATGTTGGTATAATTTGTGGAGGGGAAGGGAAAAACAAACCGCTTAAATAGGGATACAGGTGGACCCATTGCAACAATGAGGTCGAAAAACGAACTTTACAACTTTGGCGGGAGAGGGGCGGGGGGATGGGAAAAGATGGGAAGGGGAAACAAAGGAGGTAACAATGCTTGATAAGAAATGTACTCATTATGTTGCCCATGTAATTGTAACCTCTCTGTACAGTATTTTCACAATACAAAATTTAAAAAAAAAGAAAAAGGGTACACAACATAAAAACAGCTACAAATGGGAGTACACCAAAGGGAGTACAATTTAAAAAAATCTCGTTTCCATTTCTTGAAGTTCATTTCAATAAGCATCATTTTTTTGGGGGGGTCCGGTCGTGGGACCTGAACTCTGGGCCTGGGTGCTGTCCCTCAGCTCTTCAGCTCAAGACTAGCGCTCTACCACTTGAGCCACAGCACCACTTCCGGCTTTTTTCTTTTTGCTTATGTGGTGCTGAGGAATCGAACCCAG
>NW_012267255.1:2141728-2151465 GCF_000151885.1 Dipodomys ordii | reverse complement strand
CTGGAGGGGATGTGGACAGAAGGGAATCTTACCACATTGTTGGTGGGAATGTAAACTTGTTCAACCACTTTGGAAAGTAGTATGAAGGTTCCTTAAAAGACTCCACATAGAGTTCCCCTATGACCCAGCAATCCCACTTTTGGACATTTACCTGACTGATCACAAACAAGACCATACTAAAGCTACTAACACAACTATGTTATTTGCAGCATTATTTACCATAGCTAAGATATGGAACCAACCCTGATGTCCCTCAGTAGATGAATGGATCAAGAAAAAGTGGTATATATACACAAAGGAATTGTATGCCTCCATCAGAAAGAATGGCATTGCCCCTTTTGTTAGGAAATGGAAAGACTTAGAAAAAGTTATATTAAGTGAAGTAAGCCAGGCCCAAATAAAATAGGTCTCATGTTTTCCCTTATTTGCAATAACTAGTATATGTCTGAGACAAGCAGAAACAATCAGATAAGTTGATGTTAGGTGAAATGAACCCAAGATAAGGACTTAAACAGCTATTCTTTCTTGATATTGTTTGTATAATATTTATAAGATGATTATTTTATTGTATTTTTATTTATTTATTTTATTGTGAAAATACTCTACAGAGAGGTTACAATTACATGGGCAAGATAAGTGCATTTCTTATCAAGCATTGTAGCCTCCTCCTTTGTTTCCCCTTCCCATCCCTTCCCTTCCCTCCCCAACCCAATCCTCCCTGCCCCCGCCTCTGCATGAAAGTTGTAAAGTTCTTTTTCTACATAACGACTTGTACATCTCATTGTTGCAATGGGTCCACCTGTATCCCTATTTAAACGATTTGTTTTTCCCCTTCCCCTCCAGAAATTATACCGACATCAAATACAAAGATGATTTCTTTGTTGCTTTGTATGTCCCTCCCTCACAGTATAACCCCTGTTTTCACTGTATTTGATGTTGGTATAATTTGTGGAGGGGAAGGGAAAAAACATACTGTTCAAATAGGGATACAGGTGGACCCATTGCAACAATGAGATGTACAAGACGTTATGTCGAAAAACGAACTTTACAACTTTGGGGGGGGTTGGAGAAAGGGGATGAGGGAGGGCAGAGGGGTAAGGGGGGGCTGGAAGATGGGAAGGGATGGGAAGCGGAAACAAAGGAGGAGGCAACAACGCTTGATAAGAAATGTCCTCATTACCTTGCTCATGTAATTGTAACCCCTCTGTACGTTTAACAATAAAAATATTAAAATACAAAAAAAAGAAAAAGGAAGTTAAATGTGAAATTTCACCATTAAAAAATGCAAATAGCCAGTACTGATAAAAGAAAAATTGGTAGATGAACAAAAAAGAAGCACTGATCTAAGTGAAACAAAAACAAAACGGGAGAAAGCAATACAAATTAGGACAAAAATGGGACAGAATATTTCAGTAAGAAAATCATATTGAGCTCTGTAGATTTTGCATTTTGCTTGGATTCAGACTGAAAGATATTTTAGGAATCTCAAGAGAGTTAACTTATTACATTGTATTGGATCATGAGTTTATTGTGACTCCTGTAATAAACCTAGAATGGAATCCAGAAGCCATCTGGAAGGTTGTTTCCACACAGAGAGATGACAATGAATTAGAGCAGAATACCTACAACATTTTGATTAATTCACTTAATTAATGAAAATTCTCTGGACATTTGAATAAAAGTTGGAGGTCTTTGCTAAATGTCAAGAGCAGAATCTCAAAAAATAATAGAGCTAGAAATGATTCAACGATCTCTGACTAAACAATTAGAAATATGGAGTTGTTGATATATGACAGGAAGTAGACTGGAAGATTAACAAGTAAAACAAGCGAAAGATTACAGTGGGATTTGGGATTGGTTATCAGAGATACTTATTAGTGAAATGGATATGGTAAATTGATCACTGAACACATGAATTTGTATTTCCAGAATTATGCCATGTTTTCAGATCAATACATAAATACATTTGTGATATTGATATATATATGTATCATATTTAAATTTATGAAACTCGCCTAGTATATTCCATACTTTTGAGGATCTACAATTAAAGATATTCTCTATCATTGATTAGAGACTAGCATGCTATATTTCATTATTTACCATCCTAGTTCTAGTTAAGGACCACTTGAAGCATGTATACTTTTTTCACCAAGAAACAAATGGCAATTGTCTATAACAAAATACAATATCCCAGCCTTGAAACAACTTCCATATCCAACCTAGGTAGGAAGATCTATTAAATGGAATATTATACAGTAATGAGGATAATTCAGTGATAATTACCTCCAGTGATGTAGATTACACACACACACACACACACACACACAGACACCCCCCCACACACAAACTATTGAGCAAAATAGTTCTTACACAAAAATTACATATGATATTTAATCATTTGTGTAGAAGGGAGGAAATATGTGAGAGGTAGAAATGATGCTTACAGCATTGATTCCTAGTAAAATGGACATCTGTGAAACTGCCCCTAGTATTGGTTTTGAACTGCTTGCTGACTTTATCCTGTTTGTTCCATGAAAAACCATTAACCGCTGAAGTTAAAATACCTGCATCTGTATATGTGCTGTATATCAATAAAGTGTTTACACAAATCTGTCTTTCTTGATACCATTTCTCTCTCCACCCACTGATGATGCAAAAAGTCATGATAAGTAGTTCAATGTTGATATACTAAGAAAATATATTGCTAGAACATTGTTTTAAATAGAAAGGAATTTCTTCCTAGAAATCCTCTGTTTGAAATTACATAGAAAATAATACATTTAAAAAAAGGTGTTGCCATTTCTAACAACATAGAGAAATCCATCACAGAGCATGAAAAAGTATCAGAATGCATGGACATATGCACAGTAAATAAATACTGGCTGAAGTTAGTTTTCTAATTCAATATTGGTTGCTATCTTTCAGGAGAAAGTAAAGTCAGATTAAATCCTGTGAGTTTAGAAATGAAAATGAATGTCAGAAGTTTAAGGAAAAAGTAATTAATAAAGTAATCATTCATGAGAAAAAGAATAAATTAATGCCTTGAGAAACTGTAATAGGACCATTCCGTTCAGAATTCCACACACTGATACATTCCAAATAGTAAGTGGATGTGTCTGTGTGTCTATGTTTTCCAGTCACAGTCAACCATTCTAGGGTGGGAGCCAGAAGATGGATTTTCTGGGGCTGTTGACTCACCCAGTGCATAAGATAAAGGAAGAGGCAAATAGCAACACAGGAATAAGTGTGATGACTGAATACCAAATTTTACCTGCACAAGTATGAGATGTCGAGAAATGAACATCGTCAATATTAAAAGGTACTTAGTTCAGGGATTATGTGTTCTGATTGCATTCAAGACCCTTAATCTTGAGTTCTAATAAGCAGTGAGATTAGACAGAAGATGATGGTTCAGGATTTAAATTTTATAACACAGAATGTTAGCTCTTAGCACTATAGCAATAACTTCCAAGGTACTATCATAGGACTATATTAGCAAAAATGATCAGACTAAAAGAACAGATTAAAATAAAAAAATAAATTTAGCCAGGCAACCGTGGCTCATGCCTGTAACCATAGCTACTCAAGAGTCTGAGATATGAGAATCACAGTTCAAAGCCAGCCGGGCAGGAAAGTCCAGGAAACTCTTATGCCCAATAAACCTCCAGAAAACCAGAAGTGTCCCTGTAGCTCAAGTAGTAGAGCGCTAGCCTTGAGCTGAAGAGCTGAGGGACTGCACCCAGACCCAGAGTTCAAGCCCCATGACTGACCAAAAAATTAATAATAATAATAATAATAATAATGTTTTTAGAGAATAGAATTGTTTTACAAGAAATGGAGTCTGAAAAGGTAGCAGTGATTAGGTGTTAAGTATAAAGTATATATTTTCCACAAATGCCAATACTACCAACCACAAACACACAGTGCATCTCTATGTATACTTAGATATTCATATTTTGTAATGGTGGAATGATAACTCACAGCATGTTATCTGTTTCTTCTCTAATGAGGTCATGTGGCTCTCGAAGCTGTCATTTATCTTGGTTTTGGTTTATTAAGCTTAACACCATTTTTACAATTAGGTTTAAGAGGAAAATTACATTTGAGCTAAATTTAGCACTTAAATTTATATGTGATGACTAAATGAACACATAATAAATATACATAGAAATGTTATATATAGAGAGATATATGCATATATATAACTGTATTTTATTAAATTTTTCCTTAGATGAGGAAGAATTCTAGGACAAATCATATTAATATTTAGGACGTATATTTTGTCTCTTGCTATCCTGATCACAAATAATACATTGTTTGAAATGTCCTTTAAACATCTTACCCATTTAAACTTTCCTTCTTCATGCATACTTGATTTTGGAGGCTTAACATTATACATTTACATTAAATAATTAAATCAGTAGATTTAGTTACTTTACTGAATCATGATATCCTTTTAAATATATGTATTCAAATAGTATTTCAAAAATGTTACATATTTTGTTGAGATATGCATATTTGCATGGAATGTAAGTTTCTTTAAAAGCAAATTAAAATATAGTAATTATTTATTCCCAGGTTCTTTCATGAAAAACAATAAATCAGTTTCTGATAATGTAATGGATTTTAATTTGCATTCAGTTTTGTAAGGTTTATTAAATTCCCTTTCAACATACGCTATTGATATAAGTTAATTCCAGTATTTCATGGTGATCAAAGAGGATACTGTTACATGTATGAAGGGTAAAATTGGAAATTATAACTCCTGGTTCACATTTGTACCTAGGTAGTTTCACTCTGACATGTCTTATCATATTATCATGAGTTCTAGGTTATACTGGAAATAATAATCTAGTTTAAAAAATATGTGGCCTGCCAAAAAGGGCATGGTAATGGTTATGTTAGTTATCAGTTCGATCATCCTACCCAATATATAATTAATTTACATTTGAAAACTTGTTTACTTCCTCTATAATAACTCAGAATAACCTATTGCATTATAAATTCCAAATTGTACATATTTTGTTGTGCTTTTTTAAAATAAATGTTATCCTAGTATTTAAAATTGTTCCTGATAATGCTACACCACTATTTGCCAAATAAGTAAATTTAAAGACAGAAGGGTATGCAATTATGAGTACTTCTATGACTCCTCTTCTTCAGGAAAAACAGAAAAAAAATATTTATCTCAGTTATGAGAAAGATGAGATAAAATATACAGGATTGTTCTAGAAACAATAAAACACCTTTAAATGTTTAGGTATTCTGAGGCAAAAGAATTAATAAAAGAAAAAAAATAATTTTGGTAATTATAATCATAATATTCTATTTTCTATATTTGTTCAATCTACACAGAGATGAAATTAACATGGGATAAAAGTCAGCTTATAAATGCATATACAGCTAATGTTTTACCATGAGAGATATCTAGACCAAATAAATAACAGTAAGTTGAAAGATACTGTTCCACCTATATAGAATAAATTTGAAAATAACCACATGGGTGCTACAGCTACAATCCTGAATGCAGAGAAGATGGTGGCATTCATGTAAATGTAATCTCTTTTTAAAGAAAAGTGTTTAGATCAGGCCCATATTGCTAACTGACTACTTTCTACCTGAACTTGTAATTGGTGTTTTTAATTCCTCATCCCATTTAACTGTTATCGTAAGAGTTCCTGTTTTCTTTCACTTGCAAGATCCCAAGGACAAATAGCACAATGCAAACTGACCCTCAGAGAAAGTGGGTGATCTTAATTTATAATTCCATTTCATCTATCTCTAAACATCACAGAAAACAAAGACCCATCTCTGTTAAAAATGAGTAGAAATTATCTGACAGAGCTATAATGACAAAATAGATTCATTACAAAATATCCCTATTATTGAGAAAGCAACATCTCAGAATAGAATGAAATACTTGGAATGGTACTATAATTGAAGATGTGAAATGAGCAGAAATAGAGATTAACTGAAACAAACAGCAATATTAACTGAAACAAACAAAAACAACATGAAAGATACACAATAATTCCATGCACTATTTATAGCCATTGGTCATGACTATGCAATTATGCTTATTTTGACTATTTTAAAATATATCTATTTTATTTAAGTAAACATTTCTAACCTGTTACAATTTTCTGAAATTTCAATTCCAAAGGCTTGAAAAAGGTCATTGTTACACTTCTTCTCTAGTAAAGAAAAATAAATCTAAAGTTTTGGTTTCTTAAAAGAAATCCTGAAGGGCTGGGAAGGTGGCTCAGTGGTGGAGCGCTTGCCTTGCATGCCTGAGGCCCTGGGTTCGATTCTTCAGCACCACATAAGCAAAAAGAAAAAAGCCGAAGTGACACTGTGGCTCAAGTGGTAGAGCGCTAGCCTTGAGCTGAAGAGCTGAGGGATAGCGCCCAGGCCCAGAATTCAGGCCCCACGACCAGACCCCCCCCAAAAAAAATCCTGACTTAATTAAATAATAAAATATGGCAGAGCTATAATTTTGTCAAATTGTCTTTATATCTTTTTACCAGAAACTTCTTAACATAAATGAAAAAATAATTGAAATCCCAAAATCTTTAACAAGAGGACAAGAGTACTAAGACCCTGAGTTCAAGCCCCAGCATTTACCAAACTAATTAATTAATTAATCCACATAAAAATATTCACTTAAAAATCATTATGTAAAGTTCATCCTCAGAGTAAGTGGTCAATTTTAGGCAATGCTATCTGAGTTATCTATAGTCATGCAAATGACTAGGTGAATATAAGGGATCCTCTGTGGTTGGTTGTAGGCAGCCCAGGAAAGCCTCTAAATTTTTGGAATACTACTGTTCTTCACTCACTATGGATAGTGTTGTATTCAGAAAAGTATAATGTATTCCACTATGAATAATTTAATGGAGATGGTACTTCTTTCACTAAAAGATCGATATAATTACAAAACCAGAGTAAAAGTTGTCAATAGATTTACGCAACTCCACAGAAAAATGTAGCTTAGAGAGGACAAAAACTGTAAATAAACATTCCACAGTTAATGTTGTTTAAGCTGTTCAATTAAACAGACTATTAATGACACAGTGTCAATTATGAAATTTATCTCATGGCTAGTGAAATGCCAATAGTTTTATTTTCTCTGAAATGTGTCCTATCATTTCCTGTACACATCTTTGTGAAATGGAATTTAGACATGTACACATGGAGATTTCTCAACAGAATGCCAGTGTGGGTCTTAGTTTATGTCCTATAAGTAAAGTACTTAACTCAGTGAACTTCATTCAATTATTTCCAGAGCTCCCAGAAAACCAGCTGGTGTGCATAAATGATCATCATTTATGTGATTATTGGTGTTCTTTAGCAAATTTTTCACACTAGGAGACTTTTTACAGATAAGAAAATCATCTATGATAGAGGAATAGATTGCCAAACAGTCTAGTTAAATGCTATTATAGGGCAATTACACATTTGATCTATTTAAACATTGTTGCTTTGTTTGGTTTGTACGTTCACATAAGCTTTAGAATATACAATTTCTATGAAGTGATTTTCTTAAAGAAAGTATGTAGGTTAAAAAATATACTTTTGTCAGCAAAAACGAAAAATGTTTAGCTGTTTGTAATCTTCAGTAGGAGCAGAGCAGGGGAATCAAACTCCATCAATTGTGTGATAAATAGCCCAAACTGTAGTGCATTACAGCAGTGGATGGCCTGTCAAAGAAGCACTCTCTCACTCTAGACAACATTTTCATCCTTTAAATTATAGTCATGAGATTGGCAGTTGAAAGTAAAGGCCCTAGTCATTAGGTTTGAAAAAAATACATCTATTTCATTTTAGTTTCACTTAAATTCAGGCAGTAAATAAATTCTAAAACAAACAAACAAACAAAAATAGTTCCTCATCTTGATTCTGTATGGTTATGTTTACCTGAAGCCCAAGGAGAGAAGTTCAGTTCAGCAGCTTAGCTAATTGTAAAACATTGACACCCACATTGACCTGCTTCTTTCTTCCTCTGAGGCCACAAGATTCATATTGGCAGGAGCAACAGGGGCAGCATATGGAACAGATAAACTGTTCCAAGACATAAGTAGATTTGAGAGGAACGGAACAGTTATGTCAAAGGATAGATAACAGCTATCACACTGAAAATGGTAAAGGCACACTAAAGTACCAAGCCATTGCTTTATCCTTAGAACTTGCATTGAAATGGTTTATGAAATATATGGAATGGTATAAACTTTTTCAGCACCTACTTAATAAATAAATGCCAATGTTATTTTAGGTAATTTAAACTGATAAAATTATGCATAAATTCATCTGCATATTTAAACTATAACTTTTGCAAAATAAGTTATGAGATTTTGATATATTTGGTACTTCTAGTGAATTCGACTGACTTATATTTGACATGTTTTCTAGATTTTAGGTCCTTTCTATTCAACACATAAAATTGTATCCATAAAAAAAGGTGACTATGCTAATATCTTATTAAACAAGAATAAAAGGAGAATTATACAAATGGCAACGAAATTATGAAGTAATAAACATTTTAACATTGGATTTATAACAATTATAAACACTTATATCTCTAGGAATATATCATGAGAGAGCCTGAAGCAAAATTTGACTGCATTTTAGGCAAAAATACTTTTATATAATAATAATTGGAGACTTTATTATCTCAGTCTCAGTAATTTGTGAGATGATCAAATAAAAGGGAGAAAATAGATTAGAAACAATTCAACATAGCAAGCAGATCTAGTAGGTGTTCACAGAACTCTTCTCAATAGCGACACCATACACATTCTCTACAAGTATATGCAGGGCATATTTTTTCTTTTTTTCTTTTTCTTTTTTTTTTAGTGTGAAAATACCATACAGAGGGGTTATAATTGCATGGGTAAGGTAATGAGTACGTTTCTTATCAAATATTGTTGCCTCCTCCTTTGTTTCCCCTTACCATCCCCTCCATCTCTTCCATTCACCTCCCTCCCTGTTCTTCTCCCCCCTCCCCCACTGCCAAAGTTGAAAGTTCGTTTTTCGACATAACTTCTTGTACATCTCATTGTTGCAATGGATCCACCTGTATCCATATTTAAACAATTTGTTTTTTCCTTCCCCTCCACAAAGTATACCAACATCAAATACAGTGAAAACAGGGGTTATACCATGGGGGAGGTACATACAAAGCAACAAAAAAAATCTTATAAATATGTTAGAAACAATAGCAAGCAAGAAAAAAAAGCATTTGAATCTTTATCTTGGGGTTCATTTCACCTACTATCAACTTATCTGACCATTTCTGCTTGTTTCAGACATATACTAGTTATTGCAAATAAGGGAAACCGTGGGACCTATGTTTCTTTGCCCCTGTCTTACTTCACTTAATACAATTTTTTGCAAGTGTTTCCATTTCATAAGAAATGGGGCAATGTCATTTTTTCTGATGGAAGCATAAAGTTCACATTTTCCTGATCCATTAATCTACTGAGGGGCATCTGGATTGGTTCCATATCTTACCAATGGTAAATAATGCTGCAATAAACATAGTTGTGCTGGTATCTTTAGTATGGTCTTGTTTGTGATCATTTGGGTAAATGCCCCAAAGTGGGATTCCTGGGTTATAGTGGAGCTCTATGTGGAGTCTTTTGAGGAACCTCCATACTGATTTCCAAAGTGGTTGAACAAGTTTACACTCCCACCAACAATGCAGTAAGGTTCCCTTCTGTCCACATCCCCTCCAG
>NW_012267255.1:1985968-2141678 GCF_000151885.1 Dipodomys ordii | reverse complement strand
CCTCCAGCATCTGTTGTTATTAGAGTTCTTGATTATAGCCATTCTAACTGGGGTGAGGTGGTATCTCAGTATTGTTTTGATTTGCATTTTTTTTATGGGTAGGGAGGTTCAGCATTTCTTCATGTGTCTATTGGCCATCCTTCTTTCCTCTTCAAAGAAATTTCTCTTTAAGTCTTTAGCCCACTTATTTATTTGGCAGTTGTTTCTTTGAGGATTTGTTGTTGAGGGTTTAATTTTTTGAGACATAGCTAGCAAAATCAATAAAAAGCCCATGGATTGGGAGATGTTCACTAGCCATCCAACGGAAAAGGGTTTCTTATCTAAAATATGCAAGACATTTTATAGGCTGGACATGAAGTCTCAACACATTAAAAATATATGAATTATTTCCTCATACTGTAAGGAGATAATAAGAATCTATAGTGAGTGTAGGATGGAGTTTATAACTCAGGACCATAAACGAGTCTCAAGGATTGATTATAAGCACTATATGGATAATAGCAGTAAAACTCAAAACTTTGTGATACTAACCACCACATAAATTATTTTCTGTTTCTCTTTGGGTCTTTATTACTTTTTTCAGGATGTTAATGGTAACGCATGTTAGTAATCCTAGATAGTTGTGTGTGAGAGAGAGACAGAAGAATTTCAGTTCTGCATTAGCTTGTTCAAAAAGAAGCAAGACCCTATTTCAAAAAAAAAAAAATACCAGCCTTACTGACAGCTCATATGCGCTCCAGCTACTCAGGAAACTGACAGAAAAAAAACAAAAAGATATAGGTTGGAGGCAGACACATTAGCATGAGTCTATATGAAAAAAACAAACTGAAAGTCAAAGAGATCTTGGGGCACACCACAAGTATAAAGAGCTACATAACTGTTAAGTCCTCAGTATAATTGCTAATTCCACAAAAGTTTCTTTTTAACATTCCATTTAATTTCTTTATTGCCTTTAGTTATTCTTTTATGGGAATATATTGTGTCTATTTGTATAGCCAAATTTATTTGAATATGTATACATATTTGCATATATATCGGTTAAATAGCTTACATATGATGATGCAGTTTTATTTATATTTAATTGTATAATAATTAATATAAGCAAGAAACAATAGAACTTTATCAAATTTGTATTTTTCTACCTTATCTTTTTATAACATGTCTGTGTATTCTTCATGCATTGCAGTCATTTTGAAATTCTGTCTTGAACCATTTCCCTACAACATTAAATGTTCATTATAGCTTTTTATTCTTTCTTCTATTCTTTCTATTATGTTTTTGCTGTTAATAAGTTCTTTTTCTGCATATTAAATATCTATTTTTCAAACTCTGGCCATTTTTACTACATGTAAAATTCTGAGATGACTAATAAGAAAAATTAGAATTTTAAAGATTTTCTTTATATCAGATAATGACTATGAGTTTTATTTTCATTTTTCTTTAGCTGTATATTCTCTTTTATTTACTCTTGTTTTAAAGATATACTTTGACTTTAAAAGTTTATTTTCTTATGTTTTGGTGTGGCTTTATTGTATTAAAGTTTGTCGAGTTGAAAGCATCTAGAATCTGCATATTAATGTTTTTTAAAATATGTTAGCAATTCTTTGAATATTTATTCTATTTTATATTTTTGCAATCATAGACTTAATAATGGTTGTTTACTTTGTTGAAACAAAACTGTGTTCACTTTTTCTAATACTTCTCTCTATTTTATATATTGTTTTATTGATATCTTCAATCCATTGACTGCTTTATAGCATTTGATATTCCTCTATCTGTCTAGTGATATATTTATTTATTTGTTGTGTTAGGGCATTTTGCATCTTGGACAAACAGAATAACAAAAATAAAAATAAAAAACTGCTCTCCAGTCCCTAGTTAATGTTTGCTTTTGTAGGTTATTTTTTAATTTTAGAATTTTAATACAGTTCTTATCTTCCCTGGGATCCCTTGTGCATTAGCTCATTATGCTCATTGACCATATTTATTAGAAAGTCTTTATCTGCCAATATTAACAAGTAATCTCAGATTTTATTTTTATAACTTTAAAATGTATAATGTATTGCATTTTTCTAATTGTTTATATGTATGTCAAGCTTGCTATTTATGCTTGCCATTATAAATTAGGTTTTGCAGAATGTTCATATTGTGTTGCCTTCATTCAGAGTATTGCTATTTGTTCTATCTGAATTTTCTTTCTTTAATATATATTTTTATTGTAAAGATACTGTTCAGAGGGGTTATAGTTACATAAGCAAGGTAATGAGTCCATTTCTTATCAAGCATTGTTACCCCTCCTTTGTCTTGACTGAGTCTAGTTTACTTTTAATTTTTTTTGCTTAAAAATACCTACTTCTTTTCTTTCTTTGTTATTTTATGTTGTGTCTTTAATCAAGGGCAGAGTGTTCAAACAATGACCTACCCTTTGCAGTTGCAAATGAGTGTTAAACTGCCTAATCAAGTCAAATTCTCATTAGCAAGGCAAGAATTAAATCATCTTTTAATACATCATACTCTCCCTGTGGCTGTTCATATCTTAGCAATTGTTTTCCTGTTGTGTCATGGAACTTCCCTGAATATCTGCAGTCTATCATTCAGGTGAAGAACTCAGAAAAGTTCTTTGGATATCCGGCAGCTTCCTTTTCTGTGTCTTCCATGAACCAGTAATCTCTTTTATATAAGTTTTCTCAGCTCAGGAAGTCTGTTGACTCAGTAGGCCATAACTGGAGAAATATATTTAGGCAGAACATTTGGGTACAAATAGGATTTATAATACTCATTCTTTTGTTATAGTTTGCCACTCTATTATGCCTTTATCCAATGGCTGAAACAAGATTCCCACATATTTCATATACTTGATATTAGAAAGGTTTGTTTGATATCATTGTATCAATTATTCTGCATTTCCAACAGTCAAGTTTGCCATGCCCACACATTTTGATATATAACACTTTCAAATAAATGGAAATCCTGAAGTGAAGCTATTCTCATCAGTTAATGACATTTTACTTCCAATTACTCCAGAGAAGAACTTGATCACTTTTAACTCTTTTTCATATGCTGCATTCAATCCATCAATGAATATATTATGATTTACCTTTATTTTTTAAATTTATTGTAAAAGTGATGAACAAAGCATTACAATTACATAAATAAGGAAATGAGTACATTTCTTTTTAAACAGTTACACTTTCCCTCATTTTCTCCTGCTTACCACTCCCTACTCCCTCCCCCACAAGTTGTAACATTTCCAACATAATGTCTTGTCTTTATTGCATTAGTTCATCCTTGGTTCTGCTGTTTCTGTGATTCCGTTTCCCTTCCACAGATCAGATAAACTTATATAAAAGAGAAAGTGTACATAAAACTACAACAGAAAGAAAAAAATAGAAATAACTCCCCTATGAACCAGCAACCTGACACCTGGGCATTTATCCAAATGATCACAAACAAGGCCATACTAAAGCTACCAGCGCAACCATATTCATTGCAGAATTATTTACCATAGCTAAGATATGGCAACAAACCAGATGCTCCCAGTAGATGAATGGATCAAGAAGATGTAGTATATATAAACAATGGAGTTCTTCTACTTCTATCAGAAAGAATGGCTTTGCCACATTCCTAATGAAATGGAAAGATCTAGAAAAAAATTATATTAAGTGAAGCAAGCCAGGCCCAAAGAACTATAGGTTTTATGACTTTCCTCGTTTGTAATAACTAGAATATGTCTATGATATTCTAATCAGGAGATCATAATTGCTCAATCACTAAGTACATAGGAGCATAAATAATGAAATATATCAAAATGAACTCCAAGAATTGGAAATAAGAGGATGTACCTTTAAAATACATATTTATATTTCCTTATTCCTGGAATGAAGTTACTGAAATAGTTTCCAAATTGAGTTCTTCCTTTAGTCAATGACTTTCTCAAGGGTTTATGTAGAACTTCACTGCATGTTAGAAATACAGATCAGCTCAAGTTTTTCATCTTACTCAAAAAAAATTAATTAAAAAAACCTGAAATTCTTAGAAAGATGTAATACTTCACTCTTTCATCATGTTATGTCATTCTTTCCTTTCCCCACACTTTGTGTGTACGTGGTGGGGGCTGGGAGTAGCAACGAGTCCTGGAGATTGAAATTGGGTACAGAGTGCTGTTGTTGAGCTTCTTTGCTCAACAAATTGAGCCATGACTCCACTATCCGATTTTTGGTGATTAATTGGAGATAACTGTCTCATAGACTTTCCTGGCCCAATTGTCTTCAAACTGCAATCCTCAGATCTCAGCCTCCTGAGTAGCTAGGATTCTGGGTGTAGGCTCCCAGCACTTGACAGACTATTGATTTTGGTTAATTATCTATCTACATTTTCACATTTACAAGTGGGCTAAGTTTAGTCCTACACTGGATTTGTTTATTTATTTATTATTTTATGTGCTTAGTTTACCATTATGTTTTTTTTTGTCGGTGGTGAGGGCTGAACTCTGGGCCTGGGCACTGTCCCTCAGCTCTTCAGCTCAAGGCTAGTACCCTATCACTTGAGCCACATCACCACTTCTGGCTTTTTACTGCTTAGGTGGTGCTGAGGAATCCAACCCAGGTCCTCATGCATGCAAAGCAAGAACTGTAACACTGACCCAACTTCCCAGCCCTACCATTACTTTTTTTTAAATAACATTTTCACTTTCTTTAAGTAGTTTTACAAAGATTTTACAATTCAACATATCAGTTTCTGAGTAAAACAACTTTGCTTGATCAATTATATAATGACATTTCTTCCAGAAATGTACATCTGTCTTCTGCTCTTCGGCAAAAATAGGACTTCTTTCCTAAGCCTATCCCAAACTTTAACCACCACCTGAGCCAGTACACTCCAGTGTACTGGATAAGACAAAAATTATATAAATAAAAAAGATTAGAATTGATGATAGAGATTTTTTCTTTTGTCATAGAACATTCATTTTTTCTTCCTTTTTGTGTGAAAAGGCTTAACTTTTATTTTGAGAGGACACATTTTTCCATATGGGATATTATCAAGTCTGGAACTGAACCCAATAGTAACTAGGCTAATTAATAGTTAATGCATTGTAATTACTATTTTCTTGAATCTGTTTGAAACTTATCTTTCTCCAATTTATCAATACAAATTTTTCTAATTGCTAGAAAACATGTAAATTGATTCAATAGAAAATGTACAAATATGTTTTTATTGGAATACTGATGAACCTTCAAGAAATGGATTTTCTCTATCCAATGTGTGATCTAATATCTTGCCTTAATAAGAGTAATGCCATGGTTAAAGTCTACATCAATGTAAATACATGAAAAAATACTAAATGTAATTATTCCACTTGAAGCAGGAGGAATATGTTTCACTAGTTTAATAGTTCAGGTTACTCAAGCTACATAATAAAGTACCTATGTTAAAAATAAAGTATTTTTAATCCAAATATTAAATAATTTTGTTGTTAAACATTTTGAACATTATACAGCTATGTAAATGTTGTCCTTCACATTTGTTTTTCCATAATTTAAACTCAATGTTACATCTAGATTCAGATAAGGTATTTGGACTGTTAAAAATATATTTGTATACCTGTGGCAAGATCTAAGTCTAATTGCTAGGAATTAGGGTGACAATAAGCTGAAGAATTTAAGGGCACATTTGTGCAAAGCATGGTTTGGATGGAAGTAGTTCTGAACAAATATACTGTTGTTTAGTGGAGACTAAAATAAAAAATGTTCTCATATTTAGCATAATAACAGGTGTTTCAAGAAGTGCAACATAATTTAGATCATTGAAAAATTACATTAGTACCAGCTATTGTCAGAAACCTACAAAAGAAATAAAACAACCTACAAGCTACAAAAGAAATAAAACATATAGTTACTTGATATTTTCAAGTCATGAAAATAGATAATAGCATCTGATAGTTAGCTTGTAGTTTACCATGCTGATTTACTAGCCATGAATATTATTTAAATGCTCATAATTCGCTCTAAAATAAACTCTATGTTTAAAATATTTAAGCTACATAAAAATACTAAAATCTATTTGCATTATTTGGAATTAAAATAGCCTATATATATAGTTCATCTCAGATGCAATTGGTTTTGAACCAAAATTAGCCCTAAGCTCAAGAGCTTTTACAAATGATTATATAAAATGATGATTATTAAAATAAACTCCAAGAAGTGGAAACAAGAGGTTTTATATTTTACTTTTTGTGAGTTTTTTCTACTTTTTCCTCCCTTTTTGTTACCAAAATTAATTACTGTACCTTTTGTTTTGTATGTAAACTTGTCTGATTTGGGGAGAGGAAGGGGAGCCACAGAAATGGTGGAAAAAAAAGGGTGAACTAATTCAGCAGTGATACTCACTAGACATTATGTTGGAAATAAACTACACAAATTAGAGGGCAGAGGGGATTGAGAGGGGAAAAAACATGGGAGAAAATGAGGGAAGGGATGACACTATTCAAAAGAAATGTATTCTATGCCTGACTTATGAAATTGTAACTCCTCTGTACATCACCCAAATCTTATTGCTTAATTTGTTTTGTTCTTGATTTTGAGACACTTCAGGCCAAATATCAAGTTTAATTATGATAATCTGGGTTAATCCTAATAGCCTACATATTTCTTGCTTTTCCAATAACTTGATTAAATATTATTTTACAAGCTACGCATGAGGAGTTTAAGTATCTATAAATAAATGTAATTTCTACTAAGTTTCTCACTGTTGGTATCCTTAAAACATTTTATAATTTTCAGATGTTTTTCTTGTAAATTCATAGATCATAAATAATATTTTTAACACCAACACCAAGATTCTCTTCTACATTGCTTCTATAATTTTAAATCACAGAAACATACCTCATATTTCTGAGGAGTTACTATAAAAACTATCAGATTTATTTTTGTACATTTTTAAATTGTGAAAATGCTGTACAGTGATATGAGAAAGGTAATGAGTACATTTCCTATTGAGCATTGTTGCCGCCTAAAATCTATCACATTTCTAAACCCAACAGAAATTCAATGGCCTGTGTCTTTAAACATGAAATAAGTTTTCATTTGCCAAGAAATTTGTTTTTGCCTCTCATGTTGAATATGGGAGTTTCAAGAGATACCTTATATAATCTGCACTTAGTATCTTTAGAGTCATCCACCACATCTTTAGATTTCTGATTCATTTATTGGTAATTCCTTGTTTTTATAGCAGAATGATTAGTATTTACCTTAAAAAAAAAGTCCATCAATGAAGAAGGTTGGAGATCTATTCAGTCTGACTTGGCTTATTGGAGAAATAGGGACCTTTCAAGTCTAAGATTAACAGTACACACTGGCCAGCTAGATATTCACAACAGAGTTGATGCTGCAGAACTCAGTTGAAAATTTGTAAGACAAATCAACATCAATCACGAATTGATGTTATAGTATTGAGACAGAATTCCTTTTCTGAGGGGGAAAAACTGTTCTTAAACCTGTCAACCATTTGGAGACATCTAGTGACATGACCAAGAGTAACCTCCTTAAACTGAAGATGTTAATCTTATCTTTAAAATGCTGTCTTTGCAACATTGAGACTACTGTTTCACCACATAACTGGATTGATCAAGTGGGTATATAAAATTAACCATCACATTGATTGATACTTGTGAAACTAGTGTCAATCACATTTTAGCAGAAAATAAGGGCTTTAAAGATGATGCATCTAGCTCTTGAGCTCTGCCGATTATATTTTGATTCATTATACTATAACATCAATTTTACAGCACTCAACAGTTTTTTCCTTAAAGTAAAATTAGGGAGGCAAGGTGGAAAGATATCTTTTTAATTCTAGTTGTATACTTTGGTTTTCTAGCAGCATATATATAAGCATATATATATATATACACATATATAATATATAAATATATACATATATACATACATGCATATACATGCACACATATATGTTTATATACATACACATGCATGCATATATATGTATATACATATACATATATACATGAGGTAAACCCATGATTTAGAGGGCTGCATCTGTTTTTCTTTGTACATTCCTCTTTTCACAACTGAAAGGGCACATCAGATCAACAATGGCAGTTACAATTTTCATTTTATCATTCTTTCCCATCTTCCTAGTATATATCACCCTGGAATTCCCTGCTCTAATGGCTCAAGTTCTCTTTCCTGAGGATCATTATGCTGATGAAACTCAAACAAGTTATTTTGGATGTTCCTATATATGCACTCAAGAAATATTGTAATGTGAGAGAGGAGTTGTAAGTGCAAAATTAGTTTATGAGAAATTGTGGCCTGGAATATTAAAGAGGGAGCTGAGTTTATACGACTATTTCACAATGGTTTCTTTTGTATGTTCTTTTGTATGTTTCTTTTGTAAGTTCTTCCCCCACCCGTATTTTCACTGTATTTGATGCTGGTTTTCTACATCTTGTATATACATTTTTGTAATTTGGGGAGGGGAAGGGATATTGCAGACCACTTAAATGGGGATTCAGGCTGACCCATTGTGACGATGAGATGTACAGGACACTATGTGGAAAACTTTACAATGTCTGGGAGGGGTGGGGATGGGAGGAGTTGGGGAGTTGGGGAGCGAAATGATGGTAGGGAGAAAACAAAGGAGGAGGTAACAATGCTTGCTACGAAATGTACTCATTACCCTACTCATGTACTGTAACTCCTCTGTGCAACATTTTTACTATATATTATATATGATCACAGTATATATGTGAGAAAGTAGCTGTGAAATTTTTAAATGAGTAAAAATTACCTCAGTAACAAGAACAAATATTCCAATCATATAATAAATTATATCATGTACTACATGATGGTTCAATAAATGTGGGACCAGGTATACAAAAGTTGTGTTATCATATCATTTTAGTTTTATCAATACATTCTCCAATGCTTGCATTAAATAAAAACATACAATGATTCATTTTCACAGAATCCCTCAGTCATTAAGGGACTCAGGACTGTACTATTTATTACATACATTGTTAGCTAAAATCAATATACAATAAAATCATAGCCTCCATAGTTTACAGAACTCTAACATAAAATATCTGGAAGTTATATTAATTGTTTTTTTCTGGAATAGTTAAGAAGATTTCTATATCTTTATAATTTAATATACTTTACTGTTTATGACTTGAAGATTTTCATATAAATGCAATCACTAGTTATTTAGTCCAGATAGTGTACTCTGGAGTATTGCTGACTCTCCTACAACTAAGTTTGCTCCCAAAGAATTTTTATATATACAGATGCAATATATGCTATTATCTTAATATATAATACACTTTATGATTGCAAGTATGTGTACTATATATGTATAACTGCTATATACATTATTAACTTATAAAAGGTTTTCCTATTTCCTCATCTTTTAGAAATGGTTGAATATTTTTGTATATTGAATTATTAAATTGCTATTTGTGTATATTGCAAGTGTCACATTCCAGATAATGCATTCCAGTTTTTAATCAAAATGTAAATATAAAAAATTGTCACTTAAAGAGAATAATATTTAACAATCTTAGTCAAGGAAAGAAGTAAAGAATATTGATATTATATGTTCAGTTTCATATTGAATTAGTTTTGTGGTTGATTAGAATGTCCAAATGGAATGTCTTAATTTTCCAAATACATTAATGGTTAAAACCGATTCCTCATTCTCTGTTTGCATTATGTTCTGTGCCAAAATATAACTATGGGGTTAAATTTCATTGCCTGTTTTCCAACTTCATATAATCCCATGGTATTGTGATAGCAAAAAGAGGAAACTTGATGTTTACTTCCAACTACCTTTGGATAAGTAGTGTTTATTGTTGCAAAATAAAGGTCTGAAGTGTATTTGAGTTGATAAAGTTCTATTTGGTGGAATGGTTTTTAAACATATATACAAAGATATTGGTTTTGAATGAATAGATGGTAGATACTGGGAACTGGGTTTGCTATTATAAGAATGACAAGTTACAGGAAAACAAGGGGAGATGTTTAGAATATTGTGGATGTCATTAGCTTAGAGTTAGAGAAATTAGTATGGATTCATATTTAGCTTAACCTAATAACAAATGAAAATATGTTAAAATATTTATAACTTTAGGTATATAGAAAATTTAGAGTACCTAATTGCGATTCCTTTTTCTGCTAGTTGAAAGTATAGCTACAATGAGTACACCTAGAGCCCGACCTCATGATTTATTTTTAATTCCGATAGAAAGAAATGAAACTCATGGAGAAATGGCTGATATTGGCATTCCAACATGAGCTCTATGAGACTGGAAATTATTTGTTTATTGGCATTTTATTTATTTATTTGGATTTTAATACAGGGTTTTGTGCCTGCTCTGCTTGTTTGCCTGACTGGAACTCTAATCTTTGAGTCATGTCTTTAGCCCTACTCTAGCCCTACTCCAGTCTCAAAAACTTTTCTGCTTGTCTGTAAAGTATGATCCTCTTGATTTTGTCCTCATAGGTCAAGAGGATTACAGATGTGAGCTTTGTTCCCACAACATCCACAAGGACTGGAACAGCTCCTAAAGTCTAAAGGAAATTAACTTCAAAACTATCAAGGAAATTAAAAGCAACCGAGTGATGACTGACTATAATGGCTGAGGGGAAACACAGGAGACATGAAAAGTAAGTGTAATATCATGTCTTGGAACCGATGAAGGACGTTAAAGTAAAAACTCTCTCAGCTGGTGTTGTGCTGTTGTGAAGATCCACCCAATTCTATGTAATCTATGAACAATATAAATGCTTTTCTTTGGAAAAACAACAACAATAATAACACTATTATCTTAGGATAATGGTGCTGGCATGCTTAGCTGTCTAATGGACAGTGCTCCTTGCTTCTAAGATGGCATCTCACTGCTTTATCCTCACAAAGAGTTATGCTTATGTTTTCCATTGATGTAAAGCAAGACAGTTGAACACCGTGGACATTCTTTTCTTTTGGTCTATTCTCAATGATGAGGAAAGAAGCTTAATGACTCTTCTAAAGCTTTACCTCTTAAAACCAGAATAGTGGCAGATCCGAGTGTAGAATATACAGTCAAATGATGGAATTAGGAAATCTAATTCTTTATAGATAATATTGTAAAATAATTGTCCTGGTCTTTGTTAAATTATGAAAAATATTTAGAGTATAGTAAGAAGACAATAACTTAAAATTCTGGGTGGATGAGGCATGTAAAAATTACCTGTACTATATAGATTTTCTGCAAATCTGAACATATTACTAAATTGAAAGCTTATTTTAAAAATACATGAAATTTAAAATAAAATAATCTTCATTTGCTTTAAGGACAATTTCTAAAAGCAAGTCAGTTTGAATCACAGAACACTTATTTATGTTACTTTCCAAGATGGCATTTCTGTAGTAAGTCTTTCTTCAGGAATTTCTTAATAACTATGAATTCTTTAAACAAGCTTATAATGGCTTTCACAAGGAGAGGAGTAAAAGGGATAAATCTTTGTTATATTTTATTATAAAATTCAGATCATAGTAATAGCAATCTGAGTTTTCATTAATGTTTTAATCATTTATGAAAGCATATTTGAGCTTATTAATAATATAATGCTTAGATAATGCTTAAGAAACATGCAGTTTCATTCATAGGCAACATAAATCATGCCTTTCTGGAAAATATAAACAGAAATATCTGTTACATACACTGTCTACAAGATAATAATAATAGCAATGAGAAAAATAACAAATAATAATATTTCCATGAAGATTCAAACAATTAGAATACTTTTAATTTTTAGCCCTCCACTGTTTTCCTAATTTTATTTTGCTGTTCTGAATTTTGTGTCAGTTATTGCCCCTTGACTTCTTACAATTTTTCATATATTATTATTTTTATAGAAATAAGTGGCAATCATATCATTCCCTATTCAATGAAGTTTAATATTGTCAGTCTAGGCAGAAGGTTACCCCCAACTATTAAGTTGAATAAAGTCATTATTTACTACTAAAGTTCAGGATTACAGGAGACTCATCTGAGGAATTCTGTGGGACAAAGCTATGAGTTCTCAGAGAACTGGGGGCAACAACAGTGCATGGAACATACATCAAGACTGTTATGGCTCACAGCAGGGATAGCCCAGTGGGAAGGCAATGGCTATCAACTGGCTTCTATTTTCTGCCTCTGAACATAAACCATGTATAGTTCTCAGAACAAAGCCCCAAGCCCCGATTTCTCTGTGGCATTCCTCAGTTTCTCCAGTGCAGAAGGCATATGGGAAAGAAGACAAATGTAATGAGCCTATGTCAAGGACACTACACACAAAAAAAGAACACAAACCTGAAGAATCCCCTGAGAGTTTAAACTTTAAACTTATGGGATGAATATTCAGACAAGAAATAAATGAAGGGTGTGTGTGAAAATGTCTCTCAGGGCCATAATGGAAAAAGAACAATATGAAGACCTCCGCGATTCAAGCAATTGCTTGGAAATGATGAAATTATAATTAATGTAACCATCTGATTCCACTTGCAGGAAGAGAAAGCACGTGATTGAACTTCCAATCATATTAAACTGCCAAATAAATGCTTCTCATTTATTCATGATCTTATCATCTACTCTCTCTGGAGAAGTTGTAAATGAACATCCAAATCATGCTCACAGATACATGACTATTTAGCACAATTAAGGCTAGTAAATCTTAAGGTATGATTTTCTTTATTTGCAGTACTAAGGCTTAAAGCTTTGTACTGACTAGGTAAATAATCTGCAATTTGAAGCACCACCCCCAGCCCTTTGTGCTTTAGTTATTTTTCAAATGGGGTGTGCATTTGTGCCTGGCTAGGCCTTGAATCTAATACTCCTTCTTTGTATTTTAGAAAATTGAAGAAAAACAAATTTTTGGTTTCATAAATAAGAATAGCAGCAATAATTGTTCTTCAGAATGAACCATTAAGAGGTACACAAGAAATTAAAATTTGTTGTGTGGTAGGTATGAACACTATAGGCATGTTACTATAAATCGAACAGAAAATGGAGAGACAAATACAGCTCTCAGATCATTACATTCCCTGTAGCAAGGCGCTTGACTACCCTCACTTCTTCAGACTCATTTTATCTTACTCTCTTAGTGTTTTGTGCTTCTATAGAATGACACAGGCTGGGTAATTTTTAGTAAGTAGAAATGAATTGGCTTATCACTCTGGAAGCTGAAAAGCTCAAGATGAGGGAATGGCATCTAGTGAGACCTCCTTTGTGACCTCTGTTACTGCAAAAAGCAAAGACAAGTTGATGTCTTCAGGGAGGGAAATTCCTCCTGTTCACAACCCACTCCTACAGTGTTGGCCTAGTTACTTTGATGGTTCCACTTCTTAAGACTGTTGACTTAAGGATTAAGTATCTAATCATGAATCTCAAAGGACATATTCAAGCCCTCCAACCTGTATTTTCATGTTGTTTCTTCAGATTTTCTTGTGCAAATGGGAAGATTGGATGTCTTTCCATAAGACCCATGTTAGAGGTAGGTGCTCAATGTTTTCCATATAGAAAAAAAATGTGCAAATTAGGAATACTGGTGTAGATGAATCTTCAAGGAGATGATAGTACTTGAATTAAGACCTGAAAAATAGGAAGATAAAACAGTAAAGAAGAGTCATTTCTATATTCATATATCAATATATAAATACTTCTGTCAGAACCAATAGCATATGAAATAGGAGGTGGAAAAATTTGAGGCTAGAGAGGTGTATCACAGGTTGTATTAAAGAGACTCTTTGGGGCCATAGTATGAAGGGTAGTCCTATCACACCTACATACTTGATGAAACTTTATAAGTAGAGAGACACAGTGATGAGAAGTGAAAATAAGAGCATCAGTGTGAAATCAAAGTAAATGATGACTTTGTGCATCATTTAAATATACAGCTCTGAACCATTTATGTGATTTAACAAATACACACACAAATGTTCCATGGACTAATATAGTCTTTTTCTGTAAAATACATTTTCTCTGTCAAAGATGTCTTTTAGCTTAATTCTGCAAGTGCTAGAACTATAATTTCTAATATTTATATAATCTGAGAAAAGAAATTCTGTTTAAAGTCATGCTATAATATTAATAAGAAATCTGATTAGTGATACTCAGGGATAAAGCAAGAAGTTGATATCCAAAATGTAAAAAGTAGTAACTTGTGTTTGGAGAAAAGTGGGGAGAAGGTGGGGGAGGAGATGGAGTAGGAGTGGAGATGTAGAAGCAGAGAGAAAATCTTTCAAATTAGAAATCTTACTTTGCCATGTGTTTGTGATGGCAAAAGAATGCTTTTATTATATCTCTATACTTTCTAAATTGTCTTTAATAATTTTACAAATGAGTAATTAAAATTTGAATCAAAAATCACATCTTTATCTTCTCAAGTTGAGTGGTTCAATTTTAACATACGTACATTGAGTGTTATGAATATATTCACCCACCATTCTGCTCTCCATCCATCTGCCCCTTTTCTGGTTAAGTCTCACCCTCCTTATGCTCTTCCTTGATTTTTTTTCACTCAAGCTTGGTCCTCAACCACTTGGCCATTCATCCAGTTCCCTAAAATTCTTACATTTTTAAATAAGCAATCTTCATGTCAGTCATATATCATCTGATAACACATGATTCCTCCAAAATAGTCCTATAGATAGCAGATGTGCAATATGTTACAACTCTGTAGTTTTGATGGGCTTGATTAGGCTTCTGTGTTCCATGTTGTGTTGCTCAGGGGCACATATACAATTTCACTCTAGGACTTCAGCTGATGCTGGCAAAATGGCATCATTCAGATGTAAGCATTCCCTTAATTACAAAGAGTGGCAGAGTTAAAGGATTCCATTTGAAAGAATGAAGTCCTTATAATCTCATTCCCAGTTGTGTCTTAGACTAATGAATCCTTTACTCTACCTGAGCTACTTTACATGGAGATTGTATCCCAAAAGAATCAAAACTTCCCTTAGCCTGAGAGTTGTACAGTGCCATCTGTGCCATATTCCATTGGACTAAGACAATTAGGGGGAAAATCTCAATCAAAGGTGAAGAGAAATACATTTTACTTCTCAAAAGAATGATTAACAGTAAAAAACAAAAAAGGATAACAATTGTGTGTATGTGGGTTTGTGTGTGCGTGTATGTGAGTATGTGTATTGCTTTTGAGGTCATGAGAAAGTGGAAATAAAATTTTATAATCAGCATAAGCTAAAAACTACAACACATCTCAAAAATTGTTCCTATAAATTTTGTCCAACTTTTCTTTTTTTAATTTTATTTTATTGTAAGGATGCTGTGTAGAGGGGTTACAGTTACATGAGCAAGGTAATGAATACATTTCTTGTAGAACATTGTCACTTCCTCCTGTCTTTTACTCCTACTTTTCTAATATTTATTGGACATTTTTTTCTGAAAAAGTTGTTTTAGATATGATCCCCATAAAAGACCTTGCAAATGTCTCAGATTTATTTTTATGGCAAATTTAATCAATGTAGTATATACAAATTAATTAATGAACCAATTATACATAAAGTCACAGCACAAACACCAAATACATGCCTTTCTAGCATTCCTACCTACCTTTTTTTCAATCAGGAATATCATCTCTATGAGACAAAGAAAAAAGATATTAGGAGGTTAATGACAATTATAAATTTATAGCTTATTATGCAATGCTCAAAGTAATGCAGATACAACATCATTTAAGGTTGAAAACTGTGGCTAAATGAATTAATCTGCACTGCATGGAGCTGGGTTTATTTAATCAATGTTGCTTCTACTAGAAAAGTGGATTATTTTTTTTCTTCAAGATGGAGTTAAAAGTTTTGCAGCTAATTTATTTTAATAAGCATTCTTACTGACGGCTCCAAAAAATTAAAAATGGTGGGGGTGGTGGTACTAAACAGCAATGAAGCACCAGGAAAGAAAGCATGGCTTAATTATTTTTCTAGTATGTATAATGAATAAATTAGCCACACCACAGGCTTGCCATTTGTACAGAATTTATTGCTTTTACTTGAAGAACCATATCATGACAAAGTCAATTTTTCTCCTGACTGCAAGCTGATAGATGGGGCTGTGTCTGGAAGTGAAAGACTTCCTCTTCATCATTGTTTTGGAAATGTTGATACTGTAAAGTGACTTTGAAGTTTTCTGAGTTCATGCTCTCCCACATAATTACAAATGACAATTACGCTAACTTTTTCTTACAAGCCCAATAGTGGTATAAATCACAAAATTAATAACTCGTATGTGACATCAGTGCGACCAAATAACTCATATGTAACCAAGTATATTAAGCCAAAATATTAAGGAAGACTAATTTTTATATTTCATGGAACATGACAGAGCTGTGTTTGAAATCTGATATCTCCATTGGGGTGAGGTGTGGCCTTGCAGGGAGTTTGTTCCTTATGTGATATGTGATAAGGGATTTCTAGGGTGGGATTATTGTTTTTTTTTAATTTTTCTATCTATGTACATATCACCATAAAGGATGATACTTAGCAAAATGAACCCAAAGATAGGTACACAAGAGGTTCTTATCTTGGTGGCTGTTGTTTTTAATGTACTATGTGATTTTTTTTTCTTTTGTATTTTCTTCCCCTATGGTATAATCCACTTTCATTGATTCCACATTCATTTGATTCTGGTACCTTGCATCTTATATATATATACAATTTTTCTAATTTGGAGAGGGGAAGGGAAATAACAATATCCTGAAATAAGGATACAGGTTGACCCATTGTAACAATGGGATGTACAAGATGCTATGTTGAAAACGCACTTTACAGCTGGGGAGGGGGTTGGGGGAAGGGAGGAGTTGGGGAGGTAGGGAGGGAAGGGATGGTAGGCATAAAACAAAGGAGGGTATTACAATGCCCAGTAGGAAATAGACTCATTACCTTACTCATGAAATTATAACCCCTCTGTACAGTATCTTCACAATAAAAATGTTTTAAAATTTCTATATCATATCAATAACATAATTTTAAAGGAAGATTCTTTTTAGAAGCTCTAAAATACCTTCTACATATTGTTTTAAATAAGTACCTTGCTGCCTGTTCTCATCTAAGAAGTTAAAGTCTACATTGTATGTATTGACAAGTCTAGCATAATACTGAAAGAGCAAATGAAAACACCATCAGTAATCCAAATAACCTTGCAAAGTAAGTACCAAAATATTATTTTGGACATTACAAAGATCTTTGTTGATAGATACTAGAAAATCTAGAGTGGATACTAGAAAGTCTAGAGAGGATACCCAAACAGCTTAGCCAAACTTCTTGCTTTTAGACAATCTTCCATATGTACCATGGTTTTAATCCAATAGAGCAGAGCTCAGGGTTCCTACAGAGGCAAATCATATGACAATGGAATCCCCTGCACAAATTCAACACTGTTAAAGCTTTAAAATACGGTCACCCATGTGCTCTGCACTTTGCATGGCAAGATAGCAGTTCAATAAATAGACTTCTCTTCCTGCCTCAATACTGTGTGGTGTTCTCTTCATCAGCAGCCTACTTTAATTTACCTTACAGAAATAATTATTCAAGGTGTAAGAGATAAAGGAGTCAAAAACTCAGCTAAGGTTCAGTTGATCTGGCACCTACGTTGTAGAAAATGAGGACAAAAGAAATGATAGAGACAAGAACAAATTAAAATCTAAGTAATCTCTTGGAAAGTTACAGTTTTATTTTGTTTATTTTTCTTTGTTTCTATTTCCTTCCTTCCATCCTTTCTTCCTTCCTTTAAAACCTAAAGGTTTGCTGGGAATGTGGCTTGCTTAGCATGCATGAAGCTCTTTTTGAATTCCTCAGTACCACATAAACAGAAAAACCAGAAGTGGTGCTATGGCTCAAGTGGTAGAGTGCTAGCCTTGGGCAAAAGAAGCTCAGGGACAGTGTCCAAGACCTAAGTTCAAGCCGGAGGAGGAGGGGGAGGAGGAGGAGGAAGGGCAGCAGCAGTATGAGGCCCAGAGTTCAAACCCCAGTATCCCCCCACAAAAAACTTTAAAATAACATAGTTTTCTTTTAGGATAAGAATAATGTTTATTATTAGGGTTAGAAATAAAGTTTAAGAGTTGCATGAACTGTGAGTAGATTTCTAATTACAGAAAGTTTAGAAAATGAAATAGTTGTAAAATATTGAAATTTTAAATTCAAAACAATATATTACAATAAATATTTTGCATACAATATATAATGTTTATCTTAATAATCCTTCATCATTTTATCTGTAACAGACAATTTGGAGACTTTTAGAATGGAACAAAACAGTCACATATACACACATATTTTATATATATATACACACACACACAACATATATATATACACATCAACTCCATGTAGTCACAAAGTACATCTAGAAAATTATCTATATTCTTCATTTATTCCTGTTTTATTTATTGCATTTTATTTTAGAATAACAACAATCCTTCATATGTTTGTTTTCATGTAATATTATTAATAGAGAATAACATGTCCTTGACAATTTTTCCTTACCTGTAGTGACTTTAAGTTTTATGGAATTTATTTATACCTTTGTAAATGATGACTTTTAAAGACATGAGAAGTTTGCATTTAGAAGGAACATAATATCAAAGCTTATTAGACCCGGATCTACTGTTGAGAAATATACTAAGTGTGATGAAATCACTAGTATCAATAAACTAACTCTACAGGAGCATTTGCACTTCATTTCGAGAACTGCAATGTTTTTACCACTGGGGAATCATTTGTAGATCTCTGATAGTATTTTGCATGCCCACAACCTAGTTTATCACGAAGTATTTGAAGTGCTATCAACATTTTGGTAGGCTCAGTTCTTATTGGATCAGATTTTCAGTGGTAGGAATTTCCCCCCAAGGAATTCTCTCTTAAAAATATTTCCTTCTGTAAAGCAAATGACTTAAGACTCAGGGTCACACTTGGCATCCTTGCAGTGATTATTTTTTTCTGTTTCCTCCTCTGTTTATTCCCTAAGGAACCTACTTTCCTGTTCAGAGGAGACCCTAAAGTTAACAGAAGCAAACAAATCTATAGCACAATGTAAAGACAAGATCATATATTTAATCTGTAAAGTTTGAAAAAAATATATAGACTATTTGATCATAAACTAAATTTATTCATTGTAAGACTAAAACTTAGATAATTGATAATATATGGAATGCAAGGATAGAAATTTGAATCAACTGTATAATATATGCAGCATGGAGCAAAATGAAAATGCAAGCTATTTTTTCATGAATTATTAGGAAACAGTGAGATCAGAGTACTAGGCCAACCATGGGGCCGTCTACATGCAGTGCCTTATGTGCATGTGGAAGACATATGGTTATGGAACTGCCCATGATAAACACCTAGGCTTTTAAACTCTCATTTTTCTATTTGGATTACTTAAACAATGCAGAATGTAGAAGAGTATTACTGCTAAGGCTTATATAACCTGCAGTTCTTCCTTTTAGAAGCTAATAATATGGAGGAAAATATTAAGTTGGATTTTTCTTTTCCAACAGCTTTCATGGAAATCCATTTAATTCTACTTTACACTGGATCTTTTCCCATAAGTTTTCTCTATGGACTCAATCTATTTTTGCCTTTTCTTTCATGGACCAGATACCTTGTCTTATCTATTTTCCTTCACATGGAGAGACTCCTTTGGCTTCAGCAATAAGCATAAAAAGCCTTAAAATAACTTTGGCTACACCAGGAAAATGAGACTCCTTTTAGTTCTTAAATTAGAAAGCTATGCTTTTTATATCTTAGCATCACCCACACAATTTTGATTACGTTTAGCTTTAAATTCGGAATTTAAATGTTTTTTTGTCTATTTTAGATAAAGTAATCTCTTTTAAGTTATAATATAGCACTGCTTTTGAAAATCTTTATTTCTTAAAGCTCCATACAGCTTTTTTGACAAAAATCCCTCATGATATAATAAATAGAAATTATAATCAAGATTGTATGCTATATTTAAAATTCCTACAAAGTATAAGAACTATTATAGAATTTATCTTTCACAAAAACATGAACTTAAAGTACTATTCTCTTTTTCCCTAATTTGTTTGTTAATTTATTTTGCCAGGAGCCACACCAAAATATGATTTATTAAGACAATTAACCAAATTTTAATATTAATGGAGGCAATATATTTTGTGTTGTTATATTGTGCTACTTATATTGAGTACAGTTTCTATTTAATATAGTATTTTGTTGATTTAATAACCAATATTTTAACACTGAAAGGCAATAATTTTGAAGACTAGGCAAACTTTCTTTGAATTGTATTACAATTTCAGCTTACACATATGTTTTAGGAATAATGGAAAGGATTCCTGCAAATTTTGTATGGTTTTATATATGATAAGGTAATGGCTATAATTAGGAAATTTAGCATGGATAAAATATAATTATCTAATTCATAGAGCATATTTTTATTTTTTAAATTCTGTTGTAAAAGTGATTGCATAGGGGCTACACTTTCATAAGTAAGGGCATGAGTACATTTCTTTTTGAACAGTGTTATACCCTCCCTAATTTTCAACCATTCCCCTCTTGTAGAGTTCATTTCCAACATAATGTCTGGTGAGTATCACTGTTACATTGGTTTACCCTTTGTCTTACCATTTCTGTGATTCCCCTACCCTTCGTGAAATTAAATAAACTTATATACAAGACAAAGAGTATAGAAACAAAAGAAAAAAAGTAATGTCAGGGAATAAACCATAGGAAGAAAAGGAGAAAGGAAGAATGAAGGGAGGAAAGAAGGAGGAAGAAGGAAGAGAAGGAAGGAAGGAAGGGATGAATGCAGGGAGGGAGGGAGGGAGGGAGGGAGGGAGGGAGGGAGGGAAGGAAGGGCTACAAACAGTATACATAAAAGGAAACAAAAGCCTCTTGTTTCCATTCCTTGAAGTTTAATAAGCATCATTTTACATGTTCATAGGCACATAGCTACTGAGCTATTGTGATTAACAGAAATATTCTAGTTATTACAAATAAGGGAAACCATGCAGTCTGTTTCTCTTCATAATGTTTTTTGTTGGTTGGTTAGTTGGTTGGTTGATTTCTTGGTTCCAACCAAGGATTGAGCATTAATTTAATTTAGTTTTTGTGTGTTTCTTTTTTTCTGAAAAACTCCTCAGCTTGTTTTCATCCTCCTTGATGCTGAGTTTTTAAAACAGTGGCAGCCCTTCTTTTATATAGGAACCCAATACCCTTGTCTTGGGTTTGAGGTGTATTTCCTGATGAAACAATTCAGGTTACATATTTGGTAAAGCCATACTGCATTGTCTTCCTCATGGCTTATATAATATTGGTTTGTGTCAATACTAATGATGATAGTTTGGATTACAAGATTAAATTGGTAATGGCTCCTTTTCTCAACTATGAGACTAACATTTTATCTTTACAGTTAATATGCAATTGGTAGGGTAATAATTGATGGCTATAAAAATGATGTGATCACAATCAAACACTTTGAATGATAATTTCACTTGGAATGATAATTTCACTTGAAATAATAACTTTCTAATTATAACATCTCTTTAATATTCTTACTTGACTTTTTTTAATTTTAAGTTTTTTTATTATTGTGAAAATACCGTACAGAGGGTTTACAATTACATTTTGGGCAAGATAATGAGTACATTTCTTATCAAGCATTGTTGCCTCCTCTTTTGTTTCCCTTTCCCATCCCTTCTCATCTCCCCACCTCCCTCTCCCCCCCCTCCAGCCAAAGTTGCAAAGTTCATTTTTCTACATAACAGCTTATACATCTCATTGTTGCAATGGTCAACAATGTATCCCTATTTAAACAATTTGTTTTTCCCTTCCCCTCCACAAAGTATACCAACATCAAATACAGTGAAAACAGGGGTTATGCCATGGGGAAGGGACATACAAAGCAACAAAGAAATCATCTTATAAATATGTTAGAAACAATCACAAGAAAAAAAAAAACATTTGAATCCTTATCTTGCTGTTCATTTCACCTAATATCAATTTATCTGACCATTTCTGCTTGTCTCAGACATATACTAGTAATTGCAAATAAGGGTAACCATGGGACCTATGTTTCTTTGGGCCTGGCTTACTTCACTTAACATAATTTTTTCCAAGACTTTCCATTTCCTAACAAATGGGGCAATGTCATTCTTTCTGATAGAGGCATAGAATTCCATTGTGTATATTTTCTTGACATTTTATTGACATTTTATTGTAAGAAAGTTTCTCTTCTTTAAGATCCCTTAATTATTTAGAGATGCATATTACTTACTCACTAATAAAAAAGGAATATTGATATTATTAAATATTTTTTCAGAAACTATCTAATGCCTTATTTATAAATTCATATTAATATACAAAATTATTATTTGCAACATTACACTTCCTCACTTCTCTGTATTTTGGCTAAGATCAAGCATAATATCTTCTTAGCAATTTAATAAAAGTTAAAACATTACTGTTTCAGAATAAGCAGTCTGCAAGCATTGAGATCATTGAAGGAAGCAGGACAAAGAGATAGAAAGAGGAGGTATGGGATGGATACAGTTAGAACAAAGACCAAAAAAACCCCAAGGAATTCAGAAAAGATGGAAGATAAAGAAGAGGGGATAGGAGGAAGAAAGAATGATAAAATCACAAAATTAAAAGTGGTGAACCATGAGCACTACTTTAATGTAATTAGGACAAAAGCCTACATTTTATTATATCACTGAAATTTCCTAATTAGTGCTAATTATAAATACTTTTGACGAAGAGTTATGAAATAAAAGTATTCCTTTTATTGGACTCTCACTTCTAAAAACACTGTCTCTTTCTGTCATATAATATGAACCACATGGAGAACACATGCATACATTTCATTTTTATATATTTTTATTGTAAAAATACTGTACAGAGGGGTTACAGTTACATGAATAAGGCAAGGAGTACATTTCCTTTTGAGCATTGTTACCTCTTCCTTTGTTTTTCCCCTACCATCCTTCCACACCCCCCACCTCCCCAACTCCTCCCTTCTTCCCCCAAATTGTAAAGTTTGCTTTCAACATAGTGTCTTGTAAATGTCATTGTTACAATTGGTCAACCTGTATCATTTTTATTTTGTAAAGTAAAAATTTTACTATATACAGATTTTGCCAATTGACAATTATGTTTCAGAATATAAAAACTAAAACTATAGTCAGTATAGAATCAAGTTAATAAATCATTCAACATTTTCATTTGCAAGTGAGAACTATGTGAAACATGCATTAGTTAAATAAATTACAGGCTATTCTAATATCTGTACTTACTTGACATGAAGAAGAAATCATGGAGTACACTCACACAACTCAAACCACCTAAGGAACATGAATATAGCCCATCTGTTTCTCAATTTGATATTATTTGAAATAAAAACACAAAATTGCATAATATCAAAGCAATAACTTTAAGCCATAAAATGTTTTTGTAATTTAAAGCATTAAACATAGGAGGGGTTAGAAAATTCTTTACAATTTCTATTCTGAATTCTGCCTACTTTATCCAGTGACTATAATCTGGTTTAAATTGTTTCTTTAAAATTAATTTTAATGTTATTATTAAAGGGTTGTACAGAGGGCTTACCATTTCTTAAGTCAGGTAACCAGTACATTTCTTGTTTTGAACAATGTTACCCTTTCCTTCTCTTTCCCTAAGTTTCTCTCTCCTGTCCCTCCCACAAGTTACATAGTTCATTTTCCACAAAGTGAAATATATCACTGAATATCATTATTACATTTGTTCATCCTTTTCACTCCCTTTCTATACCCCTCTTAGCCATATCCTTAAAAAATCTCAAAAGCAAACGCAAACAGCTCCACAATTACTACCACTATCACCAATCACACACACAAAAAAGTGTTTCTATTTTCTGGAATTTGTTTCAACAAATTGTATTTTGAATGTTCAGAGAAGTTACTCCTTTTGGTTCTTCCTTTTAATTATATTTCTGAAAATTAATATCATCTCTGTTTCAGGAAAATATTTTAACTTGTGATGTCTTTTGACTACATTTTCTATGAAAATATATTAAATTTTAAAGATAATTTAAGATAAAAATTTTCATTCTATAAATAATCATATAATTGTGCAAAATATTATTTTGTATAAACATCTGATTTTATTTTATTTTATTTTATTTGATGAAAGACCAGAATTCAAACTTGGAGCCTGAAGCTGAGCCACATCTTCAACCCCCAAATATCTTGTATATATTTTATTATTTCCATATAATTAGTTCATGATCATTGTCACCCTTTCCATCATTCTCTTCCTCGTATATTATCATTTTTACATATGCACATTGAATGTCATGACTGTATTTGCTTACAATTTTTTTCTCCTCCAAGATGTATGGAACATTTAAACCTTTGTATAACTACTAGAAATCTTAAATACATAAAAAAGTAAATGAAACCCAATGGGTGCTTCACACCTACAATCCTAGCTACTCAAGAGAACCAAGAGCTGAGGTTTGAAGCCAACCTGAGCAAGAAATCCTATTGAAACTCTTATTTACAATTAAGTACTAAAAAAATCCAGAAGTGGAGCTGGAGCTCTAGTCCTCGAGTCATAACCTTGAGCACAAAAGCCCCTTGATAGCACCTGAATTCAAACCCCAGGACCTACACCACACACACACACACACACACACACACACACACACACACACACTTTCAGAAAAATAAAGAATGTAAGTGATAATGAGTCATGTGAAATTGTCTGTGTTTACAAAATGTTTATTACTTACAAAAATTGCAATTGGATATGGTTCAGAATAACACCATAATAACTTTACCAAGCATCACAAAACACATACTGTATTTCAGATATTTACATTGAACAGAACAGTTCTATTTAGGTTTACCTATAGTTAGTTGCTTTTATGTCTCTATCCATTTACTACTTCTAAAACATGTCCATCTTTTTCTCTTTTAACACTATAAGCCATCACTTCTGTCAAGTATTACATAACAACTTTGCCAAGTGTTTTTATACCATTATTTTGTCTTCTTTTTTGTCCTGGTAGAGACCTGAACTCAGGTCTTCTCTCACATTTAGTGACTCAGTTTATGAAAAACATATATGTTGATCAAACTCACCCTTTTTAATATTCTCCCCTATCCCTTTAAAACCATCCCCTTCACTATTTTTTTAATTCTGTAGAATATATATTGAATTTTATCACTGTATTTTCTCCTCCTCCATATCTGCCCTCCTCCTCATTTTCCATTATTCCACTTACCTTTTTGATCATATGTTTTCTGATGTTTATTATGTTGGGCTGTGAGTTACACCTAATGAGTTCTCCCTTTAATCGACCATATTTCAGTTACTACACTTAACCATTCTTGGATACCACCCATCTACTGGATCTTCTCTCACTCTGTTTGCTAACTTTTTATCTTTTCAACTTTGTCCTTTTGTTGTTGTTGGTGGTCGCAGGGCTTGAACTCTGGGCCTGGGCACTGTCCCTCAGCTCTTCAGCTCAAGGCTAGCACTCTACCACTTAAGCCACAGTGCCACTTCCAACTTTGTCCTCTTTGATATGTAAAAATATTTTAAGTTGATGCAACCCCATACATCAAGTCATTCTTTGAATTTTTGCGCTTCAGGATCTTTATTCAGGAAGTTCCTGTCTGTTCTGAGGAGTTCTATTGTTTCTACTACTTTTTTCTGTTTTTTCTATTTTTCTTTTTTCTGTTTTTTCTATTGTGATTTCAGGCCATACATTGGGGTCTTTGATCCATTTTAAATTGATATTGATACCCGGAAAAAGATAGGAATCCAGTTTCAGTTTTTTAAATTTTTTTATTTATATAATTTGTAATAGGTACACCAAAAGGTTTTTTAAAAATGTATTATAAAGGTGATATGTAGAGAAGTTGCAGTTATGTAAGTCAGGTAATGAGTACATTTCTTTTACAACAGGGGTTTAATTCAGCATGTCAATTGATAAGTAAGATGAATTTTGATCAATGTCACCCCTTCCATCATTCTCCCCAAAACTATATATGCAGAATCAACTTGATAATAATGTTACTTCTTTCTGTATGATATTGCCTCCAAGAGACTTTACTTTTTGTTAAATCAGGTAATTACCTTCCAAGATGAAAATATTTTTCCATTTCTTTTATATGCATGAAAGTTTTCTGCATGTTGATATCCAATTTTCCCAGCACCATTTGTTGAAGTAGTTGTCTGTCTTGCAGCCTATGATTTTGGCACCCTTATCAAAATTAAATGGCTTTAGGTCTGTAGGTTTATTTCTGTGTCTTCTTTTCTGTTCCATTAGTCTTGAGACATGTTTTTGTGAAACTACTAAGCTGTTTTCATTACTCTAACTTTGCAGTATAATTGGAATTGTACCTACAGCACTAAGTTTTCTGCTTAGTGTTGCTTCTGTGATTTAAGGCCATTTATGGTTGCATATAAATTTTTTGTACTTTTTTGTTATCTCACTGAACAATGATGTTGGGATTTTTGATGGGTATTGCATTGAATTTGTATATTGATTTTGGGTATTTTGATGAAAACTCCTATATTGTATGCTTCTCTTTCATTTAGAGATGACTTCTCAAATGTTCCTTTCTTATTTTATTTTTATTATAAAGGTGATATACAGGGAAGTTACAGTTACATTAGTCAGTTACACAGTACTTTTGTTTTCAAACAGTGCCACCCCCTCCTTCATTTTCTTCCATTTTTGAAGGTAATAGAAAATTTAATTTTTTTCAGGGGGAGAGTTTACAGTTTATGTACTACTTCTTTCTTTGCCAATAATAATAATTTTGTTCTAATTTATTTAAGATTTACAAGCACATGTTTTGTGCAAAGGAATTTAGGAACACTGTCTACTACAGTAAAGCTAGGATTGGGAAGAAGACTCATAAGTACTTGCCTACTAAGCATGATGTGAGGTCAATCCATAATATAACACCATAAAAAGAAGCAAAAAGGCAAAGAAAAGGGGACTACAATGTTGGCAATCTTAACCCAGTCATAACCACAAGATTCTCTGTGTCTAAGAAGCCACAACAAGTAGCTTTGCTGTGAGGTACCTGATTCTGTCACTGAGACACTACTGGTAAGGCAGGAAATGATCTCTAATTACATTTGCATCTCTATGAAATTCCTTCTTACTCAGTGTGAGGTAAAAACATTTGATTTTTCCCCAAAGTTTACTGCTCTTACTCAGGATGTCATAGGTCAAGGAGAAGAGTTTTTTTCATACTCCACTCCATTGCGTGCTTTAGACACCAATCAAGATTTATACAATTTGAGATTTTTGCCAATTGGGAGCTCAGCTTTGGGACAGCCAAAACTGTTTATTTATTAACACTTGAGCAATAATTTGGATATGAAAAAAACTTTATCATAGAGAGATAAATAGAATAAATAACAGTCTCTAATGCAAGACAGAGATTGAAGCATTCAACAAATAGAACAAGAAACAATTGAAGATGTATAGAATTTGTCAACTGTACTTAATCACTGGAGTCATATGCCCTGCCAGCATTCAGGTGTGCTTATCATATTGAAGTAATACTTTCATATTTAACTTAGAAAAAGATATTTTAAATAACCTTTGGATGAGTGCTTAACTTAGTTTAAAAATTCTATCAGAAGCTTTTCACTTTATATCAACTGAAATAATCAATTTTTTAAAATGTTAGCTCAATGAATATGGCAATATTCATTAATTTTTTCAATATTTTATTCTTTATTTTGATATATTCCTGGGTTGGAGTCTCCAATGTGCTATTCATACTTAAATTTTGTATTCAAATGAGATATTGAACTCTAATTATTTTAATGCTCTGATGCTTCTAAAAAGTAATCCAAGAGATGCTAGATTTATAAAGTTTGTGAAATGATTTCTTTTTTTAGTGGTTCAGAACAAATTTTAAGCATAGGACGTTATTATAAGTGTTACATATATATGAGTTTTGTATATACATTAAATTTGAAAACTATCTCATAAAACTCTTACAAAGCTCCATATTTTTGTATTTTACTTCACTGTCTACTGACTAGGCATGATTGACAGGTTTGAGTTGTGGTGGCACCTGTCTATATTCCCCCAGGCAGAGCTTAAGGGAGCTTCAGGTGCCTGTGGGAAGCACAGAATAAGCTTGAGGATCTCCAAATCTCTCTAGCACTACTATTGCTGTTGTGTTAGAATTTGGGGTTTCAGAACTGTCCATATGTCTTATTTGACCGGGATGTATTGACTTATTTAACAGAGATCCTTGGGTGGACTATGGTGAGCTAGATGAACATGTTGACAAAAGATTCCAAAGTAATTAGATACTTGATTCATTGCTTTCTTCTTCATTGATGCATTAATTCAACAATAATTCATGCAACTTCTCTCTTCTATGTGAGTACAAGCCAAAGAATCAAACTCTCTCTGTCTAATTGATTGCTAACTCTTATTTAGAGTCTTTGGCATTGGAAAACTAACTTACCTTTTGTCTCAGTCTCTCTTAGGAAATGAAGAGAGCTTCATGAAATTAATTATTCTATTTTTTTTAATTTTTACAAGGTTATATTACATTTATTTTTATTTATGGTTCTAACAATTTTAATAGTGATGTAAGTAGTAAGAACACTATAATTAAACTCAGTCTAATAAACTCTAGCTGTTCATGGGTTTTCCTGCAAGAAGTAGGCGTTCACAAGTAATCATATTTCAAACTCTATGCTTTATCTTTTTGAGGATGTTATGTAAGTGGAATAGTAGATGATATAAAAGTGAGACTTTTTTCATTTAGAATATTACTTAAGAATTAAAACAACTTGTCATGCAAATCTAGAGGACTTTTTAAAAAGAAAAAATGAGCAGTATTCTGTTGTTATTTTGTATCACGTTTCTTTTCTTTTTTCCATTGACAATAGAACACAGGACATTGTACTTGGTAGGATTACTTGCTAGGTCACAACCCTTCCTTAATTTTTGCTGGGTAATTATGAATAGTCTTTCAGATTTTTCTCACTGGGCTGACTTCAAACAACTTCCTGAATAGCAAGGATTACAAGAAGGAGACACCAGTGCCTGCCTTCATTCTTTTTTTTTTTTTAACCAATTGATAAGCTTTAAGAATTCTTTGTAATAAACAGTATAAAAATCAGATTTTTCTTTTTGAAAGGTTTTTTTCCTATTCTGGGGTTTTTCTCATTCTCTTGGCATTGTTTATCAGAGAGCAGAAGTTTCTATTTTAATGAAGGTCACCTTGTCAGTTTTTGATTATTTAACCAGTGCATGTTTTGTATGCTGTATATATAACTTATTATTACTAAATTGAATACAGGTCACTTGTAGCCTCTCCTATATTATCTTCTGAAAGTTTTATGCTATTACATTTTGTATTTGTGTATATAATCCACTCCAAGTTGATTCTAGTGAAAGGTTCATTCATTTGCATATAGAACTCCAGATTTTCCAATTTCATTTGTTGAAAAGACTATATTTATAAAAATATTTCCCATTCCTTCATCAACAGCTATAGGAGTTTAGTTATGTATTTTTTTATTTCTGCCTGCTCTTTTTCTATCTACTGATCCACATATCATTTTCTCTAGTGTCACACTGTCTTGATTTCAGAACAAAATTCTAATTCTTGAAATTGAGCAATGCCATTCCACTGACTTTGTTCTTTGTCTTTAATATAAAGTTAATTGGTCAAGGTTCTTTGTGTCTCCACAAAAACTTTAGATTTGTGATTTGTTTATATATTGATAATGCATGCCTATTTTATTATATAAATTTTAAAGGTTTTCTTTTAGCTTATCCCTTTGTTCTTTTTCAGAGAAATGCTTTCATTTCAGATGGAATCTAATTTACTTGTATTTTATTTTATGGATTATGCTTTTATTGTCATATATAGACTATTCTCCTGTCTTTTCTGAAACCTTCAAGAGATTGTTAAAGTTTGAAAACTGGTACTTAGTCCCAACCGTTTACTAATATTTAATTTTTAGAAGTAATAAAAATTGTGTCAAAGTTCATTATTCTGTTTAATAATTTCAATTGTTCCCACACTATGTATTGAAAACACTTCCATTTCCCCTATTGATTTACCATGACATATTTGTCAAAAGTTCAATTAGTTATATTATATGGGTCTAGTTGGGGCCTCTCTTCTTTTTCAATGACTTGTTCATCTTTTTATGTATACTAAACTGGTTTAATAACTGCAATTTTGCAATAATCATAAAAATCAATTAGTGGGAAATGTCCTTACACCTGAAAAGAATCTAGATATGCTAAATCATTTCCTTTTATAAAATTTAGAATAGGCTGGCTCAACAAAGATAAAAATTTTATCAGAATTTATTAAATTTGAAGATCTGTAGTTCCTTTAATTGACATCTTTACTAGGCTTAATCTTATATCATGAATAGGGTATATCTTCATATTTATTCCAGTTTTGCAAATTGTTATTTTATTAATTTTGTGTGCTTTTCAGAACACAGGTACTGTATATAATTTTTGAAGTTTTATCTAATAATTTCTGGTACCATTACATATAATTAATATAGCCAAAAATTTCTAATTTTCAGTATGTAAAAATAATTAATTTTTGTACATTGAGTTTGTGTACTAGAATATTGTTAATTGATTCAAGTAAGTATTTTGCTTTCATGAATTCCATATTTTTTAGTTACATACTTTCCATACTTATTTTGTTGAATTATAGTTCAAAGGCAAACATATCTGACACATAGTAGAAATTTAATTAAATACTTGATGAATACATAATTTGATTGACCACAACCACACTGAACATACTGAACTTACGAAACACTCTCTGGAATGATGAATACAACCCCATCTTATATGGATGTGGAATCCAACTATAGTGGATCAAAAAAAAATTTATAACACTAAAATTGTTTGAAATTGGGCTGAGAAGATGGCTCAGTGGTAGAGTGCTTGCCTTGCATGCATGAGGCCCTGGGTTCAATTCCTAAGCATCACATAAGCAGAAAAAGCCAGAGGTGGCGCTGTGGATCAAGTGGTAGAGCTGTAGCCTTGAGCTTGAAGAGCTGAGGGACAGCGCCCAGGCCCAGAGTTCAGGCCCCACTACCGACCAAAAAAAAAAATTAGAATTATATTTTAAAATTAGATAATCAATTGTGTTTGGAAGTTGTTTATAGTTAATATGAAAGAAAAGCCTGCATCTAAGGAGTAATAGGCACAGTTGAGTTATGTCCTTGCTCTCATTGGAAATACGTACTGATGATGGTAAGTTCACCATGGGAACAGTGAGACATTCTCATGTGTGCTGAATGACAGGGTTGGAAAAGGATGACACAGCAAAACCGTTATAGAGTGTATCATTAAGAAAGAGTTCCTACATAATAGGGAAGTAATATACATACATACAATGTTTCAGAGGTAGATTGTGACATTTTATAGGTACTTTCTTTATTATAATAAAAGAAATGCTGCAAGGCATGGCTCATGTCTATAATACTAACTACTGAGGAGGCTGTGCTCTGGTGATTATAATTTTAAACTATCTACCACAAACAGGAAAGTTGTGATTCTTATCTTCAGTTAACCAACAAATGGCTGGAAGTAGAGGCTAGGCCATAAATTCAAGCTCTAAGATTAGAGCACGTGCGCACACGGAGGTGTGCACACGTGCGCGCACACACACACACACACACACTACCCCATCATTGAGCCAATTTTAGCTATAACATACACATGTATGCATGCATATTTTAGAAAATTCTGAAAAAATTCTACAAAATAAATTCACGACCAAGTGAATGATAAGTTGTATTTTGGTGCTGACTTTAATGTTTCTAAATCTGCTATAAATAATATAGATCTAAATTTTAATCCCCTCTCAGAGAAAACAGTATGTCATAGTGTGTTATCTGTGGTGATCATTAAGAGGAACAACCTTAGTCCTGACTAGATCTATTTTCTTTTAGGCTTAAATTGTCTATCTGTCTCTCATGACCTTTTGCACTATTCAGGTCAGTGTCTCAATGATAATCTTGAAGTTCTTTAATTCTAAGTCCATTCTCTTACATAATATTACAATTAATTTGAGCGCTTTTCAACCAAAGCATCCTACATAGCATCAGTGGATATATATACATATATATATATATATACATATATATATATGTATATATATATATGTGAGTATATATTTGTATATATCTGCATATATATATATATATATATTCTGCATCTGGGTATCACAACAAATAGACAACATTGATTGAAATACAACATATCTTCAGTCAATTTTGCCATTATTCATGTTATATGTGAAACTCAATTATTATTGGGAAATAAGGAAATGCATGACTCCTAAAATTTCATCATTTTTTTTAGTTTGTAATTTTTTTATGTTTTTGTTGTAAAAATAGTCTAAAGAGGGGATACAGTTATATGAGTAAGGTAATGAGTACATTTCCTATTGAGCATTTTTACCTCCTCCTTTGTTTTTCCCCTACCATTCCTGCACTTCCAACCTCCCCAACCCCCCCACCAATTTATGAAGTTCGTTTTCAACATAGTGTCTTGTACATCTCATTGTTACAATGAGTCAACCTTACACCAATAGCAGAAACATTTATTTTAGAGTTGAAAGTTGAATCCTAGTTTGTAGGAGCTGACAGTCCTTGAGGCTTTTCTCTTTTACCTCATTAAGTCTGAATAAATTGCAACATCTTGAACTAAAACTGTCAGGAAGGCAGTTTGGTTTTGGTATATGGCATTCTACAGGTGAAGGGGCTTGGAGACACATATAGATACACTCTAGCATCACACGCTAGTAAGGTAGCAGTATGGCTGATGTGGCAAATGAATGTTTTGCCTATCATGTGGACTTCTAAGTGCTCCCTTTCTTTCTATTTAAATTGATTATCTACATAAGACTTAGATGATTAAATGTATCTCTCAGTATAGTTGGGTTCAAAAGGTATATTTGGAAACATATGTCTTTTTCCTAAATTATAAAACTATCATGTTACAATTACCTCCTTTTATTTTTTTATTTTTCATTGTGAACATACTGTACAGAGGGGTTACAATTGCATGGGCAAGATAATGAGTACATTTCTTATCAGCATTGTAGCCTCCTCCTTTGTTTCCCCTTCCCATCCCTTTCCATCCTCTCCCCGTCCCCCGTCCCCCACCCAATTCTCCCCGCCGCCATCACCCGCCCCCCCCCTGCACCAAAGTTGTAAAGTTCAATTTCGACATAACGACTTGTACATCTCATTGTTGCAATGGGTCCACCTGTTTCCCTATTTAAATTATTTGTTTTTCCCCTTCCCCTCCACAAATTATACCGACATCAAATACAGTGAAAGAAGCAGGGGTTATACTGTGGGGGAGGGACATACAATGCAACAAAGAAATAATCTTATAAATGTGTTAGAAACAATCACATGAAAGAAAAAATCATTTGAATACATATCTTAGGGTTTATTTCCCTAACATCACCTTATCTGATCTTTTCTGCTTGACTCAGACATATACTAGATATTGCAAATAAGGGAAACCGTGGGACCTATATTTCTTTGGGCCTGGCTTACTTCACTTAACATAATTTTTTCCAAGTCTTTCCATTTCCTAACAAATGGGGCAATGTCATTCTTTCTGATGGAGGCATAGAATTCCATTGTGTATATATAACACATTTTCTTGATCCATTCATCTACTGAGGGGCATCTGGGTTGGTTCTATATCTTACCTATAGTAAATAATGCTACAATAAACATAGTGGTGCTGGTAACTTTAGTGTGGTCTTGTTTGTAAACATTTGGTTAAATGCCCAAAAGTGGGATTGCTGGGTGCTTTATGTGAGGAACCTCCATACTACTTTCCAAAGTGGTTGAACAAGTTTACACTCCCACCAACAATGCAGTAAGTTTCCCTTCTGTCCACATCCCCTCCAGCATCTGTTGTTATTAGAGTTCTTGATTTTAGCCATTCTAACTGGGGTGAGGTTGTTTTGATTTGCATTTCTTTTATGGCTAGGGAGGTTGAGCATTTCTTCATGTGTCTATTGGTCATCTCTCTTTCCTCTTCAGAGAAGTTTCTCTTTAAATCTTCAGCCCACTTATTTATTGGGCAGTTGTTTCTTTGAGGATTTGTTGTTGGGGGATTTAATTTTTATCTCCTTTTATTTTGGAAAGTAATGTTAGCAGAGATGACTGATGCTGTCCCAATGGTTTTCTGATGAAATTGTACAAATGATACAATGAATCTTTAATATGGCATATGGATAGTTCAACACATATTCCCCTCAAGAACTTGATATTTGAATAAATTATAATCTCAGTTAAAGTTGTTTTAAAATAAGATATCAATTGTTAAATATTATTAGGGAAGCATACAGAGAGAACATTATTACTTGGCTTTCTATAACTTGCCTAGTAGTTCACAGAGCTGAAGTTCCAGCATGAATTGTTTGTTATGAATAGTTATAGAATAGTTATTAAACTTTGTTTTTTTCTCAGACTTGCTTTCTTTAAGTCCATTTGAAACTTCTGAACACAGGGAAAGACATGAGCAACTTAAAAACAAAATGAAAAAAAATGAATATTAACAAAACCTTTATTCACATTAAATATAACCACTCTTATCCTGGCTAGGTTTATGTTTTGGTATTCTATTGCTGGTTACCATAATCTGTACCCAATTCTTTGTTCATCTCCTCTTTGCTCTTACTCCTTTCATTAGTCAAGAGAACTATGGAATAACAAGAATATGTACATTTTGAAAATAGATTTTCAAGGTTTATAAAAGTTTGTTGGCTCACATCTCTAATCCTACTTACTCAAGAAGCTAAGTCCTGAAGAATCTCAGTCTGAAGTCATCCTGTGCAGAAAAGTCTACAAGATTCTATCTTCAATAACCAGCAAGATGACAGACTGGAAGCATCTTTCAAGTGGTAGAGTGCCAGCTATGAACAGAGTTCATAGCCAGGTACCAACAGAGACAAAAAAGGACAAGCACAAAACCACCCATGTTTGTTCATTTCTTTGTTCAGTCACATAAATATTATTTTCTATTAGACTTTTTCTTGCATCATTATATCTTTGGTCATACCCCAAATAGATACAACAATAGATTACAATTTTATGAAAATACTCTTTTTTTTTGTAGGTTGTGGGGCTTGAACTCTGGCCCTGGGTGCTGTCCAACTCTTCAGCTAGTGCTCTACCACTTGAGCTATAGCGCCACTGCTGCTTTTCTGAATATTTTATTGGAGATAAGAGTCTCATGGACTTCCCTGCCCAGGCTGGCTTTGATCCATGATACTCAGATCTCAGCCTCTTAAGTTGCTAGGATTACAGGCGTGAGCCACCAGTGCCCAGCTTGAAACTACTTTCTTATTGTAAAGAACATTTAACACATTGCTAATAGAAATAATAATATTAAACATATCTAGTATTCACCTCTAGACATTGGCTAGTAAATCTTTTCCAACTTATTAAATTGGTTCTATTGAACAGAAATTGTCAGTATCCAGTATTTTTCTGGACACCAACTTGCTAATTCGAATATGTGTGCTTTAATCATAGATCATTCTTCTTATATGATAACTTTTTTTTCTTCTTGTTTGAAATCATAGAATTGATTTTATATCAATCTTCTTTTTCACTGACATAGAAACAAAAGACAGCTTCTGTTGTGTAGAACACCCCTGTTAACAATTCCCCATGACAAAGACCTCTGTCAACTATCTTATTTCAATGCTGGAGCTTTCCTGAATATATTGTAAATTATGGCATTTTTGATGAATGTGATGAATTATCTAAATTTGAGATGATATAAGCAAAGTTATAAAAAGTCTCATTTATCTTTTACTCCTTCTCTAATATTAATCCAGAGATGTATGCAAGATATAAAGGATACATCTTCTATAGTATTCTAATTATATTTACTGAAATTCAAAGTAAATGAGTTTGACTTTTCACCCAATCATACACATTACATTTTCTTAGCATTTCTCTAAACACTCATTTAAGAATCCATAATTAACAAACATTTTGTTTGCATCTTTGTAGACATTCTCCTCTGATGACCTTTCTCATTCTATTTCTCTGCAAAGGCTGCTAATGCTTTTTTGTTGTTGTTGTATTCAGGTCTTTTTGTTGTTGTTGTTCCAGGCTTAGGGCTTGAACCCAGAGCCTGGGTAATGTTTCTGAGGTGTGTGTGTGTGTGTGTGTGTGTGTGTGTGTGTGTGTGAATGCGGGTTTTTTGTTTTGTTTTTTCCAATCACATGAACCACAGCTCCACTTCTAACTTTTGGAGATAAAGGTTTCATGGGTATTCTTGTCCAGGCTGGCTTCAAAGGGGGATCCTAAGATCTCAGATTTCTGAGTATCTAAGAATACAGTTATGACCCAACATTACCATCCTCAGATCTTTTTTTTTCTTTTTTGGACCAAGACTGATTCTGAAGCTTCATGCTTTTATAAAAGCAGATTCCCCCAGGCTCTTTATTTGCCATAGTTCATCTCATTTGGAGCTCAAAGCATGACTCCTTCAGGAAAGACTTGGTTATCTACCCACATATCTTATTTTTAATGTTCTATTTACTTGGTACTCAACACACAAAATCTGCTTGGTGAAATTATTTAAGGGAATTAATCAGAAAAAAGATCACTCAATTAACAGGTTATTTGCTATTCCCCGTTAGTGAGCATTGTTATGTGAGTCATAATATAGTAAAATTTTAATTTTATTTTATTGTCAAGGTGATATACAGAAGGTTTACAGTTACATATGTGAGATAGTGGAGTAAATTTGTTGTTGAGCTTGTTACCCACTTCGTGATTTTTCCTCTGACTTTCCCTCCCCCACCAATTTCTCCCTCAAATTGTACAGTTCATATCCAATATATGGTCTTGTGAGTATCTCTGTTGTCTTGGTTTGCCCTTTGTCCTTCATCTCACTATTTTGTTGTTTCCATTCCCTTCCCTAATTCTGGTAAACATATATATAATACTAAGGGTACCAAAACCAAATACAGTGACCAGAGGACAAACCATTAAAAACAAGCAAAAAGAAAAGCACATAATACATTTAAAACAACAACAACAAATTTTAAAATGGTGCAGCAAAATTGGTTGAACACCTGTAGAAAACTATAGTTAGGTCCTTATATATCACCATGCAAATTAATCAATTCCAAATGGATCAAAGTCCTTAAGGTAAAAGCAGATACCCAGAAAGCATTACAAGGAGGAATAGGAGAAACCCTAGAGTTCCTTGGCCCAGGTTGAAATTTTCTTAATAAAGACCCACAAACACAACAAATCAAAGAAAGGTAAGACAAATGTGACTGCATCAAACTGCGGAGCTTCTGCATGGCTAAGGACATCGATAGCAAGATAAACAGAAAGCTCAGATTGGGAAAAGTTCTTCACTGGCCATACAACAGACAAGGTTTTCATGTCTAAAATATATTTTGAACTCAAAAAACTAAGCCCCCAAAAATAAATCCTCAAAGAAACAACTGCCCCCATAAATAAGTGAGCTATACACTTAAAGAGAGACTTATCTGAAGAGGAAATAAGAATGGCCAATAGAAACATGAATAAATGTTCAAAATCTCTGGCTATATTAAACTTTTGACACTAAGGATTGGTAACAATTTGATATTAGGAAATAATTTTCTCTCTTTTTCTGTGTGTTATCAATTCCCCTGACAACACTTGTTTACCCTTCTAAGTTATAGTCCCTTTGATAGATGCTAAGATAACAGATTGTGTAAGGTTAATTTTTCACTTTCAAAGATTTTCCAGATTAATGGATAGGTATATGAGTAGCTCTAAAATAACTCAATATTTTATAATACAAATGTGAACAGCATTTAAAAAGGCTTACCAAATAAAATTGTGTGTGGCTTAAGGATTCATAAAAAATTTAATCCTCAATAATCAGCATACTCTCATACTGTGAATAGTAGCAAAAGTCATTCTGCATAGGATTTCATGTCATTTGAAGCTGTTGGTACTTATACTATTTCTTACTAAAAATGGAAGCAGTAAAATGGACTCTATGCCACTGACTCTTTTCCACTTATTTTCTCATCTATTTACACCCAGATAGTAAATCATGCCTTTGAATTCATTTTCCTCTAGCTTTGCTTCATGGAATTATGCTTTCAGATTTTATTCAAGTACACACTGACTCATCTGTCTTTCTGTACTAACCCTCTTATTAATTTTATTTGCCCCATTCGATGACAATTTCCCTTAAAAATGAAGATTAGGTTTTTTTTGTTAACATAGTTATTCTTTCAAATAGTTGCTCTTTCTTCCTCATAAATTCCTTATTTGCCAGTCCTATAGTTGCTTTTATATTGTCTAACTAGTATACATGCTTTGAAAAGCCATTTAGGCTGACATTCACAACTCTATCTCATGCTCCATTTTGTACTGTGTTTGGTTTCGCAAAAGGCTCCACTGAGAGGCAAAAAGAGTAATTCCTCCCTATTTTCACCCTTTGACAGCTAAGGGACAAACTTATGAGCCTAGACAAGCCACCTGCATTCTTGGACTAGAAACAGAATTTTGAGTGACTGATGAAAAAAATAGAGACAGAACAAGATCTCTGTCAGTATGACAGCATTCCTGACCAGGTTTTGTGTTGAACAGGAACTTCAGGGATATTGTCCTTTTTTCCTGTTTATTGCACTCTAGTGAAAACTGCTCCAAAAGTTACTTTTAGCCTAAAAAAATAAAAGATTCCATTGCTTGTATTCAAGATATCACTAAGTGATACCTCTCTTTATTATAATACTTTTATTGTAAAGATACTGTAAGAGGGATTATAGTTACATGAGTAAGGAAATGAGTACATTTCTTATCAATCATTGTTACCCTCTGTTTTTTTTCTCTACTATCTCTTCTCTTTAGTGATAATAGATGATACAAAACCTTAGTGAACATTTTTGTATAATGTTAAGTATTTCTGATTGAAGCTCATAATCTCATAGAAATTTAATTATAGTTTATTTTTGTCACAGAGTGAATACAGACATGTTTCACTGTATAATGCTAAAATTTTAATGAATAAAATATTGTTAGGTAAGTCATGCTATGAGCAGTTAATAATAAAAGTAGACCTATGTAAGGCTAGGTAGATCTAAAAATGCATGCATACCCAACATTTACCTATATCAAATAATCTACATTAAATAATCTCTAATAAATACAATTTATCATCAGTTTTACTGATATTTTATTTAGGTTGTCATATAACAACTTGGCCTACTTACTGAAGTCAACATTTATATTTCTCATTGCTTTAAATTTTGTTTTAACATAAGCTCAATCTAAACAGTCCATTTAAGTGAAAATATTATGTCCAGGCTATTTGCAGAGTCCAATTTTCCCAAAAGGGACACTAAATTTAATAAGGCTGGTTCAGTGTCCAATGAAATAATTATCCATAATCTTTAGAAATTCCACAAGTTTTAGATACAGGAATACAATTTATTCCTAAAAGTTAGGTTATCACAGAAGTTTTTTTCACCAATTGGCCTCCTCATATTATCCCATCATGAGAACCATACATAGATTTTGGAAAATATAACGCAATAGAATTTAGTCAAGTTTAATATTTGAGACTATCTCCAAGCCCAAACCATTGACCAATATATATGTTCATGTATAATATTTTTTATCATCTGAGACAATCACTCTAAAGATTAGAAATATGGCATATGCACCCTGTCGCCTACTTGCATTTCTCAAGGGCTTACTACTTGTGTCATTGATCAATTTTCTTTAGTGTTATCTATTGTTGCACTACCTGCCTTCTCTACACACTAGCCCATTATGGCAAAGTATAGATATTTGCCCTGATTCCTCTTCACTGCTTCAATGGTCTCTATATTTGGAAAAAGAAATAAGTTTTTTTCATGACTGAAAAATAATATAATCTTTAACAGGTTCTATTTATACCTGATAATTTAAGGAGAAACATTAAATGTGTACTTTCTTCTATTGCTTATAATTTTTTCTATTCAAACTAAATAAATTATAAAGTATCTATCTTTTTGTACCCCCTCTACCTGTTGAACAGCACCACTTCTGGAATTTTCTGAGGAGTTTGTTGGATATGAGCAACTCATGGACTTTCCTGCCCAGGCTGCAATCCTCAGATCTCAGCCTCCTATGTATCTAGGATCACAGGCCTGAATCACTGTTGCCCAGCAAATTACCTATTCTTATAATGATTGATGGATCTACTTATTTGACCAAAATAATGATATGAATTGAAAACATTTAAGCTTGAAAATGTTTCAGGCAATATTTTTTAAAAACAAAAGTCATTCTTTCTGTAATATTTCCCTGAAAGGACTTAGAAATATAGAATAATCAACTATTTAAAGACCCACAGATTATATAATGATGTCCAAAATTATAGACAGTATATTCAATAATTTCTCACAAATTCTCATTGATAACATATTAATAGGCTTTCATTTAGCAAACATGGTTCAAACAAATATTCTTTGCAAATGTACAAAAATAACAATTTCTTAGTCATTTAACATTTTTCATTTCATATATTTTGAGTATCATTTTAACAAAAAATATACTAATATCTACAGATACAAAAATAATATTTTATTCCTGTCCTCAAGACTGTTACTGTGGAGAAGAAAATAAAATTAGTTAAATCACGTTCGGTGGAATTCACAAGAGCAGAATGATTAATACAGAAGGGTAATGAGAATAAACAAGGATATCTCCCTCAGAAGAATCAGTCTTTATTTCCAAACAACAGTATATGACAATGGATTTAATCAAATGTTAGAAAAGGAAATAAAGGAAACTTGAAGATAACAAAAAGTCAAGAATCAAGTCATAGCACTGTGAGTAAGGGGGAGCTGTAGTTCAAATTGATAGCATATAGGTTGTAGAGGGTATTTCAGAAAGTAACCCCACTGTGAGTGATTTATTTTTGAAGACAAGAGGACTGGTACTCATCAATTAAAAAAATCAAATGACCAAAATTAAATCACTAAAGAGAAAAGATTTTTTGAGGGACCTTTCTAAAATATTGAAAGCCTTTCTGACCATTTTTGGTAAGAAATATATGGGTGATCTTATTCCTTGATTCATGTGCTGGTAAACTCTGAACAGTATTATTACCCAAATGTTATTAGATTAAAATTATATCATTCCAAATGTTATGCTTGCCATAGGGATACTCTTCTTAGGAGCTAAATATCTTCAAAATAATAGAAAATAAAAGATTTAAAAATAAATATACAAAGATAAAAATATACTTATGATAAAACAAGGCTGTGATGGAGAATATAAGACAGCAAAGTGAAAAATAATTGTTAGTGAGTAGCAAAGGCTAACGAATTCCCTTTGCTCTGTGTGTTCCCAGCCACCTTTTATACACGTAACTCTCTAAGCCACTTTCCACACAGCAGAGCACATTAAATGCATTCACGATTTGTAATTTAAAACTACAGTTGTGCGAAATTGCAGTTTAAGCTTGTATGGCTCCAAACCCATTGAGTTTGAATTAAGATTTACAAATATATATTAGGTTTGGTAGGACAGTTATTGAATAAAAAGTACAATTTGTGGTACTGAAAATGCAGCAAAAATATGAAAATTTAAAATATGTATGAAATATTTCTAGATAATATGCTGATTCCATCTTAGGCAATGCATAATCAAGTGGGGTGTATACTCTGAGTAGCATGATTATGAATTTCCTAATTTAAAAATAAATTGAAGAAACCATGCTAGAAGTATTTATTTTAGTAAAAAAAAAAAACATCATGTCCTACAAAACTCATTCATAGTCAAGAGACCAATAAAACAGATCAACTCAACTTCTTAGCTTTACATGAACATACCTGAGTAGCTAAAGTAAAGCAGTCATTTTTGTCTTAGTTCAATATCCTTTTAAGCAAAAGATGCTTAAAAATGTTTCTGAAATTCTTATAAAGGCTACTCGTGATCCTAGAATTCAATTGTCCTATCATGGAAAGACGAATCACAAGCCTATCCAACCCATGCCCAGAGAAAGAATTACTCAGCTAGATTGTTTCTCAACTTTGTTTGCTATTATAATAGAAATAAGGGCTTTTTCTACAGATTTCCTCATTAACTAGTTCTATTTTATAGAACTAGTTTTATAGTATTATATATATATATATATATATACTATTTTATAGTATCTTGTTAATTCAATTTTAAGATCAGTTAATTTAATAAACAGTCCTTTTAATTGTATTTATAATTGAGAACTTCTATTGACCAACAAGATATTAAGTAAGATGAAGTTCACAACTGTCAATTCTGAGAAATTTCTGATTCTGCTACCAACTCTATGTTAAGATATGATCTTTCATTTCCCGAAATCATGTCAACACTTTATGCTTCTTAGAAACTTTCCATGTTTTACTTATTTAACCTTCAAATAAAGTACAAATTCCATAACAGAAGGATTATTTTTCACTAAGCACCACCATTACTGAAAGGAATATTTATCATGCATTTAAAGCAAGCCTCAAATTATATGACTAGAAAGTGTTGAAAGTCAGAATTCAAACCAAGTATTAACTTTCTCAACCCCTACATACTACTTGTCAAAATCATCGTACAGATCAATTTTATTAAGCAGATTGCTCTTAATAATGACTTAACATTTGTAGAATTCTGTTACTCCTATGAATATTTTCAACATGGTGAGAACTTTCACTTATTTTTTACATATACCTCAATATTTGATTGGATTTACTTGTCATTAATAAATCAATACAAATGTGGCTTAAACCCTGATCCTGAATTGTTAATAACACTACTAGTAAAATGGAAAATCCTATCATTTTCTTTATGACACCAGAATTGTCATTGAAAACATCTTTCCTCTGAGTGTAGATTCCAATACACATAGCAAGACACATGCATGCACTTGAGGATTTTTTCTGATTTTTTAAAAGATCTTTGAGTCAAATGAATGTTATCTTCAGTAAGGCAAACTTTTCTTTCTTCTCTTTTTTTCCTCTTCCTGTCGATATCCTCAAAACTCAGGCTCCTAAATCCATCAAACAACTTAGCAGAACTCAATGGACTGTTCAATCTACTTCCTAAAAACGCATGTGGAGAAAGTTATTAACTTTTTATCCATTAATTATGCTTCAAGTTATATTTTAATCTTTCAATGTCTAAAATTACATTTTTAAAATATCTCGACTAACTTCCTAGTTTTCTTCCCCCCTCTAATCAGCCATCTAGATTTTCAGTAGTATATACTTGAGGAATTCAAAATGAAGGGAGACATCAGCAAATCTTTCAATATTTGGTATTGTTTCAGAAACAGTTATAATAGAAGACTTGGCAACAGAAAAAAATAGAATAAATAGAAAAGATAGAAAAAGTCAGACTTGGCAATAGAAAAAAAGAATATTTATTCTCTGTTTCTCATTACAGTGCTTATTTCTGAAATTTATTCCAAATGCTTGTAAGTGTTCAAGCAACACTGAGTTTATCAAATATAAGCCCAAGTCATAAAATGGGGAGTTTGACCAAAAATGTGGTCTTGGATTTTTTTTTACACTGAGAAACCAATACATTTCCAGTTTTGTTGTTTTTTGTTGTTGCTGTTCTTCTTTTTCTGTTTCAACACCATCTTCGTTTCTTGCATGAATTTTTCTTATCTTATTCTCATTCTCTATTACTGCTCTTCTCATCATCTCTATTTCTATACTCACCACTTTAACTGTACATGTTAAATAATAATTATTCTTTTTACTAATATCCTGAAAAGATTTAGCTGATCCAGTGACACTAACTCAGTATTTGTTCCATCGAAGATAGAATATTACATTTCTAGCTCTAATCTTTTTTTTGAGTTCTAGCTGCTAGAATACATCCTTGGAATTCATTGCTTTCCACCCAGGCTATTTCCAGGTTGTTAGATAGAACTCTACAAGAAGCTGGAAAGTTGCAGTATCAACATAGTTCCTATGAACATCTTTCCTGGGACACAAAGAAAGATGGAGAAGGGTATGCTGAGAGTGAATCAGTTCTATCCATGTGCATAGAAAATATTTTAGGGAACAACAGATGGAAGAGCTAAAAGCCATCAAGTAATGGAACTTAATCTCCACACAATGAAGCTGCAATTATACTTTAAGGCAGTGAAAAGATAAGAAAAGTCTTATTTAAAAAATCTTTCAAACAAAAATAAAAATGTGCATTTAAAATTTAAAGCAACTGGGCATCTGTGGCTCACGCCTGTAATCCCAGCCACTCAGGAGGCTGAGATCTGAGGATCATGGTTCAAAGCCAGCCTGGGTAGGAAAGTCCTTGAGACTCTTATCTCGAATAAACCACTCAGAAAAATGGAAGTGGCACTGTGGCTTAAGTTGTAGAGCATTTGCCTTGAACTGAAGAGCTGAGGGACAGCACTCAGGCCCAGAGTTCAAGCCCCACGACCAGCAATAAATAAATAATAAAAATGTAAAGCAGACAAATTTCATGGAAATACATGGGCTGTAGAATGAGCATTCTGGTTGCTGACTGGAGACTAAGGACTTAAAGCTGAAAAAATGAGTTAAGATGATGGTAATGAGATCTCTAAGGCACAGAACACAGTAGTAAAAAATAGAAAGATAAAGATAGCCAGGTGCCTGTGGCTCACGCCTGTTATCCTAGCTACTCAGAAGGCTGAGATCTGAGGATTGCGGCTCAAAGTGAGCCTGGACAGGAAAGTCCATAGGACTCTAATCTCCAATTACTGACCAGAAAACCAGAAGAGGCTCTGTGGCTCAAGTGGTAGAGTGCTAGCCTTGAGCTAAAGAGCTCAGGAACAGTGCCAAGACCCAGAATTCAAGCCTCATGACAGACAAAAAAAAAAAAAAAAAGACAAAAGGAGATTTAAAATATAAAAGGAATTGAATTTGGTTACTGTTCAGATGCTGATAAAGAAAAGAGAGAATATGAGAATATGCCATAAATATGCCTGTTTCTCAATGTATTACTGGAGAGATAACCACTCCATTGATTACTGGAATATTTCCCAAAGAGGGTGGCAATACCATTCGTAGTGAGAGATAAGAGATTACAAGAATACCAGTGAGGTTTAAATATACTTAGGAAACCAAGTCGAATTTACCTGTTTGGGGAGTATTTGAAATAGAAATAGTTATTAGGTAAGTATATATGTGGATTAGAAGCCCAGCAGAGACAACCAAATTGTATATATAGTTGAGGAATTATTGTTATATTAGTAATTACAAAAGAATTGGAATGATGGGAAAATAGTTGATGTATAGCAGAAAATTGAATTTAGATATCACTGACCTGGTGTATACATTGAAAATATATGTACAATCAGCTTATGTCAAGTTCAATAATATTAAAAACAACTTAAGATCAATAGTAAATGAAAGCTAGATTCTGAAGCTTATCCTTTTAATTGTGATTGTTTTCCATAGGCATTCCCGTATTTTTCCCCTTCATATGATAATTTATTATATCAAATCCTGTTAAATGGGATGTCAAGAGAGACTGAGGGCTAATGAGGATTACGGGACAGGAAGAAATTGGAAAGATAAGACCAATACATTAGATTTCTGATAATATCACACTGATATACCATCCCCCGAAGATCAATGTCCAATGCTCCCCAGAAACATGATAAAACAGAAACACATTTATATTTAAAGACTGAAATTTGGAAAAATGCTAAAAACAGAGATGCTGGAATTACTAGCATTTCAGAAAAGGTGAACGAAAGCTCATTGCTTTAATGAAAACGGGATCAAGCCCATAGAGAAGCAGATGTTTCCCTTTAACAAACTTTCAAAGCAGTGGGAACTTGCATTCAGTCAGAAAGCTGGCAGAGGGATGGAGTTGTTTCTAAGTGGCTCTGAGGGTGGAGGGAATGTCCTTGAAGACCTGTGCTCTGGCTAAAATGGAAGTGGAAGTTTTGGCAGACTGGACTTTGGGCTGGCTGCCAGCAAGTGTGAAATGTATGACAGCTAATGTGGCTGCCCAGATAGCTCTTTGGCTGCACCTCTGGTTGGAAGACAGAGATTCTGAAAGAATGCCACACAGGAATTCCATTTGGCTAGGGCTTGCTTTTTGGCAAGGATGTGGAAAGTCTTGTTGAATAAGCATTGAAGAATAAATTATGGCTGCCTCAGGATAAAAACTTCAGGGGGATAGGGAAAGAGGAGGCAGATTACACAGAGGCAAAAAAGTTTTTAGACTGGCAAAAAAACACTAGAAATTTAGTAAAGAAAAAAAATGACTCCATTGCAAGAAAAAACACTGGCAAGTTCTTCAAAGGGTCTAGGAAAAAAAATAGGCAGTTGATCTAGCTACTCAATCATTGTTCTGGATGAAGGAACCCAATAATTAAAATCATATGTGAGCCAGAAATGAGAGAATGGACACTTAATTCCAGAAAGCATTTATCTATAATATTAAAATTGTTATGAAATATTTAAAACAGATTTACTGCGTAGAAACCTGGCACCATTCTACTCATGAGCTCATAAAATAACAACCTGAATTTACAGGACTGGGTTTCTCTGTTACATGCTGTCTCAAATCTCTTGGGAGATCAGTTATCTTTGGGTTATCAATGCCAAAACTGACAGGTTTGGTTCATTAATAACAAATTTGCATACTCAGTTTGAGTTTTCAGAGCTTGTGTCTTAGTGGTGCCTGATAATGCCCTCATGGCTCCCCGGCATGTGAAATGTCATTATGTCTTCAGCTGCATCCATTCATATGAAACTTCTGATTTGTAAAACGCTGTGTGATACTTTGACACTGATTGAGAACAAAAGGACATATTATTTTGAGGTTTTTCTTATTTTGTAAAATATGTAGTCCATAGTGTCTGAGTCTCTTAGACTATTTTCCTTGAGATTGTGAGTAAAGTACAGATGCTGTCTCATGTGAATTGCAGGTACACATGAACTCATTTTTGCATCTATATTATGTTTTCAAATTTAACTAGATTTCCTCTATTCTATCTGCTAAATTCGAAAGCAAATTTTACAAATGAAGGTGATTACTTCGATTTTTATTGTTAGTACATTGATAATTTTATGTGGATGAAGTCCAATTGCAGTAAAACTAACATTAAGTTTTGCTACCCATAGAATATGTGGTATGGAGTTCATTACCTGGCCTGTAAATATCTATCTGAAGAAATGTATCTTATGAGGACCTTTTAGTAAGGTTGCTAAAGAGATAACTACAGAAGATGCTGACTGGATAGGAGGAGAAGGAAAGATGAAAATGTGTAAGAAGGAGGAGATGGCAAACAAACTGATTTAGCAATGAAATTTGTGACTTTGAAAATGAGTTCTGCCAATTACCTACTTATGTTACCTTTGCTAATTATGCATTAAATAAAATAAGACATGACAATTCCTGAGGACAGTATTTGACACATAATAGGTGTAAAAGGATGGTGTCTTGTTAGTGATTTTATGATGATTGATTCTGAAAGCTGGGGAGTTAAATCAAAATCAGCTTGCTCCAAGAGCAAGTTTCAAAATACAAATGCTTTTAACTGATATCAGGAAAGAGACATTTGATATTAATGCAATGAAAAAGTCAAGGAACAAAATGCAATTATACTTTCAAAATTAAACAGACTGCTGCTGCTCTTGACTTTTTTAGAAAATGCTTAATCAAAGGCAATTTTATCCAGTTACTTGAGGATATTTGACTTTTGTAGATAATTGCCTAATGTAAACTCAGAGGACACATATTTGTAGTCAGCAGTTTTAAGACACACTACCACAGAGTATTAAAGTCTTACTTCTGAAATCCAATCTCTTCAAGATTAGTGAATAAATAAATGTAAAAGATTACTTGTCCCCGAAGTTTAAGTCTATTATATTATTGATTAGGATATTTGATCATAGCAATACAAACTTATTTCTTGATGTGATTATTGTGAATTGCTAAATAAATGCATCTGTGATATTTAAATGTATGCTGTTTGGGTCTCAAAATACTTATGCTTCTAATTGCACATTGTGTCCATGAGACTATGTACCTAAAAGTCATATCAGTCAATATTTTATCCCTAGATTATCAGGGCCTTTACAAAATGTATAATGAACACAGGTTACAATAATAACAAACAGAAAATATAGATTTATGAATAAAATCACTAAGATACAGTGAAAGGTAAGCCAATTTACAATGACTAGTTTAAAATTATGTGCACTTGTTAGGCTAAAATGGTCAAGGCATTCTTTTTATTTGCTTTGGAATAAAGACTACTGAATTCAGCACAATATTTCCTAAAACCTATAAAAAAAAAAGCAGGCAATATTTTACCACCTCCCTGGCAATACAAGAAGGAGACTAAACACTAAATCATTAATTTAAAGAAAAACTAGAATTTTAATTTGACTCATCAATCCATATTCGGATGCCCAGTTTGGTGTCAGTTTTCTTGATGAGTTACTTTAAAAGGTACCATTTAATATAAAAAGTTTTCTGTTAGTTAACTTTTCATCTGACAAAATACCTGTATTAGACACATCGTTAGACACTCATTTTACCACACAGTTTCAGATGTTGCAATGCATAGTTGTTTTGATCTTGTGGCCAGGCAGGATCACATGGTCTGGAACACAGATGACAATGCTCCTCACCATATGAGAGCCTAGAAACACAAAGAAACAGAATGGGTTCTGGCTGAAATTTCCCCTTCACCAGCAAACCTCACTGTTCTAACTTCCTTCTAGTAGGTCCACCTCCTGAGGTTCTACCACCTCCCAATTGTTCCACTGACTGGGACAAGACACAGAGAGTTTGGGGGGAACTTTTAAGACCCAATCCATAAGAAGCTTATAACATTTCTTACATAGTTGTAATGCTTTTCCGGAAATGTTAGGTTGCTAATAAAAGAGTGTATTATTTTCTAATTTCTACTATGAATATAATAAGTACTCCACAGGATAAAAGGCACTTTTATACAAAGCACTTAGAAAAGAATGAGACTGTTCTATCCATTCACCTTAAACACAAAACATAATCAGTAAGTTGGCTTGTATTATCATGTTAAACAAGTCAATACTGTAGGCAAAATGTATGTTTAAGAGTGTACGTTTGTTATTATTTTTTGCTAGTTCATCAAAAGCAGATGATAGCCATTTTGCCCTTGATTTTTATATGAATTAATACATTAATATTTCAATATATTCCAAGTCAAATATTTCTTAGGACCACCATGTAAAGAAAACACCAAAAACAATAAACTGTCTTAAGCCTTTTCTAATTAATTTACCGTTAGAAGTTTTCGGGAGATATTATATTTGCTTGTGACCGGATTTACCAGCTGGAGGTTATCAAGGCTTCATAGGTTATAGGAGGCTAAACCTTCCTCTATTTGAAGAATTTAGGGTGATCTCAGAGTGAAGGTGGTGTCAAAAGACAGGGCCCATGCCTTCTAATTCTGAACCATTGGGACTAGAAACTATACATTCTTTTCCACAAGCTGCTAAATTAATACCTCTATGACATTTTTTGGTGCTGTTCAATAGAGTAACCCTTAGATACATGGGTTATTTAAATTTAAATAAAATTAAAAATTTAAATTTTCAGGAGTGCTCCACTGTTAAATAGTTTAGTTGATGGCACAGAGATACTTTTTTTTTTTTTTTTTGGGTCCGGTCGTGGGGCCTGAACTCTAGGCCTGGGTGGGCACTGTCCCTCAGCTCTTCAGCTCAAGGCTAGCACTCTACCACTTGAGCCACAGCGCCACTTATGGCTTTTTTTCTTTTTGCTTATGTGGTGCTGAGGAATCGAACCCAGGGCCTCATGCTTGCAAGGCAAGCGCTCTACCACTGAGCCACCTTCCCAGCCCCACAGAGATACTTTTTACTCGCTTCCTTCCACTACATTCTATTATCCAAGTCTCCACCATCTCCCACAGACTGGGACTTTACCTTGTACATTGAGGCTTTAGGGAGATATTTATGATACAATCCGTAAGAAATCTCTGACAGGAAGAAATTAGTCCTCTGATATTCTTTTAGTAATAGAAAAATACCCCATAATGTTAACTGGTTCTGCTCTATTTTTCCCCGACTACCCTAAAGAGTGAACTCTGGGTTAAACTAGAGAATACAAAACCAGTTTATCATCTTATCTGACTCAGTCAGAGCAAAAATGACTTTGAAGAGGGAAAAATAGGCGTTAAAGGGAGGATGCATTTTTTTTTATCTACTTAGTATAGCACATTTATTTAGATTGTCTTCATCCTAATTCACCAAACACTAAAATGCATGTAATAATGGAATTAGGAATCTATATTGATGGCTAAGAGGAGAGAGGGTTTTATTTGGAAATAGAAGGACAGTAAAAGACAGCAGGCAATATTGTGTTATTTGAGAGATGAAGCAGAAGGAGCATTACTTTACAATTTTGAAAAAGAACAGGCTGCTTGTTTAATAATAGCAAGGAGGAGAAAAGCAGATTTTTAACAAAAGTGCTTTATGTGGATAAAATCTACTGAGCTAAGTGCACTTCAAATCCCCCAGCACAAAGCCTCAAAGAGAAAACATTTTAATACAAACTCTTCCAGGGTATACAATTCTTTCCTTCATGAATAAAGCCAAGCACAATTGTAATTGTAATAATTTAGCCCCTATCAATCAGCTTCATCTCTTGTGTGATTATGTGTAGGACAGCAAGGTGAGATCCAGGCAAATTGGGCAGGGAACAAAGAGCTTGATCTCTCTCTGTCTCTCTCTGTCTCTTTCTCTGTCTCTCTCTGTCTCTTTCTCTGTCTCTCTCTGTCTCTTTCTCTGTCTCTGTCTCTCTGTCTCTGTCTGTCTCTCTCTGGCTCTGTCTCTCTGCCTTTGTCTCTCTCTCTCTCTGTCTCTCTCTGTCTCTGTCTGTCTGTCTCTCTCTCTCTCTCTCTCACACACTCTCTACTAAAATATAGATGTTTGAAGGGCATTATCTTAAGGTCAAATTGAGCCAAAAAGGGAGGTTTTTCAGGATTGTGTTTCTGTCTTAAAATCTAGAAACAGAATGGCAGGAAATTTCGAGTGATTGTACTTGGGTACATAACAAGATGTGGTTATTATATTTATCATGGCTGTATAACAATCAGTATTTTGGAAATATGAAATGGGCTTGTCAATTCAAGAATGACAGTATATTCTCATAGCAAGGGAAGAGCAGCATCATAAAGTTATGTTTTATTTTAAGAAGTGATATTAAATGTGTTGTTAATGAGCTCCAATAGAATGAGCAAGAATGGTTCCAACTGGTGTTTTAGGTGTTAAGAAAAGTATGTGAATAGAGCTAAAGGGAGAAAGAAAAAAACTCTCTGGGATATCAGTGCTGAATTTTCCTTGCCTTATTTCCTTATTTTATTTTTAATATATTTGTATTGTAAAAATACTGTACAGAGGGGTTACAGTTACATAAGGTAATGAATACATTTTTATCAAGCATTGTGACCCCCTCCTTTGTTTTTCCCCTACCATCCCTTTTATCCCCACCTTCCCAAAACTCCTCCCTTCTCCCACCCTGAAGTTGTAAAGTTCACTTTCAACATAGTATTTTGTACATCTCATTGTTACAATGGGTCAACCTGTACACTTGTTTCAGCATTTTGGTTTTTTTTTCCCTTTCCCCTCCCCAAATTAGAAAAATGTAGATACAACATGCAGGTCACTGCAATCAAATACAGTGAAAACAGGGGTTATACCATGGGGGAAGAACATACAAAAGAAAGAAAAAAAAATCACATAGTACATTATAAGTACATTTACAAAAATCAACAAAGATAAAACCTCCTGTTTTCCTATCTTGGGGTTCATTTCACTTAGCATCATTTTATCTGGTCATATGCACATAGCTTTTATCCTTTTATGCTTGTCTGATAAGATTATCCTAGGCATATACTAGCTATTATAAATAGGACCATGGGACTTATTTTGAGTCTGGCTTACTTCATTTAACATATTTTTTTTCAGTGTGTGGTGTGTGTGTGTGTGTGTGTGTGTGTGTGTGTGTGTGTGTGTGTGTGTAAGTGTGTTGGCAATTGAACCTACGGCCTTGTACATGTTAACCACTGAGCTGAAAGAAGTCAAGGGACAGGAGATAGCCAAATTCTTCAGAAATTCTGTGGAATAAGGTGTCCAGATGGAATAATTTAAATCAAGCAAGAAAAAAACATGCTGGAAAGTGACTCCAAGTCACTAACAAGCACTCATGATTTAGGACAGATATTAAAAGCTGATCATTTCTCAATATTAGACTTATTTGCACACTGGTTTAAACATTGTGCTCATTGGGCTGAGTAAGTCTACAATTCAACAAGTTCAACTACTTTGAACATTTTACTGTTTTAACTTACATGTTCCCCATAACTGTAGTTACAGTCCATTACACAAATAATTTTACTCTGTTTAATACCTAAATTCATCTTAACAGGTGTTTGTTTGTTTGTTTGGTAGTACTGCAATTGAAACTTTGGCTTGGTGCATGCTAGTCCAGGTATTCTGTCACTGTGCTAAACTTGCTATCACTTTGCTTTTACTAATTTACTCTTTCCTTTTTAAATAAGATTTCAATATTATCTTTGCTGGGGCTGCCCCTAAAACCCTAGTCTTCCTTTTTCTAGAGTAGCTGAAATTAGAGGCATGTACCACAATGGACACAAAGTAAGTAGTCTATCTTGCTTTCCCACAAAATGTCTTTCCCCATCTACTGAGTTCACTTTGGCCCAAGCCTCGATATTCCTTGCTGCTCCCACAAAATCCCAGTCATGGGCTTGCCTCAAGATTATGGTCTTTAGCATCAATTCTGTTTCTACTGATTTCTCGACACCAACATTTCTGTGAAAGTAAGTGGTTACCTTTTATTTTCTATTTGCAAAACCAACAATTATACCTTGAATATCAAAATTAGGTAGTCAATTATGAAAAAAGAGTAAATAAGTGGAAAAATGAAACTAGCAGAAATACAATGCTGATGAGTTTAGAGTTCATTTTGAGAAATCAGAAGGATCATCATGGATCATTCAATGATTCTTAACCCCAATGGATAAAGAATAGCTCTGTAGTCTAGATAGAAATAAAAGAGAGAGATGTTTCAAGAAGAAAATTAGGTTGTCATGTTTAGCAATATTAATTTTTAATTGGTTTAGCTTGGGCTACTAAGGGTCTTCCTTCCTTCCTTCTTTCCTTCCTTCCTTCCTTCCTTCTTTCTTCCTTCCTTCCTTCCTTCCTTCCTTCCTTTCTTTCTCTTTAATCATTTCTCTTTTTTCACTCTTGTTCTCCTCCTCCTTCTTCTTCCCTCCTCCTTTTCCTTTTTTTTTCTCTCTCTCTCTTTTTTTTTTGCCATTCCTAGGCCTTGAGCTCAGGACTTGGGCACTGTCCTTGAGCTTCTTTTGCTCAAGGCTAGCACTCTATCACTCAGCCACTTCCAAATATTTTTGGAGATAAGAGACTCACAAAGTTTCTTAGGGGGCCAGAGCTGACTTTGAACTACCATCCTTTGCTCTTAACTTCCTGAGTAGCTAGTATTACAGACAGACGTGAACAACGAGTAAAATACTAATGCTTTGCCAGATGTCAATCTGCCTTGATTCAATGACATGTTAAGGAAGTTTGGAAGAATGAATTAATAGTATTAAATATTATTCCTATCAAACTGATTATTCCCTTGAAAACAGAAAATAGTTAAATGTAGTAAAATAAAATGTAATGATTCTTTAAATGAATGTTGCATTTGTTTCTAATGTAATTTATTTAGCTATAATCTTGTATAGTTTAATTTTTACTAGTGTATATATTTCAAACTCACCCAGCTACTAAACTTTTTTTAATGTAGCAGAATTATTTTATTTTTCATTTTTATTGTAAAGGTGAGTATAGAGGGATTACAGTTACATAAGTTAAGTAAGAAGTACATTTCTTTTTGAGCAGTGTCACCCTCTCCCTCATTGTCTTCCAGTTTTTTCCTTCCTGACCCCCATCTTCCCCAAGTTGTATAAGTAATTTCCAATATAGTGATTAGTGATGGTAGACATAATATTCTACTATGAGCTTGTACATCTTAACTCCAGACTACCAGATCTTTAGAAATCTCCATGAATTTCTTGGTATAAGTTAGCTCCAGTTCAAATGCATTGGATTAGAGTGTGATATAGACAAAGGACCGTTGGGTCAACACTCCTGCTTTGAGTTTGGTTCTTCCCCCAGCCAACTTTGCAATGAATTATAACACCTCTCTGAATCCAACATCTATTTGTTACATAGTAAAGTTGGAATTTCTGGCTTTGATCATTTGCAGATAAGAAAGACTTCTTCAAATGAAGACTTCTTCAATTGTTAAAGCACTTTATTTGTCTCAATGAAGATGAGCTACTACTATTGTAATGTCAAAAGTATTTGGGGCTTATGCTTCTCGTATACTTTGAGTGCACACATGCCTTAGGACACTCCAAAGAACCTTTAATTTTTAAATATTTTCTTGTTATAATATTCTTTTGTCAACTGTATTTGAAAAGTTTACACTTAGACATGAAGCTATAGACCCTGGTTTATATTGTCATCAAGGTAAAGAATTTATGATCGACTCTTCTACTTTACCTACCAGTGTTTCATTGCATGAAATTAAATGTTATATGATTCCTGTCTTTTCTGAAATGGTTCATTGAACTTCTCTCTTAGCTTGGCCTGATAATTATATATAATAGTAACAGTTATATTGGGTAATTATAGTGATTAAATGAGATAGTATATAAACTTTCATCAAAGATAAGCCTATACAAAAAAAAATCACTGACTCATGGGCATAATTCTGTAAGAGAACACTCATTAGTATTCAAGACATTTATTTTTCTTATATTGTAATGATACATTGATGCTTATCAAATAAAATCTTTTATGTACTGAAGCTTATCTTAATAATATTCATATAAAATTTTTCAGGAAAATTAATAGAAATTGTAATGTTCAAGCATGCTGCAAATTTTTTTCTTTGCTATATGAATACTCTTTCTAAGTCTTCCATTTTGATTTTTATAATAACTCTTTCTCCAAGTATAATTTCAGAGTTTTTCAAAGTCTATGTGTTTGGGATTATTGTTCATTTGTTTTGTTTTGGGTGGGAGGATATCAAAGTCATAACAAATACCACAAGACAGTATTTTTTCACATCACATCCTCTACTGCAGTCCAACATTCAATAGTGACTCTTGCCTTCCTAAAGAACATATGGAATTGATAGACTATATGAATTATTTTAACACAAATAAAGCCTTGACTTTTTCACAAAATCGGCTCCACAATCTTCATTGAGGAAGTAGAAGACTGTGTCATATCTATGGATTCATACTAAAAATAATTTTTTCTTACAAATCATATTGATCTATTCTTATTTGTTTTTTTACTAAAAAGCCAGATATGAAGCTGTAACAGCCTAATTCACTAGAATTCTAGCCTTGAGCAAAAATGCTTAGGGAGAGTTCACTTATGGTTTTACAAGAGATCTATGTCTTAATTTCATCACAAGCAGAATAGAATGAGTGGAAATAAGGCAGTAGAAAACTTTGCTAATAAGTGCAAATAGAAAGATGAGAAGGAGTTCAACTCTGAAGAAAATGTAATACAGAAATACAGCAATGGAAATGAGGAGAGGAAAATACAAGTATTCATGTCTTCATTTTTCATGGCAGAGTGAACATATATATGTGCTAACAGTTCAATATTTACTTGAACACAACAGAGAATATTGCCGTGATATTTTTTCATAAATTTTCTTTCTATTGGAAATTATCTGTTAACAAATTTTGTCCTCCAATATTTAGCCATTTCTCTCATTTTATATCAGTTTATTTGCCTATAGTTACATGCCAAATATAAACTTTATATATTTTATTGAAATTTTAATGTATTGTCAACATTTTTTATAGTTTTATTAGTTGAAATATGGTCTCTGAAAATTTTTATTGTGTAACCTTAAAGTATGATTCTTTTGGTCTCAGCTTCCTGAACAGGTAGAATTACAGATATGAACTACTGTGCCAGTTACTTTTATTTCATTTTAACAAATAAAGTAATTGTGAAAAAATAAATATATTTTATATATTTTGTCACCAGAAATGATGTAAGTTGTGTCAGGCTTCAATGTCACAAAGTAAACAGGAGAGTAAGTTTACTCAGTTGAGTTTCTTATTTAAATTTTATTTTAATATTCTCAAAAAGTTTTAAACACAGTTTACAAAGGACAGTTATTCTGAAATGGAAGAATTTAGATGAGAAAACATTTTAGTAATGCTTTACTTGGCCTAAGTAGTAGCTCTGTTGTATTTTATCACCTATATTTATACTAAATATTACTATGCATACAGAATGATTACATTAATAAAAGAATCCACTTATCTACAGATTTTTCACAGTGATACAGTTAGAGAATTTTCATAGTGTCTTGCTATTTTGAATACCTATTGAGTATATAATCACCAGAGGTATTTTCTTTTGCAAAATTATACCAAGAACTTAAACTTCTTGCTTCTTGAGATTAATCTAAAATGGAAATGATATTGCAATAATTGTGAGTAAATAACCATATCATTCACATGTTTTCCCAAAGGCAAAATTAAACATTTAAAACATGTCTTAATATATTCAACTTAGGTAATACATAATATTTCTTTTTCCTTTGAGAAGTGTCCGTAGGCATTAAGTATCCACAAATGGTTAAACATATGGGGTGAATTTTCAGAAAGAAAATCACTAGCACCTGGATTGGAATAACATTCAAAATGTCTTGTATGTTTCCAGATGGCAATATATCTGTTCTTGGAGAATATATGCTTATAAATCAAAGTACTCTTTCTTTGTCCAGACTATCTTATCTCCCTTCTCTCCTTTCTTTTGACTGTCTGATGAATCTTTAATCATATGTAAATTGATTTTAGTAAAAATTAACATTAAATCACAATAAGCACTTGTTCTAACTTCATATTTTAACTTAAAATATTTATTGTTTCATTCCATATACAGAAGGCTATCTTAATATCCCTTTTGTGTGACATGTTGAATGACAGAATATTGATTTTTATAAATATCAATGGGCTAATCCTGATCTTTTTTGAAAATTGTATGTATGTAATGATAAAAGTCTCCTAAAATTTACCATATTTTCAAATTTTGAAATGCAAGGATAATCTAGGTTCTTTTATAAATTCTATAAACAAATAAATAATGGTATTTTTCAATTATGACTTTTACTTAAAATAATAAAATAAATTACTAATTCCTGAGGATCCAGTATATGGAAGGAAAATATATAATATTCTAAAACCATAGAGATACTTATTTTCTCATGGTTCCCAGTATTGATCACTGCTATTTTAACTGTTCATCCTCAGGTTCCTAAAACTATAGTATTCTGTTTTCTTTCCTCTCAGTTTTAACAAGAAAAAGAATTAATTCATGCTTAATTCTCATTCATGTTTTTCAATCTGCTTTACTACAATCATTGCTTCCAAATGCATTCCAGCATCTTGGATCTCATAAGTACATTAAGCATTTGAATTTCTGTAATTATTAAACATAGTTTCATGATGATATGCTTAACAAATATAGTTTCTCCAATAACTAATACTAATCAACAATAAAAATCTACTATACACAGACACTGAATCATAAAGCAGAAGAGGAGATGACTCACCTGTCTCTTATTAAACCTTTTCATTAATAACTAATTCTACATATAGAATAAAAAGATGGATCAGAGCCAGTAGTATTCAAACTATAATGGGTCATGACAGTTCAGATTGTGATTCTCAAGGGATGGTAGAAGGAAAGTTGACAGCTTGTTAGGACTGGGATTTTTTTTTTTTAATCTACAGAAATCCTAGGTGCAGGTATCCAAATTGTCCGAGTCTCTGGCCTCATTGTCACTGCAGCCTGTGATTAATGTCCATCAGTGATGTTTAAAACTTGGAAGTGTTTTTCCCCATTTGCTTGCTTTTGCCTAATTTTTCTAATTGTCACTCAGAAGAGAATGCATAAATGCTTGGGAGAAACTGTAAAGTTACAATATTTCAGCGGATATGACACACTTTGAAAAGGCATATTCCAGGGGAAGGGGGCCAAGATGGCAAGGAAACAGTAGGGAAACACCGCAGCTCTCTCCAACCAAATAGAGAGTTTGGGTTTCAATGCTCCATTTCTTCAAAAGACCGACAACAACAAAAATGCAATTCCTCAGACAGATACAGGAGGTGAAAAAAAAAAAGGCAAAGGAAAAATTCCAGAACCTACACAAAGACGGTAAAGAAGGAAGACCCCCCCCACACACACACCCCAAGTAACCCTGCTCAGGACCCACCAGGGATCACAGAGCCTCAAGCATCCCAAGGCTCCCAGAATACAAACAGAAAACTCAGAATACAGAACCAGCACAAAGACCTCCCGCCCCCCCCCCAAGGTGCAAGCGCCTTGGCCCAGCTGGCATACACAGCCCAGCCCAGTCCTGCGTGACAGAGGCAATGGTGGTGGGGGCCTTGACAAACCACCCTAGATGCCTACACATTGCCTCTCCACATCAGCCTGCTGGAGCAGCCCAGCCCTGCTCCGGGCCTTGGCCATAGCAGCGGCAGCAGCAAACAACACAGCACCACATGGCACCTTTCTGCACCCGCCCTTGTAAGTATCAGGCCCAGCCTAGGGCGACCCCAGACTGGCTGCAGGGCACAGCATCTCCCTGCACAGGCCTGCACAAGCGGCCCAGCCCAGCCTGGGATGGCAGCCATGGCAGCAGCAGCTGGGAGCGACCCTAGACTCCCAGGCCTCCATCTCTCTCTCTCCCCCGACCCACAGAAGCAACCCAATCCAATTCGGGGCTGCATTGACTGCGGTGGTAGTAGCAAACGACCCCAAACTTGTAGTGCGGCCCAGCGCCTTTCTGTACCGGCCCTCATAAATGCCCAGGCCCATCCCAGGGCGACCCCACTCTCTGCGGGGCTCAGTGCCTGTGTAAGCAGTGGCAGCTGTCGGGCAGGAGCAGCAAACGACCTTAGGCCCCTGGGGCCTCTCCCGCCCCTCCTCTCCCAGTCCACCCAAGCAGCCCAACCCAGCTCAGAACGGTGGTGACTGCAGTGGGGACAGCAGCAAACGACCCCAGACGTGCAGTGCCATGTGGTGCCTCTCTACACAGGCCCATGTAAGCAACCTATCCTGTAACAGCAGCGGCAGCCGCAGAAGCAAAGGACCCCAGACTCGCAGCGCAACCCTGTGCCTCCCTGTGCTGGCCCATGGAAGCAGTCCAGCCCTGAGAGGGGCTGCAGCGGAGAGGAATCCCAGAGCAGAGACACCAAAGGGACAGTATAAACAGTGGTAAAGACTGTGAAACACAGACCCAGCCTGCACGGTCATCCAGCATAGCTCACAATCATCTCAACATGGAACGTGGTGTTGAACAGCAACCTACAGCACACAAAACCAGCCATCTGCCATCTGCCACAGCACTGCTGGACAGCTCCCAACCAGGACCAGGATAAACAGGAACCCTAGCCATCTTCATTGCCTGACCCTGACTGGTCAGGATCTGAGTGCACATCCCAGCAGAGGGCGGATTGTGTCAGCCCACCACAAACTAACAGGAGTAAACCCTATGTGAGTCAGACCAGCAGCTGGAAAGCAGCCCCTCCTGCAACAGAACCTTGGACCAGGTAAAATACTCTCAACCAGCCCAGTGCAGAGAGCAAACTACATCAACTGATCCAGGAACAAATCCAGAACCGAGTGACCAAAACAATCAGGGCCTGGAATTGGTCTCCAACAATCCCTGAATCCACATGCAAAAATCACAGCAAAAAATTGCAAAATTCGTCAACAACCAAGGTAGTAAAACAGACACAACAGCTAACAACCACACAGGGGAGAACGCCAGTGGAAACAAAAGAGAAAAGGAAGACAAACACTACATCCAAGAGATGATAGAGGCAATGACTCAAGAATTAAAATGAGAAATAGATCAGAAATTTAAAGAACAAATGAATGAGCTATCAAAAGAGATCCAGGCCTTCAAACAAGAAATACACACAAAAATAGATACAGTACACACCTCGCTAAAAGATGATATTAGTACCCTAAGGAATGACATAGAAATTATAAATGGCTCAGTCTCCTCCATGCAAAATTCAATTTCCTCCATGCAAACTACAATGGAGACCACAGTTAATAGAATAAATGAAATGGAAAATAGAATATTAGATACTGAAGACAAAATGCAGGCACTGGAAAAAAAAGTTACAGATATGGAAAAAACACTCAAAACATGCCAAAGGGAAGCCCAAGAACAAGCAGACAGTTCCAAGAAATTTAACCTTCATATAATTGAGGTGGAGGAAGGGGAGGAATATCAGAATAAAGGAATGCAACACTTATTCAATAAGATCATCAGTGAAAAATTCCCCAATCTTAAAAGAGAAAATCTTACCTACATAACAGAGGCCTAAAGAACACCTAACAAGCAAGATCCCAGGAGGAACACTGCAAGTCAATAAATGTAATCCATCACATCAACAGATCCAAGGTCAAGAACCACATGATTATCTCCATTGTCGCAGAAAGGGCTTTTGATAAAATATAATGTTCATTCATGTTAAAAGCTCTGGAAAAATTGGAATAGAAGGAAAATTCCATGAACTATAAAAGCCTTATATGACAGACCAACAGCCAATATCATACTTAATGGGGATAAACTACAACCAATTCCCCTAAAAACAGGAACAAGGCAAGGATGCCCACTCCCCCCACTCCTATTCAATATAGTCTGGAATCCTTAGCCAGAGCAATAAGGCAGGAAAAAGACATTAAAGGTATCTGCATAGGGGAGGAAGAAATTTCTCTATATCTTTTTTTTGGGGGGGGGGGAGGTCCAATTGTGGTAGTAAAATAGACATAAAAGCCAGCAACCATACAGGGGCGAACTCCAGTGGAAGCGAAAAAGAAATGGAAAACAAACGCTACATCCAAGAGATGATAGAGGCAATGACTCAAGAATTAAAATGAGAAATAGTTCAGAAATTTGAAGAACAAACAAATGAGCGAGCTATCAAAAGAGATACAGGCCTTCAAACAAGAAATACACACAAAAATAGATATTCTGGGCTTGGGCGCTGTCCCTCAGCTCTTCAGCTCAAGGCTAGTGCTCTACCACTTGAGCCACAGCGCCACTTCCGGCTTTTTTCTTTTTGTTTACGTGGTGCTGATGAATTGAAATCAGGGCCTCATGCATGCAAGGCAAGCGCTCTACCACTGAGCTACCTTCCCAGCCCCGCACTATCTCTTTTTACAGATGACCTGATTTTATACGTAACGATCCCAAAGGCTCCATCCCCAAACTCTTAGAGCTTATAAGCCACTTCAGCAAAATAGCAGGATACAAAATTAACCCACAAAAATGTCGCCTTTCTGTACACCAACAATGTATAAGCAGAAAGGGAAATCAAGGAAACAACCCCATTCATGATAACCTCAAAAAAAAATGAAGTATCTACAAATTAACCTTACCAAAGATGTAAAGGATCTATTTCATGAAAACTATAAAAACCTAAAAACAGGAATCATAGAGAATACCAGGGAAAGGAAAGAACTCCCATGTTCCTGGTTACACAGAATTACCATAGTGGAAATGGCTATACTACCAAAATTGATGTATACATCCAATGCAATTCCCATTAAAATCCCAATGACATACTTTACTGAAATAGAGAAAACCGTTCAAAAGTTCATATGGAACAAGAAAAGACCTAGAATAGCCAAAGTAATTCTAGGCAAAAGAAACAACGCAGGAGGGATCATGATACCGAATTTCAAGCTCTACTATAGAGCCATAATAACAAAGACAGCTTGGTACTGGTACAAAAAGAGACCCAAAGACCAATGGTTCAGACTAGATGATGCAGAAATAAAGCTACATATCTATAGTCAGTTGATATTTGACAAAGGAGCCAAAGACACACTGTGGAAGAATCATAACTTACTCAACTATTGGTGCCGGGAAAACTGGGTGGCCACATGCAGAAAAATGAAAGTGGACCCTATCACCATGCACTAACATCAACTAACATCAAAATGGATTAAAGACCTTAACATGAAACTTGAATCTCTGAAACTACTGCAGGACAGAGTAATAGAGACTGTTAAACTTATAGGCACAGGCAGGAGCTTCCTGAATGTAGTCCCAGGGTCACAACAAATTGGAGAGAGACTGGACAAATGGGACTACCTTAAAATAAAAAGTTTCTGCACAGACAAAGAAATAGCAACTAGACTAGAAAGACAGCCAACTAATTGGGAAAAAAGTATTTAACAGCAAAATATCAGGCAAGGGTCTAATATCCATTATATACAGGGAACAAGAAACTAACCCCTCACAAATCTAACAAAACAATCATGAAATGGGCAAGAGAGACTTCTCAGAAGAAGAGATAAAAATGGTAAAAAAAAAAAAAATAACCACATGAGGAAATATTCATCATCTCTGGCTGTAAAGGAAATGCAAATAAAAACAACACCGAGATATCACCTTACCTAGTCAGAATGGCCCACATCCTAAAGTTAGCCAACGACAAATGCTGGAGGTGATGTGGAGAAAGAGGACCCTACTGCATTGCTGGTGGAATGTATACTAATACAACCACTTTGGAAAACAGTCTGGAGATACCTCAGAAAGCTAAATATAGACCTCCCCTATAACCCAGAAATATCACTGCTAGGAGCAACAGGAACCAGGATACAAAGACACATGCACCTCCATGTTTATTGCAGCACTGTTCACAATAGGCAATATTTGGAAACAACCCACATGCCCCACTACTGATGATGGATCCAAAAATTGTGGTATCTATATACAATGGAATATTATGCAGCCATTAGAGAGGACAAAATAATGGCATTTGCAGGGAAATGGGTAGAACTAGAGCAGATTATTTTGAGCAAAGTAAGTCAAGAACAAAAAGACAGATGGCACATGGTCTCCCTGATAGATGGATGCTAAAGCCAAAATACAAGAAGATATGGCAAACAGGACTCAAGAAACAAAGGACAGCCACCCATTTTGTCATATCATTGCTAAATGACTCCATATTCTGGATCATATATATGGTAGATATATTCATGCAACAGAGGGACGCCAGGAGGAGGAACAGAATAAGTGGGAACAGCCTACACTAAGCAAAAGGAAAGAAATGTAAACATCACCTGATGTGGAAAAAAATAACGGGTAATGTCAAAGCTCATAGAATTCGCAAACTGTACAGACCATGATAATGACAATTTGCCTTGTGAAAGTTAAAATATGTTTGTGACTCTAACTAAATATCACTATTCCACAATACTGTGAAATATGTGAAATTTATGTAATCACCTAAACTCAATTAAAGAAAAAAAAAAGTGAGGGAAGGGATAGGTTAAGAGAGATGGATGACACTTTGCACTCATATACTGTTTTGTAGAATGAGAACTTCTTTGTGCAACTACTTAAAGATAATAATACAAAAGAAAAAAGGCATGTTCTAAATAACTGTGGTGATTATTTAAATTGCCCCAACAAATAAATTATGCAATAATTATAAACTAAGTATAGTTTTGTTTGTAAGTCAACAAATAATACTTTGCACTCCTTGTAAGAAAAGGTTTACAGGTCTTTTTTGCAAGGAAAAAAATAATCTATTTGCCATTTGGGAAACAAAGAAACAATAGGGAAGAAACTGCACAAACCTTAATGGCACTCTTTTGTGTCTCTACATAAAAGAATTATTTTTGATCCAAATTAGTTCTTGCCCATTAGAGGTATTTACCAGATGACATAAGATCTTCAACACTGGCAGATCCAGTGGCTGTTTGGAAAGCTTCCGTACCACCTGCAGCTGCACCTGCTGTGAGATTTTACTTGAAGATTCCTTGGTGAGCACAAAATCTATTGCCTAGATTAGTAAAATGAGCCTAATCCTAGAAGCAATTTTCAAACATAGTTAAGGAATTTCCCTTGGTAGAAATGGAAAATACAGATAAATTTTCTATTGTAACTTTATATGAAATAATAGAAACATAAACAAATAAATTCGGTATAGGGATATAAACTTCTTCATTAATGAATATTACAGAAGCATTACATAGGTTAGAATTCACCATAGGGTTAGTCTTTTGACAAGTATCTATATTTTTAAATAGAAGAGAATCTAATTATCTCTGAATATTTTGCCTTTTCCATTTAGTTATTTTTTTACTACTTGCAGAAACTTTTAGAAATGCTTCTATCTTCTGTTCATTAATATTGTTTTTTTATTTTATTTATTTTTAATTTATTTTTATATATTTATTTTATTTTTTATTTTTATTTCTCATACTAGGTATAAAGAATGGAAAACATTGTATCATATACTTGAAGGCAGTGGTTCATATAATCGCATAATAAATTTGATTTCAACTACTACTACTCTGCCCATTTGTACTGGTTCCTATTCTTTCTGGTTCAATCATTCTGACTTCCTGGAAACCTTCAGATGTACTAATATACTTGTTTTGGAGCCTTGAAACACTCTTCCCTAATCTGAAACAAACATTTCCTTGGTGTCTACACATCTAGGGTCCTTTACTTCATTTAAATATATTTTTTATTGTTAAAGATGGGCCTACCCTAAATGCTTCACATAGCCATTCCCCATTCTATTATCCAATGTCACTATTGTGATGACCCCCAAAAAGGAATATAAAATGTGAAATTAGAAACAGAACACAATTATTGATTTTTAAGAATAGGGCCAAACTTGCAAGGCTGTATTGAACTGGAACAGCTAGCTCTGAGGAAAGGACAAGTCCTATTTACCCCCTGGCTGCTCCTTCTACTGTAATTACTAGTTTTGAAAAAGCAAAACACCTGGCCCCGAAACCAGGCACTCCTGGTTGCTTTAGGTCAAGTAATTGTTAGAGGGTTATTTATGGTTTTAATTGTTTCAGTAATGTTTGTGATTTATGTGCTTGCAAAATAACTGGTAAGTTCTGCTTCTGTACACCAGCTTGCCTGCATCTGCTCTAAAAGAAGGTTTTTTGGTTGTTGTTTTTTTTTTTTTTTTTTGCCTTTACAAACCTTGAGCTATTTGAGTTCAAGTCTGCTCATTCCCTGGTTGAGTTAGCCCTGGTTGATTAATCCAATAAACTCCAGCTTTTAAGATACTGGTCAGCACCCATGACTTTCTCCAGGGGGTCAGCCCACTTCACTATTACTACATTTTCCATCTCAAAAACTATATGATAGATTGATTTTTGTATGTATTATCTGTATTGTCAGAATTAATAAAAATCGCACAAGGCAAGGACTGTTTATATATTATGTGCCTTATAAATTACCTTGTGTTGTAGATATTCTACAAATAGCTGTTCTATAAATGATATAAATGATATATTAGATGCTGGTATAATTTTGAGATCAATATTCTTGTTATTAAAAATGATTGTGATTATTGTCATAGATTTAATGATTAAAATTTCTCTTTGTTTTTCTTTTTTGGTTTGGTTTGTTTTTTGTTATTGTTTTTGTTGTTGTCTTGTCAGTCATGGCGCTTGGACTCAGACTGAGTGGTTGTCCTGAGCTCTTCTTTTAAAAAATTAATATGAATTTTTATTGTAATAATACTGTACAGGGAGGGTAACAGTTACATGAGCAAGGTAATGAGTACATTTCTTTTTTTCGTTTATTTTTTCTCTTTTTTTTGGGTCCGGTCGTGAGGCCTGAACTCTGGGCCTGGGCACTGTCCCTCCCTCAGCTCTTCAGCTCAAGGCTAGCGCTCTACCACTTGAGCCACAGCGCCACTTCCGGCTTTTTTCTTTTTGCTTATGTGGTGCTGAGGAATCGAACCCAGGGCCTTATGCATGCAAGGCAAGCGCTCTACCACTGAGCCACGTTCCCAGCTCCATGAGTATATTTCTTATCAAATGTTGTTGCCTCCTCCTTTGTTTTCCTCATCATACCTTCTCTCCCAACTCCACAACTACAATACCCTCCCCCTGCCTAAATTGTGAAGTTTGTTTTTCAACATAGTGTCTTGTGCATTTCATTATTATAATGGGTCAACCTCTATCCCTATTTAAGCATTTTGTTTTTTTCACTTCCCCTCCGCAAATTAGAGAAGTGTATATGCAAGATGCAGGGCACCAACATCAAATACAGTGAAAACAGGGGTTATATCACTGGGGAAGGAACATACAAAGAAACAAAAAAAATCACATTGTACGTGATAAATACTTTAGGAACAATAGCAAGAAAGAAAAAAAAAAAACATTTGTGTCCCTATCTTGAGGCTCATTTCGCTTAACATCATCTTATCTGCTCATATGCACATACCTTTTCTACTTGTCCAAGACATATACTAGTTATTGCAAATAAGGGAAACCATGGGGCCTATGTTTCTTTTGTGCCTGGCTTAGTTCACTTAATATAGTTTTTTTCAAGTCTTTCCATTTCCTAACGAGTCATCCAAACAATGTCATTCTTTCAGAAGGAGGCATAAAATTCCATTATTTATACCATTATTCCATTATTGAGCCATTCTTCTACTGAGGGGCATCTGGGTTGGTTCCATATCTTAGCTATGGTAAATAATGCTGCCATAAACATAGTTGTGCTGGTAGCTTTAGTATGGTCTTGTTATCATATGGGTAAATGTCTGAAAGTGGAATTGTTGGGTGTGGGGGAGCTCTATGTGGATTCTTTTGAGGAACCTCCACTGCTCTCCAAAGAGATTGAACAAGTTTATACTCCCACCAACAATGCCTTAGGTTTCCCTTCTGGCCACATCCCCTCTAGCATCTCTTGTTATTACAGTTCTTGATTATAGCCATTCTAACTGGGATGAGGTGTTGTTTTGATTTGCATTTCTTTTATGGCTAGAGAGGTTGAGCATTTCTTCATTAACCATTCTAATTAGCTCTTCAGAGAAGTTTCTCTTTAAGTCTTTAGCCCACTTATTTATCAGTCAGTTGTTTTTTTGAGTATGTGTTGTTGAGGGATTTAATTTTTTTAGTTCCAAGTACATTTTAGATAAGAGACCCTTATCTGTTGTATGGCTAGTGAAGATCTCCTCCCAATCCATTGGCTTTCTATTGATCTTTCTAGCTATGCATTGATCTTCTTTGCCATGCAGAAGCTCTCCAGTTTCATGCAATCCCATTTGTCTAACCTTTCTTTTATTTGTTGTGTTTCTGTGTCTCTATTAAGAAATTTTTGGCCTGTGTCATGGAGCCCTTGAGTCTCTCCTATTCCTTCCTGTCATGTTTTCATGGTGGCTGCTTTGACTCCAAGGTCTTTGATGCATTTGGAGTTGATTCTGGTGCAGGGTGATATATAAGGATCTAGTTGTCGTTTTCTACAGGTGATTAACCATTTTTGTCAGCAGCATTTACTGAAGAATTTCTCTTTATGGAACATTAGGTGGCTATACTTTGTGGATTCATTTCTGAGTTTTCAATTCTATTCCATTGGTCTTCAGGTCTGTTCTTGTGTCAGTATCAAGCTGTTTTGATTGCTATGGCTTTGTAGTAGAGTGTGAAACCTGATATTGATATTCCTCCAGCACTGTTATTTCTGTTAAGGATCGGTTTTGCTATTCAGGGTCTTTTATTATTCCATATGAATATTTGGATTGCTTCTTCTAATTCATTGAAGAAGGAGGCTGGAATATTGATAGATATTGCATGGAATTTATAGACAGCCTTGGGAAGTATTACCATTTTCACGATGTTGATCCTTCCAATCCAGTAACATGGGAGTATTTCCAACTTCCTAAGTTCTGCTTTGATTTCCTTATTCAGGTTTTTGAAATTTTCATCATAGAGGTCCTTCACTTCCCTATTTAAGTTAATTCCTAGGTATTTTTTTTATGGTGCTATTGCAAAAGGAGTTGCTTTCCTGATTTCAGCCACACTCTCTTCATTGTTGGCATACAGAAAAACCCTTGATTTTTGAGGGTTAATTTTATACCCTGCTACTTTGTCAAAGTTTCAAGTCAGCTCAAATAATTTGGGAGTAGAGTCCATGGAATGTGCAAGTGGAGTCATGTCATCTGTAAAGAGGGAGAGTTTTACTTCATCTTTCCCTATTTAGATCCCCTTTATGTTTGCTTCTTGTCTTATTGCTGTAGCTAGGCATTCTAATACTAAATTGAAGAGAAGTGGAGAGAGTGGACATCCTTGTCTTGTTCCTGAGTTTAGAGGAAATGGCTTTAGTTTTTCTCCATTAAGTATAATGGTGGCTGTAGGTTTGGCATACACAGCCTTTATTGTACTGAGGAATGTTCCTTGGATTCATAGTTTTTCCAGAGCCTTCCTCATAAAGGGGTGTTGAATCTTGTCAAATGCTTTTTCTGCATCTATTGAAATAACCATGTGGTTTTTATCCTTGGTCTTGTTGATGTGATGAATTATATTAAATGATTTGTGTATATGGATCCAGTCTTGCATCCGTGAAATGAATCCTGTTTGATCGTGGTATATGATTTTTTTGGATGAATTGTTAAAGTTGATTGGCCAAAATTTTGTTGAGAAGTGTTGCATCAATGCTCATCAAAGAAATGCGTCTATAGTTTTCTTTCTTTGATGAGTCCCTGCCTGGTTTTGGGATGAGGGTTATGATGGCTTCATAGAATGAGTGGTGAACTTTCTCTTTCAATTTCATTGAAGAGTTGGAGTAGAACTGGTGTGAGCTCTGCTTTGAAGGCCTTGTAGAATTCCATAAATCCATCTAGTCCTGGGATTTCCTTAGATGGGAGATCTCTTATTGCTGTTTCTATTTCAGTGCTTGATATGGTCCTGTTAAGTTGCTTTAGCTCATCTTAGTTTAGTTTTGGCATGTCGATATTTGCTAGGAAAAGGTCCATTTCTCAAACTTATTAGAATAAAGGTTTGAGAAATATTCCCTTATAATGTTCTGAATCTTGGTTGTTTTTGTTTCTTTTTATTCTGATAAGATTTGCTAAGGGTCTGTCAATTTTCTTAATTTTTTTCAAAGAACCAACTCTGTATTTTGTTGATTCTTTCTGTGTTTTTTTTATTCTAATTCATTTAATTCTGATTTAATTTTAATTATTTCTTTCCATCTACAGGATTGGGGTTTATCTTGCTGCTCTTTTTCAAGGAGGTTCAGATGTCTCATTAAATTGTTGGTTTCAGATCTCTCTAATTTGTTGAGAAAAAAAAGTTCTTTGATTTTATTTTTCTTGGGGGGGGGGACATCTTGTATCTTTCCTGTGTCCATAACCAGTCTCTTAGTGGAGTCTCTGGTTTTCTTGTGGTGTTTGGTTTTCCTGTGGCTTGATTAGATTCTTAAGTCAGTTTGAGCAGGGCTTTGTGATCCTCCTCCCAGGCTAGTTCAGTGGGAAGGAGATCTGCTTTGAGTATCACAAAAGAGGGAGATTGCTGTTTCCTCTAGCTTGGAGTTGATGTGTTGAGGCTAGGTTCAGGGTAAGGTTGAGGCCTATCGGCAATCAGTAGTTTTTCCCTGAGGGGTTAGTTCCTGAGACACTCACAGAACCCAGCCTGGAGCCATTCTCAGGATTTATGTTTACTGAGTTTCAATTGTTTGTCTTTTACCCTTCATGTTATTAAGGGGCTGCCTAGGCTGCAGTAAGGAGGGGCATTCTCTGTCTCTGTTTACCCAGTGAAGAAAGTCACTCCTCCAGGGCAGAGCTTTCTCTGCCTGGGCTGGGTGACTTTCCCTGGGGTGGAGCTAAGCCTGCACGTCAAGTCAGGTTCCTGTGACCTGTTGAATGTCTCTTATTGTTTATTTCCAAGGCCTGAGTTGGAGCTAGCTGGGCGGGCTGGGCCTTTGTCAGTATCAAAGATAGAGTTCTTCTCTGGTGGTAGAGAAGTGGCTACCTTCCCACTTCTGCTCCTTGAGAAGGAGTGAGGACATCTTGGGGTACTCACGCCAGCCTCTTGGTTTCTGGGCCATCCATGATCTGCATTCAGCAGGATGAAGATTTCTGCTCCTTGTCAGTTCTTGCTGGTGGTGAGTAGAATCTGCTCGTACCCTGCATCTGTCGCCTTTGTCCCAGGCTCTCTGTTGATATGACAGCCGTGGCAGCAGTCACTGCCACCTCCTTGGACCCCAGCAAGTGCTCAGATCTGTCTTCTTGACCAAGATGCTTAGATTTTTCCTCTCTTGTCAAACTCTCTGGACTGTGATGGCACACTCAGTGTGATTCTCTAGCCTAGGATTGTTCACTGGAACACTGCAATTGCTTTCTATGTGAGAGTTTATTTAGTCTCCAGCATCTCCTCTGCCATCTTCCTCCAGACTCCTTCCTGAGCTCTTTTGCTCAAGGCTAGTGCTTTACCACTTGGAGCCACTGTACCACTTCCAATGACTAAAATTTCTTACTGTAAAACTGATATTTTTGGGAGCTATCTAAAGTAATAAATTAAATGTTTGCCTAAAATTATTTTGATGTTTGAAAAAATAACAGAATTAGAGAAATATTTTGGCAAAAATTCAGATTCACTTTTATTCATGTTTATTTACACCCAGAATATTTTTAAATTCTGCTAGTATGTCAATTGAAGCCAGAATACAAGTTTGAAATGACATCTGATAATCATAAAGTTACCTAAGTTCCATGAACATAGTTTCTTCTCTTCCACATAAATGAGAATTAGAGTATCTAATTTAATGGCTTCAAGATAATGTTCTAATTGTGTTATCATGGTCAATTAACTGAAAAAACTGTCCATCCATTTATGATATCAGAATCCTGTGTTTATTGAACAATAAAATGACTTTGTGAAATCAAAATCATCTTCTTTTTGTAGAAATGAACGACAAGCAAAAAAGACCAATATGAGCTCAACATTTTATTGGGGTGCAGACCTGCAGGGCTGCTCCAAGGAGGAACAGAGGCAGAAGCCATAGTTAGATATAAGGTGATTTTAAATAAAATTTTAGGGAATAATCACATGGGTCACATGGGCAGTCACATGGGTCACATTACATAGGATGGGGGAATTTGGGGTCATTTTTAGGAGTGTTATGAAGGTGTTACAAGGACTAAAGGACCAAGGACCATGGACTGAAGGACCATGGAATATACAGCTGGCCACTCCCTCTCTCAGCCAAGACCCACCTGACCGCTCACTTACCTCACTTCCTGCCCCTAGACCCTCTGGCTACCAGGACAGGTGCCATGTGCTCCCTCTTGGGGGAAATATGGCTCCTCTAATAAACCTTGTAATAATCTTTCTCCTATGCCTGCTTGCCCTCACATGGTCCCCTGCGATGGATGGGAAGGATACTTCAGGAGTAGGCTCACATGCTAAGTATAATTACCAGGAGGGTGGTTCCCTAATTTTTGTCACCGGCAGCACAAATAATAATTACAATTGAAGTCAAAAAGCAAATAATTTCAGGAAATATCAGATCTAAAGAAGCATCAGTATTGAAAACAAAAGCACTTTAATAGAAGACTTTTTCTTACACTATGACAGATTTTATGTATACACAAACTTGTGCACAAAAAGTTTTAAGGCAAGCTTAGGTTTTAAAATTGAAAGTTGGCCATAGTTTTTTGGTGTTCCAATGGCAAAAGACATTTTGCCCATTGCATGATAGAACTATATGTTCAATGCTAGAAAAATAGGGAACACCAAACAAAATATAAAACAAAAGTCAAGCCATAAAACTTTTGCCAGCAACAAACAAAATTTAACAGAATCTCCACACTTAAACAAACACAGATTAACCAGAACCACCACCACCACCACAACAACAACAAAAAAATGGTAAAGAGACATAATTGACCTTTTAATACTTGTTAGATGGGTAGAGGAGTAAGCTTGGTGGCAGAGTGAGGCTCACATGAAAATCCATGAGATGGCCTTTGTCTCTTCCTAGGTATGAATCTCTAGGGCCTGTAAAGAGAACTGGGGGAGGTACTCAAACCAGATTTTTAAGGAGAGGAGACAGCACTTTTCCTAAATTTAAGAGACAAAGAGAGAGACAGAGAGAGACAGAGAAAGAGAGAGAGACACACACACACAGAGATTGAATTGCTCTTATTACATTTACAAGACAAAAAAGTTGGCTTATATTCACCCCCCTGCCTATGTTAGATGCCTGGCAGGCACAGGGGTAAAGGTTAACAGAGGGAGTTTCCTTAGAGAAACAGAGAGAAGGATGAGCAAAAAGAACCAGAAAACCCTGACTGTATGGAACCTCTGATCATTTACCATTGTGTTGGCAGAAATTTCCCAGATCTCTGAGAGTATTATAAGGTGGCCAGACTTGATTGCATTAAAAAAAAAAGAAAAGAAAGAAAGAAGAGTCATTTGGGGTTTATGTATGTAAAGGGAGTCTGGTGATGGCTTGAGGGGGAGAAGTCCCTGAGGAGGTAGAGGGAGGAGTCCATGAGGATGTAGAGGAAGGGGTCCCTGATGGGGGATGTTGGGGATGTCTTTAAGCTTTTTTAGTTTTTTTCCCCTCATCTCAGGGGAGGACTGATAAATAAAATGGTAACAGAAGAAAGTCATACCCACAGGAGTGGATGGGTCGGTGTGGGTGAAGCCGTGGAGGGTGTCCACCAAACACCTCAAATATTTACTGGGAGTCTCATCGGAATGCTGAATTACCTCCCTCAATTTGTAGTTGATAGACTTGTGGGAAGTCCAGTCAAGGCTATGGAAGAGATAGAGAACCATGTCAACCCTAGGAGTCTGGTGGAGGTGATCAGTCGGGTAATTTCACCCTGGATTGGAGCAAGGTACCACTTCCTGGCCAATAGGTTTTTGAGTAAGGTATTTAAACTTCTATTCAGGACAGGCTAGAGTAAGAGAAAGGAATGTGAAAAAGAACAATGCCGTCAGAGCCAGCCACCTCCTGAAAAGGAAAGAAGTGGGCTGGTGCAACGGCAGATGATTGCTGGACAGTGAGAGAACAAGTGTGAGGTGGAGAGAAAAGTGAGGAGGAGGTGGAGGGAGAAGGAGGAGGAGGAGGGGAAGGAGGAGGGGGAGGAGGAGGAGGAGGGGGAGGAGGAGGGGGAGGAGGAGGAGGAGGGGAAGGAGGAGGGGGAGGCGGAGGGGGAAGAGGAGGAGGAGGAGTAGGAAGAGAGAGGGGAGAAGGAGGAGGAGGGGGAAGGTGAGGAGGAGGAGGAGAGGGAAGAGGAAGAGGAGGAGGAGAAGGAAGAGAGAGGGGAGAAAGAGGAGGAGGGGGAAGGTGAGGAGGAGGAGGAGAGGGAGGAGGAAGAGGAGGAGGAGGAGGAGGAGAGGAAGGAGGAGGAGGAGGAAGAGGAAGAGGACTAGGAGGAGGAGCAGGAAAGGGAGGAGGAGGAGGAGGAGGAGGAGGAGGAGAGGGAGGGGGAGGGGGAGGGGAAGGAGGAAGGGGAGGGGGAGGAGGAGGACGACTACGAGGAGGAGGAGATGGTGGGGGTTGATAGGGTGGTAGAGAAAGCGGAGTAGATGGAGTTATAGAGTTGGGTGGGGAATATAGATGAAAGAGAGTAGTTAGCTGGGTAGAACAGCAGGTCTGTCAGGAGAGGGCCATTAAAAAGCCTGAACATAAAGGATTTCTCTGGCTTTGCCATTTTGGAGACAGAAGTTATCCAAGACTGTGAGGATATTAAAGGTGAAGGTTCCATTCTCATGCCATTGAGACCCATTGTCCAATTGATGTGGAGGCCATGCCATATTACAATAGAAAATGAGTCTCTCTTTAATAATATCTGAGAGATCCAGTTCACGAATATCAGCAAAAAGACAGACCAAAGGGGTGTTCTGAGTCAGTTTAGATTGAGAGGTACTCATTTTAGGCAGAGAATGGCAATTAAGATACTGGTAGAGGACTTTTCTATCATTCTGGGTATCCCTGGGAGCATAGAAGAATTCCTAGTAGAGTAGGACAATGCCTCAAAGGGTCTTCACCCAGGAGACTGTTCCCTAGGCAGGCACCTGGGTCTTTCGAGAAGGGAATAAAAGTAGACAGGGAGGCTCATAGAAACAAGAGGTCAATGCTCACAGTTGCAGAACCAATAATTAGTCATACAGAAGTCTGAAATGGCTGGCAGAGGAGAGTAAAGGTCACTTGCTCTGAGGAAGTCTGGGGACAAGAACTGGGGCCCAGAACTGGGGCACAATCAACCCCTATGGGAGGATCATCTAAACCCCGACCACTCTTGTGTTTTGGCACCAGGATGCAAGAAACCCTAGGCAAGCAAAAGCAACCAATATGAGCTCAAATCTTTATTGGGGGGCAGACATGCTGTTCTGCTCCACGCAGGAATGGAGGCACAGCCATGGACAGGAGTAAGCTGAGTATAAACAAAATTTTAGGAGCAGTCAAATGGGTCACTTGAGCAATCACATGGGTCACATTACGTGGACAATGGGAATTCAGGGGTAGGGTCACTTCTGAGAAGAGGTGTTATGAAGGTGTAACATGGACTACAGGAATTGGGGCGGAAAGTCAGATTCCAAAAGGATTGTAATGAGACTGTTGCAACTGGGGTGGGAATTTGTAAGTCACACTTGGAAAAAAATACATCAGGGAAATAGAAATTTAACAGATTTTTGTAAACAGGTAGGGACACAGTGTGAGGCCTTAATCAGGAAGCTGACTCTGAGACCTTAGATTTTTGTGTTTTTTGTGTGTCAAAACTGAACTAATACATAGTAGCCATCTAAAAGAATTTGACAACTGTCCTTATAGAGATTACATTTAGTTTGAAATAGTAGTTCTATTTAGAATGATAATTTTAGAAAATGTGTTCAATTGATATTTTCATTTATTGTGTAGTTTCAGAGATGCATCAGAGTTTTTACATTTTGCAATATAATTTACCAGGAGTTAACTGGCTGAAACAATTTGGATACCTTATTTTACTTTTTATAGCTTTCCTACAGATTTGAGACAAAATAATTAATATTGCACCCAAATTAAGTTTATTATTCTTTGTTCTATCTGTGAGAAAACTATTAATAGTTTAGAGAAATTTAATGGTTTAGATCTGATTATAGAAAAAAATCCAGTGGTGCTGAGATCAAAAAGACATGTATGGAATATATGAAATATGGTAAGATGACTTTATGCTAATAAACACAAACATCTTCATGCATATTTTGGTATGTGTATGCATGGTTGATCATTTGTCTTCTTGTCCAAATTTAAATGGACTAGGTCAAATCAAATTTCATTGTTTTTTTTGGCACCTCTATAATGCTTTGAATCACATGCAATATTTACAATTTGCCTTCTTCTAATAGATTTGTATATTAGATATATGATTTTATTTACTTATTTTTTCATTGTTAGTAATACAATGCTATTTTTTCAGATTTGGGGAGTATTAATATAAACTGCACCCCTAATGCAAACTTCTCACAAGATTTTATTTTTTCTCTTGAAAAGTAATTAACATATACTACAGAATAGGAGAATAATTGCAAATGATAAGAAAAATCTTTGGGATATTAGCAAAAATTTTAAAATATATAGAATTGCAAAACTAAATAGGTAAGTATTCAAATTTTTTTCTTTCATGCAATTGTTTCTAACACATTTATAAGATGATTTCTTTGTTGCTTTGTAAAAAAACTAAATAGAATTATGTTACATTTTACTCAAAATACTTTATTGCTGTTAAAAGGAAAAATCTTTTCAACATTGTTAAGAAAATAACCTAATTCATTTCCCCAATTTATCATTATAAATACTATACAACAATTGTCAATGTCAATATTAATTACTTTATTTACTCAAAATTGTCATTAGGAGTTCATTCAGTACTAGTCACAGAGATGATATCTTATAAAAAAGTGTTCATTTTGGTTAAAAATATTATGCATTATTAAAGCATTGCATTGAATGCAAAAGGATAGTGAATAGGTGTAAGGTATAAGCAACAGGAAAATTGAGCTTACTATGAAAACAGCAATGCATTTCTCACACAGCAAGAAATTGGGCTGTGGGTGAAAACCAGTGTGTATTTAACAAGTCAATAATGTCAGGATCAGAAAGAATATCTGATATTTTTCTTGACTTTTCTTCCTAGTAACAAGAGTAGTGAAGCTCTGGGTAATTCCTCATTTTTTTTTTTTACCTTACTGGAAAAAGAAAGAAGTAAGTATCAATAAGAAAGGATGTCTTCCCCAGCAAAACCAAAGGAAACATCCATGCATAATTTACTCATGAATGTCACATAGGATTCTTATATGCTACAGGTGGAAAGTGGATGTTTAATTGCTTTATCAATGTGAGTTATGGAAACAAAGGAAAATGTGTCTGACTACAGGTTGCAACAGATGTATCAGAATGGGAAGGATACAAATAGCTTCTCAGGGGGTAATTTGTGAACCAGTTCTGAAGAAACAGTGGGAAGTTAGCTAGTTGCTTAAGGAATGATGAGTAGTCCAGACAAAAATATTCTGTTAGCAAAGGTACAACGGTATCAGTTATAGAGATGAAACTTGTCACTGGAAAATCAACTTAGTTCACTGTGGCTGAAAAAATAAAAAAAGATCACGAGAATATAGACACCTACTGGCCAATAGATGAAAATATAATAATTAAAAGAATTTAGAATTCAATCTTTCAATATAAAATTAGCAAAATTTCTGTAAGAGATAGAACTTGGTCAGATTTTCATTCTAGAATGGTCTTTATTATAATGAACTGAGAGTAAATTGAATATTGAAAAAGTAATGAAACTAAATTATATGAAAAAATCCATGAAAGATATAAATTATATGAAAAAATGGTAGAAAGTATGAAAAGAAAAAAACAATCAAAAGGGTTTTTAAAAGAATGGAAAATTCCAATTGTCAGCACATTAAGAACAAACCTATCATTATCAGTCCCTTAATTCACAAAGTACCATATTCTTGTTTACTTATCCTCTTAGGTCACAGGTCTCGGGTCTCTAAGGAATCTCTTCTTAGTAAGTCAGTATACTAAGTCTTAGGTTGACCGTGTATCTTTCCTATTAGAAAAGATAATTTATGGAAGTGGCACTGTGGCTCAAGTGGTAGATCGCTAGCCTTGAGCTGAAGAGCTGAGGGACAGCACCCAGGTGGAGTTCAAGCCCTATAACTGACAAAAAAACAAGAAAAGAAAAGAAAATTCCTAACTTCTACAAGATATTCCAGTTTGTTTGAATGGGTTAAAGACAAGAAATTCTTGGGCAAATATATTCAGTTCTTTAGAGGGAATTAACTGTTCCCAGTTTTTCCTATAATACTAAAAATATTAATATTGTAAGTTCTTATTTTCCATGTTTTAAATGTAATTCTAACAATGTGGGTTAAGAATGCATTTAGTATAATAATGTCATTGCTTTTTATTTAATTTTCTTTATACAGTTTGGGAGTAATTGATTCATTTACCTAGTTAATTTGCTTAACATTCAACTACTGAAATTCAATCCACTTTTTTCTATCATCTCTTGAAATATATTTTTGTAACTGTTTATTTGATAAGACATAGTTAGATTTTAGTTTGTTTTTATGATATTTTAAGAAAATTAAGACATATTCATGATTAAAAATTTAAAAATTTATGTATTATATTTCCTCTTACTCACAAATTGTACATGCTATTCTGTACCTTGGTTTCTTTTCTTTTTCTTTCTTTCTTTTTTTTTTTTTTGGTTGGTCATGGGGCTTGCACTCTACGCCCAGGAGTTGTCCCTTAGCTCTTTAGCTCAAGGCTAGCGCTCTATCACTTGAGCCACAGCAGCACCTCCATTTTTCTGGTGTTTTATTGGAGATAAGTATCTCACAGACTTTCCTGCCTGGGCTGGTTTTGAACCGCAGTCCTCAGATCTCAGCCGCCTAAGTAGCTAGGATTACAGGAGTGAGCTACTGGCACCCGGCATAAACCTTGGTTTCTGTGTTCTGTGATTCTCTTCACATTAGTACAGTTGTGCTTAAGGTTACCTAGTAGTTCCAAAGGTAAGTGTCTTCTCAGTCAGTCTTTATTGCCAAATATAAAAGTGACTTTCTGTTTTGCAAGCATAAAATATGCCACACATACATATATATGCCATATATATATATGAATGTATATATATAAACACTTTTTGTTTTTGTTCACATATTTGTTTTCTGTTCATATATACTTTTTTGTTTTGCTAGCATAAGATATATATTATATATGTGAACATATGTGTATGTACATATATAATGTTATATATATGAACATATATGTAATGTCAAATTCCTGAAATTAAAATTGCTATGTGAAAAAGGATATGGGCATTTGCAATTCTGAGATATATTGGAAGACTTTTCTGTGCAGTTTTATGAAACAGTAAATTGAAGTATATTCTCACAGCTTTATCCACACTTCATTTTTAGCCAACTTAGTATGTGAGAAGTATTTCTTCAGTTTGTTTTTAATTTGCATGTTTTTGTAAAAAGAAAGCAGAGCATCTTTTTATGTATTGAAAGAACTATCTTACCTCTTGGAAATAATTGTGTTGTTTACCATTTAAACTTTTTGTCTTGTTCCTATCAAATAGTAAAAGATTTTATTACAGGTACTTTGACTTTTTGTGATTTAAATGGAAAATACATTTCCTCCGCTAGTTTTGTTTATGTATTTACCTGCCAATTTGTTTGGTTTTAGAAATTTAGTCCTTCCTGAGCAGTCCCACAACTTTCTTTATGGTACTGCTTTGTCACACAGCAGCTTCAATTTTTTAATATATTCACAGTTGACAATGTTCATATTTTTACTAAAAACCGCTGAAGGAACCATTCACTCTTGAGTTTACATAGCTGCATATATAATATTGGCTAGATTCCATAGGCTATGTTACACTCATGTTTCACCTGTGCTGTCACCAGTTCTGTTCCTCTGTTCTGACTCTGAGTTTCCCCACAGCCACAGTGACGGACTGAAGATTGTATGCTTATTCTTCTCAAAAATCTCATTTATGCATTTCTTCAACTGAACAACAGCTGTGATTTTTTTGCTTTGTTATATTTGTAGCTATGTACACATATATACATATATATTATTGTAAATATACTGTACAGAGGGGTTAAAATTACATGAGTAAGGTAATGAGTACAATTCCTATCAAGCATTGTTACCCCCTCCTTTCTTTTCCCCCTACCATCCTTTCGCAACTGTGATTTTAAAATTATCTTTTTGTGTTTATTTTTCTACATACTACTTGGCTTTTAATGTAATTACAACAAAATATTTATTTACATTACAGATTATGTTCACTGTAGTATAGTAGTAAAAAAATAATGTTTTGAATATCACAGAATACCAATTCAAATGAGCACAAACAGACAAACTAACAAGTTCATTAAGCATTAAATTATTAGATAATTTATGTTTTATTTCATTTTATATTTTATATTAATATATTTTATATTAAATATATAAATAATATATTTATATTAATATTTTAAAGTTTCATGGTATATAAAAATTGTTAGAGGAATTTTGTCTTGCCATCTTGTCGAGTGTATTGACATTTGGTGAAATGAGCTGGAGGTTTTAGATGGACCAATTGTGTTATGATTTTTCCCTTTTAATACAATAGAATGTAGGTTGCTCCTGTGTAAAGATTTGCTCTCCAACATGCTTTCAAATATTGATTAGATTCAGTTAACAAGCTTATTTATACTTATATGGTTTAATTGTTTGATTGAGGTTTGGATATTTAATGCATTTAGTGTAATCTCTTGTTTCCCTTTTTTTTCCTCAGCTAGCTAAATTCCACTAATTAAAAAAGCCCATTTTTTAATTCAATTCAACAACAAAATTATACTCAGCTATGGTCTTGTGTCTCCCTTTCAGAAATGTTGTTTTTCTTTAAAGAGGGCTCCTTAGGACTCTTTATTTTTACTTTCTCTTTACTAATTTTATAAACTTTCAATCATTCTTAAAATTTTCTACGTATTGATGAATCTCAGATATAAACACCAGTACAATTTTTCTCATTGAGCACATGCCCAAGTAGCTGCTTATCAAAATTCATAAAATTCCATATAAGATTCCACATTCACTAATGACACCATTCCTCAATGGCTCAAAATTTTGCCACTTTACTTTTCCACAAAGATATCCATTTATTATGTTCTTTTTATTTCTAAAATAATTGTCAAAAATATTTCGTTTCCATTGTTACAGCCATTAGCCGAGAGAACAAAGCCTATTACTTTTCTCTTTCTTCACTAAGTGTGCATTGGGAAGATGTCTCAATTGGTTAAAATGCTAACTGCTCTACTTAGCACCCAACTACTGTATTGTGATTTGTCAAACACACTTCTGGTTATCTAAGAGAATATCGTTAATGCCTGGCACTGCTGAATTATCCTGCTTTAATCTCTGATTTTATTTTGATCAGTGTTAGAAACATTTAAATATTCAAAGGTTCCAATTTTCAAGTACTAACAATTGACTTCCCAAGGATTTTGATTATCTCACTTTGCTATATCTGTGAGACTCTGGAAATCACACCGAAACATCAGCAAGAACACTGTCTTACCCACCAAGGCTCTACCTCTATCTCTTAGTGTTCCAGGAGCTAGACAAGAGTCTAATAAAACAAGTAGTATAGCCTTGAGATAGCACTATGTGTTATCAGATAAATGTCTAGTACCTCTCTATATATAAGGCTATAAGTGCTAGCATACAAATACACTTTTAGAGTTATATGTAAAATAATCCAGAAGACAGAGTCACCTCAATGACAAAATGATATACTCCCCCCCAAAAAAAAGAATTGGCAGAGAGATTATTTTTAGTAGGTTTTAGGAAAGAGGTTTGAATGCACAACTATATATATATATATATATGAGTCCATTTCCTATTGAGCATTGTTACACCCTCCTTTATATTTCCTCTGCCATCCCCTTCCTCCCCACCTCCCCAACTCCTCCCTCCTCCTCTCCCCCCAGCAAAGTTGTAGTTTGTTTTCAACATACTGTCTTGTACATCTCATTGTTACAATGGGTCATCCTGTATCCTTGTTACAGCATTTTGTTATTTTCTTACCCCCCACCCCAGATTAGAAAAATGTATATACAAGATGCATGGCACCAGAATCAAGTACAGTGACCACAGAGGTTGTACCATGGAGTTGTACCATAGTTCATTAAGAAGAGCAGTAATAAAGATAAAACCTTTCTGTCCCTATCTCTGGGTTCATTTCGTGCAGCATTAGGTTATACTATCATATGTACATAGCTTTTGATCTCTTCTTCTTGTCCTAGGCCTATTCTAGTTATTGCAGATAAGGGAAACAATGGGACCTATGTTTCTTTGGGTCTGGCTTACTTCACTTAATATAATTTTTTTCCAAGACTTTGCATTTCCTACCAAATGTGGTAGTGTCATTATTTCTGATGGAGGCATAGAATTCCATTATATATAATGGAATTATATATATATATATATATATATATATATATATATATATATATATGGCATCTGGGTTGGTTCCATATCTTAGTTCTGGTGAATAATGCTGCAATAAACATAGTTTGCTGGTAGCTTTAGTATGGCCTTTTTTATGATCATTTGGGTAAATGCCTAAAAGAGGGATAGCTGGGAGCTTTACACATAATGTTTTGAGTAACCTCCATACTGCTTTCCAAAGTGACAGCCATAAATTTTAACCAAACCTTTGTGTTTGAGTAATTTCTATATGGTAACAGAAATGGATTGAGATTGAAAGTAAATGATAGATCATATGCTTAGTTTACATTAGGCTTTGGATTTAATTCTCAGCATTGAAAGCAACACAATCATGTCATCTGCAAAAAGGGAGAGTTTTAGTTCATCGTTCCCTATTTGGATCTAATATGTGTTTGCCTCTTGCTTTATTGCTCTAGCAAGGCATTCCAATGCTAAGTTGAAGAGGAGTGCAGAGAGTGGATATCCTTGTTTTGTTCCTGAATCCAGAGGAAATGACTTTTAGCCATTAAGTATAATACTAGATGTATGTTTATGATAAACATATTATATTGAAGACTGCTTCATGAATTTCTAGTTTCTCCAGGGCTTTCATGATAAAGGGGTGTTGGATCTTGAAGTAAAAGCCAACACCCTGAAAACATTAGGAAGGAATAGGAGAAACTTTAGGGCTCCTTAGCACAGGCTGAAATTTTCTTAATAAAAACTCAGAAACACAATAAATCAAAGAAAGTTTGGACAAATGGGATTGCATGAAATCCCAGAGCTTCTGCATGGCAAAGGACATAGCTAACAAGACCAATAGAAAGCCCCTGGATTGGGAGAAGATCTACACTTGCCATATAATGGATAAGGGCCTCATATCTAAAGTATACTTAGAACTCAAAAATTAACTCCCCCAACAACAAATCCTCAAAGACACAACCATTAATAAGTGAGCTAAAGACTTAAAAGAGAGACTTCTCTGAAGAAGAAATAAGAATGGCCAATAGACACATGAAGAAATATTCAACATCTCTGGACATAAAAGAAATGAAAATGAAAATAAGATTGAGATTCCACCTCACCCCAGTTAGAATGGCTATAATCAAGAAATTTAATAACAACAGATGTTTGAAGTGGATATGGCCAAAAGGGAATGATATTGCACTCTTGGTGGGAGTGTAAATTTGTTCAACCACTTTGGAAAGCAGTATGGAGTTTCCTCAAAAGACTACACATAGAGCTCCCTTATGGCCCAGCCATTCCACTTCTGGGCATTTACCCAAATGATCATAAACAAGGCCATACTAAAGCTACCAGCACAACTATGTTTATCACAGCTTAGATAAACTGTTTATCACAGTTTAGATACACAGTTTATTTACCACAGCTAAGATATGGAAAACCTATCCAGATCCTCCTCAGTAGATGAGTAGATCAAGAAAATGTGGCACACACACACACACACACACACACACACACACACACACACACAAATTCTATCTTCTAAAAGGATAACACAGCCCCAAGTATAAGGAAATGGAAATACTTGGAAAAAATAATATTAAAGTGAAATAAGACAGACCCAATTTATTTGAATTAGGGAAAAGAAGAGGAAGAGCACAATGGTTAGCAAAGGACAAAGGGGAACCAATGCAACAGCAATATACACAAGACAATATGTTGGAAATCTGTACAATTTGGGGGTAGGGGTAGGGGAAAGGAAAATAGAAGATAAATCAGGCAAGGGGAAACAAGTTTGACAAGAAATGGACTTATTGCCTTAGTTATGTAACTTTAACACTTCTGTTCATCACCTTGACAATATAAAAAGAAAACAATAGTGTTGAAAAAGAAAGTCAAGAGTGAGGAAAAGTGGGAGAATGAAGGGGGAATATGTGTATAGAAGATAGTAGGATGCAGATAATAATATGAAAGGGGTTTCTTTCCTGTTTTTAACTAAATATGAAGTCAGGAACCTCAGTATGAAGGAGAGACAGATCCTCTTGCTATCTCTTGCATTTTTTCTTCCAATTTCCTAAGTATTTATCATTTCTTATGAAGTGTGTGTTGCTAAGTTCTGCCATTTGTTTCCTGCTTTTCTGGAACAGTATTTATTCAACTAAAACATACTGACTTCTATTTGCAACTGAAGACAGAAAACAAATATTGATTTAACTGAACTGAAACTATAAAGTTTGGAAGAAATTAAAGAGAATATAATGATATGGACATAGTGATACAATGATAAATGATTTCTAGGGTGGATTGCTATTAGGTTAGGAAATAACAGGTTTCACTAAAAAAGTATGTTTTTGAACTGAGGAATGAGGAATTTGAGGGTAGGTCAATATTCATGTGGCTATATGTATTCAAATGGAAAAGCTTCCACTTCATGTAGTTGGAAAGCTTAGGGTACATGTGCACACACACACACACACACACACACACACACGTTATCATCAGTCTCTAAAGGGAGATAATAAAGATATCTAAATATAGATAATAAAGGTAGATAGTAGGTGAACTTGTATAAGCTTGCTTTAAATTAGAAGATGATAAGGAGGTATAAGAAAAACATGGTTAAGTGGCAATTCCAATGGAGATATACTTATTAAGAAATATTAGAATATTTTGAGTTGTTAGATATTATCAAGCCAGCTTTCAAAGGCCTAGGTCAATTTTCCTTTTTCTTTCTTAATAATTATAAACACCCACAATGTTTTTTAGAAAGAATCATCTAAATTTACTATGTCTTCTTCTTTGTTGTTGCTGTGTCCTCTTATCCTACTAAATGAATAGTAAATCTCTGTTGCTGGGGCCTGGACCAAGAGAAAGTCCTCCAATAGTAGGGTTTTTGTTTGTTTGTTTTATTTTTTGTCCATCATGGGGCCTGGGCACTGTTCCTCAGCTCTTCAGGTCAAGGATAGCACTCTGCCATTTCCAGTTTTCTGGTAGTTTATTGGAGATAAGAGTTTCAGGAACTTACCTGCCCAGGCTGGCTTTGAACCACAATCCTCAGATCTCAGCTTCCTTAGTAGCTAGTATTATAGGTGTGGATGCCCAGCTCCAATACTAGTTTTTCAATGCATGAAAATATCAATGCCATTTTGTCATTTCTGAGCCAACTTCTCTATAAATTTTGCTGCTGAGCAAAACTTCAGTAATTGCCCTATTTTTGTAAATGGAGATTTTGTGTGTACACTTCCTGTTTTTGTTTGTTTAAAATAAATTTGTGTTTGTACATTGCTCTCTTTTCTTTCATTTATTTTTAGTGATATCTAGGATTGAACTGACAGCCCTGTACCTCTACCACTCGATTCATGCTCCTAGTCTTTTCATTTTGTTAGGTTTTGTTTTCTTTTTCTGCTTTCCTGATTTAATTCAGAACTTTTGCCATTTCTGATTTCTTAATGTCATTCTTTTAGATCTCCATCTCACAAGTAGCTGGGATTATAGGCATATGCTACTGTACCTAGCCCTTCTTTTTCTTTCATATTTTGGCTTTAATTCTTCACATCAAAATAAATTTTAATCTCTTGAAGTTCATCATTTACAGCTTTTTTTTTACAGTTTTTGTTTTATATATCCAAAATAATGATCATACTGAATTTGATAACTAAATGTTTCACTAACTATATTGATATTTATAAAGGTCAAATGCATTAAATTTGGGTGTAAACTTAGAAAATTTAGAAAGCTTATTCAAGTAACACAAGGTAGTAGAGAACCAGATAAGTAAAAAAATGTTTTTAAACAATAAACAGATATTGGAACCATTTCTCCCTGATCATCTTCTATTGTCTCTGATTTTTACCTTTTAAAACCCCATTATTTAAAGATACACTCGTAAAAACTTTTTTATAAATTGCATCTTTATAATGTAAAGAGCCTAGTTTGAGGAATAGAGCCTTGTAGCTTCTTTTCTATCACAAATGTCAAAACCAAGGAAATACTAATGTGACTGATATACAGAGATTGAAGGTCTTTCCAATAAGAAAACAACCAAATGCACATAAGTGGAAAAATGCTCACACTACAATATCTAAAGGGTAATATCTGGTTATAATTTAACAAAGCAGTAACAACTGTCAATAATTCTTAGTTTTCTTGAGAGGTTAGAATTCTATTTTTTTCCCTACTCATCAGACTCTTGGAAATATCATGACTACTTGGGAAGAACAAGTACTAGTAAATTCAGAAAACACTGTTATTACTTAACTTCTTTATTGAAAAACATATTGCACTGAAACAACAGGAATATCAATAATCAGAGCTGGTTGTGGGGGAATTCTGAATTATCCTACCATATTTTCCCACAGAAACATGCTGCTTTCACAGAAACATTGTTTCCAACAAAGAGGAGGCCTAGGTCATGCTGAGTCCTCACCCAAGTTTTTCCATGACATCCTTTCTGGAATTGAAGGTAGTAAATAAACATCTGCATAACCTTTGGTAAGCACTGTGGAGAGGAACCCAATATTTATGAAAAGAGTACTTGTTAATTGGTCCCAAGAGCAAAGAACCTAGGCAAATGCAAAGATTCCATGACACTGTACATTTATGTGACCCTGTCACTTTTTGCTACTTAGATTTATTTTTACATCCTGAGGGAGTAGGTCTTGCAACTCTATCCATGTTCTATCTCCTGTATGTTCAAGTCTACACTTCCAAGAGAGCCTTGTTTAGGTGATATTATTTGCCTATTTATCATTTTTATTCAAATTAAACAGAAGCATACTAATGTTGGGCTGGTAACATGGAAAATTGTGCCTGATAGCACTGAAAATTGGCAAGATTTGTGCACATAAATACCAGAATCTATTTTCCTTATAGATCCAAGAATGCTCTACAATGGTGAATTTTCATATAGTTATTCAATGTTAATCCAAGGTTCCTAGAAGAATCCATATTGTTAAGATTCATTTGGAGTCAGGTATCAGTGGCTCACATCTGTAATCCTAGCTACTCAGGAAGCTGAGATCTGAGGATCCTGGTTCAGAGACATCCTGGGCAGGAAACAAATTGAGTCTCCTTTCTCCAATTAACCAAAGGGAAAAGAAAAAATATCCATGTGGAGGTGTAGCTCAAGTAGTAGAGCACTATCCTTGAGCATAAATGCTTGGGGACAGTGCTCAGATCCTGAGTTCAAGCCCCAGTACCAACACACACACACACACACACACACATACACACACACACACACACACACACACACACACAAATATTCATTTGAAAATTGGTAGACTTATTTGGTATACTTGTTTTATACCATTAGCTTTGAAGCCCATCCCTAGACAATGCTGATATACTGAAATCATTTTATTTTTCCATGTCTTTTTAGCCATTACTTGTCAGTGTTCCAAGAATGACTCAGCTGATTCCCCACCTGTGTGTAGACAGAGCCAGCAGGTTTAGTTCGCTGTGTCTTTTACTAACTTACTGTCGTAGGAGGTGACAGAGTAAAAAGGCGACAGAGTAAGGAGGCCTAACTGACTAAAAGGGGAAGAAAACTATATTCACAAATATAAGAGAAAACAATGCCAGGCAAACTGATGATCAGAATAATAATGTTGGGAATAATGCACCCACAAAGAGGAAAGTATATATATTCCGCAATTGTTACACTCCCCACTTCCCATCATGCATACTGTCTGGCTACATTTGAACATATTGATAGAGAAAGCTAAGAACAAAAGACTTAGAATGACTCCAACAAGAGAATCTTTTCCTGGCTTGTCAAATTGTACTTGCTTACTTTACAATTTCTCACAGCTGGTATTCCTGACCTGACTCCAGGCTAAGAGATTCAAAAGCAGCATGTTCCTATACCTTAACATACTTGCCTATAGAGATATTTTGATAGCTTCTTTAGAAAAGTATATCGTGCACAAAGACAAAATAGCTAAGAGGTTTTAACCTCATAAGTGCCAAAATAGATTTTATTTTCTTTACTTTTCGAAATATTTGATCATTTGTTCCACATGTGACTAGGCTGAATTATGAACTCCTATAGGGTAGTGACTTAATTTATATCATCTAATGGAGTACCAGATACAAGACACTATTGTATATATCCATGGAATGTTATAGATAGAGAAAATGGGCATAACCATTGATGAAGTCAAATCTGTGTATTGTTCAATCTCTTCTAGCCAATACATTGCCTCCTAGTGAGATATGATGAAAGGACCTCCAGTCTGTGCTGATTTCTTTTCTGTTTTTCTATATTAATAATTCAGGAAACTAGAGGTTTGGTGGAGAGTAAAATAGACAACCCTCCTGACTTATATATGTGAAGCCTCAAATACAATTCTCCATGCATTTTTATTTGTTATTATAAAGGGGACGTTCAGAGGGTTTACAATTATGAAAGCCAGCTAAAGAGCATATTTCTTTTTGAACAAAGTCACCCTGTCCCTCATTCTTTCCCAGATTCTCCATCCCATCCCCACCCACAAGCTGTATAGCTCATTTTCAACAGTGTCTAGTGAGAACGACTGCTACATTTGCTCACCCTTTGTCCCACCATTTCTGTGCTCCCTCTTTACCATCTCAAAGCAAAATAAATGAACAAATAAGACAAAAAGGAAAGAAAACTAAAACAGCAACAAAAAAACCTCTTGTTTCCATTTCCTGGAGTTCCTTTCAACAAACATAATTTTATATGATCAAATGCACATAGGTATTGTAGTTTTGTTTTCCTCTCCTAAGATTATCCTCCATTGGTCTCACTATATGTGAATGCCTATAACATCATATTACACTATATTTTTTTATTTTCTTTTCCTTTCATTCTTTTCTTTTCTTCTGTTCTATCCAGTGTATTCACTTGTAGATGGTAGGCAAATTCTAGCTACTACAAATGAAGAAAACTGTGCAACATGTTTCTTTGGGTCTGGCTTACTTTGCTTAATATATATTATTACAGGTCTTGTCATTTCCTTATGAATGATGCAAAATCATTCTTTCTGATGGATATTACAAAGCCCCACTTAAGCTACCAGCACAACTATAAGCATTGCAGTACTATTTACCATAACCAAGATGTGGTAAATACCAAGATAATGGTAATCAACTCAGATACCCTCTCAAGGGACAAATGGATTAAGAAAATGCGGAGCATCTGTGAAAAAAGACCTCGTTTGAAAGAGGCTGTCATATTTTTTTGAGAAAGTCATATTTGTTAAAGTTTATAAGATTGAAAGAAGAAATAGGAAAAAGTTTACAAATTGAGATGAAAGGAAATGTTAATGTTCAGATCCTGGTGAAGAAAATATGTTTCTTATGGATTTAAACATGCAAAAAATAAGCAAAACCTTTGAAAGGCTAAGCACTCTAAGAGATAGATAGTAGTTACATTTGAAAAAAAATAATGTCATCACCCTTAAGAAATGCAGGAGTAGCTGGGCGCCAGTGGCTCACACCTGTAATCCTAGCAACTCAGGAGGCTGAGATCTGAGTATCTCGGTTTAAAGCCATCCTGGGCAGGAAAGTTTATGAAACTCTTATCTCTAATAAACCACCAGAAAACCAGGAGTGGTGCTGTGGCTCAAATGGTAGAGCACTAGCCTTGAGCTGAAGAGCTAAGGGACAGTGCTCAGGCCCAGAGTTCAAAACCCACAACCAACCAAAAAAAAATAGCAATGCAGTATTTTAAAGCTTATCATTTAAATCAAATACCATAATTTTAGTCATGTTGTCAGTATGACTATAAGCCAAAATTATTATATATTCTTATATATTATTAACATTCTGCTATCATTGTAAAATATTTAGATTTAAATCACACAAAAATATATTTACACCAAATGTGTTAAGAGTGCTCATATTTATTCTATAACTTCTCACATACTACACTGTGTCAGCCTTTCACCAATATATTTGTGGTGAATTTAACCAAAGTGTTGTTTTGCATTCCATTCTCCTCAGGACCAGTGATGATTCTGGACTTTCTGTAATCATTATGACAACATCTTCCTTGATTCTTCCTTGATTTCCTGGATACTCCTGTCCTCCACTGAGCCAAATAAATACAGTTATAATTGGATTTCTACATGAATCTCTTTATCTTTAATATCATTCCTAACAATGCTGTAAAACCTCAGAACATTCTTAATAGAATTTATATGAACAATAAACTTTTGTCTAAGCATTTGGCAGATATTGTGGTAAATTACATATTTTTTTTACTATGATACATATTATAATCAACCTTTAAAATAGCACAGTGCTCTTTCAGCTGCCTTCACTTCCAGTTTAATAGACAATGAGTATCATTAGTATTTCTATTTAATGGATGAAACTTATGAACCCTAAAGAATTAAATAAGTTGTGCAAGATCATACATTAAGCACTAGCAGACCCAGTTTTGAAAGTGGACAGACTGACTTTAATATGTTCTCATTAAAAACTGACACAGTAAATGCAACCAAACCTAACCACAGATGGTGTGAGTCAATTGTAAAATTTTTAGGAATCATTAAGGTATATTTTAGATTCCATCAATTATTACTTACTAATTTTATGATTTTTAGTGAATTTCTGAACTTCTCTGAGTTTCATTTAGCAGAAGATTAGGATTTGAGTTATCACTGTGTTGGTTTGGTTGGTTACAAAGACAATATGAGTACAAGAATTCAAAACTCTGCCTGGCATTCATAATTTGATTCCTGTTGGGTAGTCTTCTAATGCATATTTTTCTTCATCTTTCAAGAAATGTACTGTTGAATATGTATTCTTTTCATAAAGTAGTCATAAGTAAGAGATAAAATTTGCAGTTAGTTCTTTTTATCAAGGTAGAAAATATTAACCACCTCATAGTATAAAGTCAAATACTAGTGCTCACACTGACTTGGGTCTTCCTCTGTCCCACAAGGAAAGGTAAGTGCTCTGCCAGCCAGTTCCCCAGCCTCCCTCAGCCCGGGAGACAATCAGACCAAGTAGGGAGTCAATTCAAGCAGGAAGAAACTCGTTTATTAACACAGAACAGTCCTTTTTAAAGCAAAAAAAGAGTGGGTGGCATGGCAGGGGAGGAAGAGGAACCAATCACTGTCAAGGTCACACCCTATCATGCACCTAAGCTTCCAAGGGCTGGTTACCCACTGGGCATAAAGCAAATTGGGTTCTGCCCACTCAACTCTCTCTCAGCACCATCTTTGCTGCCCATGTGCCCTACACTGACTACATATCTATTGCCATTTTTAAATTTTTTTTAGTTGTCAAGTTAATGTACAAAGGGGTTATAGTTACATAATTAAGGTAATAAGTACATTTCTTGTCAAATTTGCCTATTATATCAATACTTTGGGAGCATTTTTGATCATTCTACTCCAGTTGATTGAGCTACTAGCTTGATTGTTGTATTTTAATCACTGAAATTAGTTTTGAAAGAAATTGTCTTTATTTATTCTAAAAATACATTGAACTTCAAATTTATAAAGGTGCTTCTTAAACATTTTTTCTATAACAAATATCTTGCAAAACACTCAATATTTACAGTAATAGCACAGTATGTGCATATTTATTATTCTTTGTGGGATAAAAGCATATTAATTTAAGTTCTTTTTGCCTTACTATTTTATAAGTGAAAAAATAGAAAGATGGCTTCCAAACTTAATTTGTTTCTGCATATCAACATCCACTTCTTTTAGAAAAATGATTACTTAATTCAAAAACCAAAAGAAAATTATAGTAGATGGTATTTTACAGTGAGAAAACAAAGAAAGTTACGTGTTGAGAGATTGAGCTGGGAGTCTGCAGATGGACCCCTGTCACAAAGATCTGCATCGCAGTAAATATACTTAGCACTGTTAGAAAACGGAGCCATGAGAACTGGAGAGGAAAGAAACACTTGAGCAATGCCCTTAGCCCTTTTTGCTTTAACTTATTATCACTAATTGTACATTAAAGTTGCTGACCAGCAGCTTGCAAATCCATTTAACACTGTTAGGAAACTGAGCCATGAAGGTTATAGAGGAAGGAGAGAACAAAAACAATACCAACAAACCAATGGGGAGCTGAAGCAGGATGTCATGGTGACTGGAGAAGAGCCATGAGCCAGGAGACAGGACAGGAACATGGAGACACCTGGCTTGGCATCCAGCAATTGATTTACAATAAGGCCTTGCTAAAGAAGGTTTCTAGCAAAGCAGTGTTAATAGCAGATTACAGGTCTACAGAAATTGTTGAAGTGATTGCTCCCAAAGGAACAACAAAACCTATAAAACAGGTAAGACTGATTTATGCCCTATTGTTTTAATCATATTATTCATTTATTTCTTATCCTAATCCTGATAGTAACCCCTTATCACTTATTCAGTGTGTGGGGGGGTGGGGGTAGGAATAACAGGTTTTGAATACATAAAATGTTTTGCTCTCACCAAAATAGAAAACAAAAAAAGTCTCATGACTTTCCTGCCCAGGCTGGCTTCAAACCACAATCTTCAGATCTAAGCCTCCTGGGTAGCTAGGATTACAGGTGTGAACCACTACTGCCTGATTTATAATCTAGTCTTTAAAAGAAGGATTTTTTTCTCCTTTCTCTTTTCCAGTCATATTCTTATATGCACATAATGAAAATATCCAGATCGCTCCTTAATAAAATATCACTTATATTTTCAGGAAAAATTAAGAATATTAATACCTTGTCATTTTTTCACAGCAAATGAAAATTTGTCACAGTTTTTGAAGAAAATGTTTGTCAGTACTAACAGCTTTCTGGTTTGTAAATTATTGGAGGTTATGATTCTATAGTATATTAAATTTGTGTTAAGGAAAAAATAAGTTAAATTAGACAGATACAACCCTGGTTCAGAAGATCCAATCCAATTCTGGAGGTCCAATCCAAACTCCTCAAAGCTACCATCTCCATTCTGTAACACTCTTAGCATCTTTATTGTTGTGTATGTCTCATAGGAGATAATGACAATAGTCTTGGAGGGATTAATATTATTTTTGTAACACCAGACTAAGAAATAAATAACTTCAAATTTAGTTTCACATCATTTAGTTAGACCTAGAAAGAGAACCTATTTTCCTGATTTCCAGTATAAACTTCTTTCTACTCTAACCTAGGTACTGTTACATATTGCTTAGCTTTCCTTTATACCTACACTTCCATATTGCTTCTCTTCTATACTTGGGTAAATTTATTTTTGATAGTAATTTTTAATTAACTTCTCCCCAAGATTTCATTGTAAACTTTATTCAGCAAAGTGTGACCCTTTGGATATCTTATTCATAATTAACTTTACAATTCCCTATTTTGTTCCAGTAGTTTCTGAGTTCTTTTTATTAAAATTTGTTTGGGAAACATTTGTTATACTAGTGCATTTCTGACAATTCATACTATAACATTTCATAGCAATCCTACACTTGCATCCTTTCTCTTTTTCTCCTTTTCTTTCCCATCCACCTCCTCTTCTTGCTCCTGCTCTTCCTCTTCCTGTTTTTCAACTTCTACCCCTTTCTAACAACTTATTTTGAATTCTTGCATGAAGAATGGTAATATTCATTCATAAAGCACAACTCATAGCTCTCTTTTTTATTTTGATGTTGTCAGTACTTAAAATAATTATTGAAATACCTATACACAGAAAAAACTTCTGAAGATTTATGTACATATTATGTACAAAATTCTCTCACAAGTGTTTTATATGTATAATTTTATTTACTTTTCAGAAAAGTTCAGATCTGTAAATTGTGCATTATTCATAATATAGCATTAATTTTTACTTAAATGTTGAAGGGTGTTAAAATTAGTATATTTTTTATGGGAAGAAAGAAGTGAGGATATGGGAGTTTATTGAGTTTCATCTCCCTAGCCTCCTATTAACACTTCATAAAAGCCTCTGAGAATTTATGGTTATCTTTTGATTGGTCATCTATTACATACCACATATCTCTTAATTTCTAATAAAATAAATATCTCATAATTTAGATGCTACCTTAGCTAATCAGAACTGACTTTCTTGGAATTAAAAAAAAACAATAATTTCAGAAAACTTTAGCATGTTAAAAACAAAAGACTTTTCCAGGAATTTAGTATTTTGAAAATACTAAGGTGATGTATTACGGAAGGTGAGATCCAAAGGAAAGGAAGATGTAATACAGAGGAGGTAATTACCTTGTTCCTCATGCTACTTTTGTCTCCCACTAGTCACTTATTCCTTTGATTAAGAGAGAGAAATTTAGGTACTAGTAGAAACAAACCTCTTCTGTGTGTGATGCTTTTGATGCTTCATGAATACATATAGCTGAAATTCATAGAGTCCCTCACAATTTGCCAGACTGAAAAGTATGAAATATCTCCATCCTCAGTTTACCAGCACACAAAGCCCTTATATCTAGAAAATATGGCTTATCACTGTTTCCTCTTTCCAAAAAGTATAAAGTTTATAAGGGTGAAGCAGGAGGAGCAGTGCCAGACTATTCTGGGCTACAAACTGACACTTTGTCTCAAAAACAGAAAAAAAAGATTGCAAACTATGATTGATAGCCCATATAACTGTAACATATTTGTCCCATTTAATGCACTGAGTAAATATGTCATTTGCCACTTCATCCACCAAAAGAGATTGAAATTCAGTGTGGCACATCCTTTTGGTCATGTTATATGTGACAACTGTCAATAGAAAGACACTGGCTCATCTCATCCTAACGAATAAAATAGCTAATTGTTAAGGCAATATTAATAAAAATACAATGGCAAAATGTTAAATTAACATGGTATAGATGAGAGAAATGAAACTTAGAAGTTATTGGGCATCTGTGGTTCACACCTGTAATCTGGAATACTTGGAAGATTGAGCTCTGAAGACCGTGCGTGGTTCAAAGCCAGCCTTGGCAAGGAAGTCCATGAGATTTTTAATCTGAATTTAACCACCCAAGAGCCAGAAGTGTAGCTCTGATCCAAATGGTTGAGCCTCGAACTTGAGCAATAAAGCTCAGAGATAGTGACCAGCCATTGAGTTTTAGGCTCAATACTGGAACATCTGTGGGTGTACATGTGTTCACCTACAGGCAGGCACATGTACATACACACACACCAAGTTATATAGGAGTATAACAGAAATATATGCATGTAGTTTGGGTTCTGTTGAAGTTTCTTTGGGAAAACAAAGTCTGCATTGCAGATAAAGCTTGAATAAGGGAAAGCATGGACCTATATTTCTTTAGGCCTGGCTTACTTCACTTAATGTAACTTTTTCCAAGTCTCTCCATTTCTAACAAATGGGGCAATGTCATTATTTCCAAGCAGAAATGGTCAGATAAGTTGATGTTAGGCAAAATGAACCCCAAGATAAGTATTAATTTTTTTTTCTTTCTTGTGACTGTTTCTAACATATTTATAGGATGATTTCTTTGTTGCTTTGTATGTCCCTCCTCCACGGTATAACCCCTGTTTTCACTGTATTTGTGGAGGGGAAGGGAAAAAACAAATAGTTTAAATAGAGATACAGGTGGATCCATTGCAACAATGAGATGTACAAGACATTATGTTGAAAAACGAACTTTACAACTTTGGGGAAAAGGGGTGCGGTGGGGGGCATGGGTGTGAAGGGATGGGAAGGGGAAACAAAGGAGGAGGCTTGATAAGAAATGTACTCATTACCTTACCCATGTAATTGTAATCCCTCTGTATGGTATTTTCACAATAAGAAAAAGAAAAAGAAAAAAAAGCTTGAATAAGTTCTATTTATGAAAATTTCCAAAATTTCAGACTGATGAAGAACAAAAAATCCATCCTCATCATGGGAAATAAAATATATCAGTATAACTGCAAAGAGAATATGAGAAAACTGTAGAAGTACCAAGTATAAGTGGCAAACCATAGCCTTGCAATGAAGTTTAAGATTTGATATCATTATTTTCACATTTAATCTCAAAGTAATGTAACCCTTATAGAAAATATTTACACAGGGAGAATGTCAGTTGAGAACTTTGAAGAGTTCAAAGTATTACTAACCACAGAAATCAAAGCCTGTTGCATCAGAGACAGAGAACTTGAGCTCACACTCAGTATTAACAAGAACACTGTTTCAATACCACACCACTTCTGTGAAATTCAGTTCCTCCTGGCTGATGTAAATGGGATCCTGTGGCAACTCCATTCATCGTGATGTGCCTTTCCTTAAGAAATCTCATCTTTTATAATAGGCGGTAAACCTGTCTGAACTCCACTCCAGAGGGAAACATTATCTTGTTATACTGGACAGCAGCCTGCCATTTGGTTCATCTTTGTGAGTAAAAGATGAAGAGGATTATATCCATCTTTCAAGGCCATTTGCTCTACAAACATAATTGATAGAATAGACCAGTGCAAGGGGTCAATGGCCTTTAACACATTATGCAGAAGTAGGAGAGACACAGAGAAAATTGTGTTCTATCAATGTGTTAAGATCTCATGTGTTATAAACTAAATATAAAATCTAAGAAAATTGATTTGTTTTTATGCAGTTATTATACATTATCTTGACTTTAGTCACTATCTGTCAATCATATATAATCAAGTGAACTTTTTCAAGACTAGTTACCAAAATGATACTTCCAAACAATTTTGGGGTACTTAGCACAAAATTTAACTGTAAAATACCACATAGTATTAAGAACTCAAAACTGTCATTATTATATTGAGAGGTCTCTCATTGCATCTATCATTGAAAGTATGTACTATACATGATATTTATCAAGCATAAGCATCTGTTGAATTTTAAGTAAGATTTTCCTTTGAAATAAGTATATATTATACATTAGAAATGACAAGAGATTGTATGGTGGGTGAACACAGGCTCTCACTCTGATCATTTGTCTACAGTGGGCACTGTACCATTTGAGTCACTCTTCAGTCAGGCATTTTGCTAGTTAGATGGTCATGAAGTCTCTTGTACTTCACTGCCCAGGGTGGCTTTGAATCATAATCCTCCTGGCTTCAGATTCCTGAGTAGCCAAGATTATAGGCATGAGCCACAGGTGACAGGAAAGAATAAAATTTTTATTGGGAAATTTGTTTGAAAAGTGTTAAGAATGATTTGTCTTTCCATCTTTTTGCCTAAATACCTGCTAATGGAAGCCCAATATGACATATATTATATTCTTAAAGATATATTTAGGCTGGAGGTGGGTGTACACACCTATAAATCCCAGCAGTCTGGAAGGAGAAGCAAAGTTGAAGCCAAAATTGGTTACATATCAAGTTCCAAACTAGCATGAACTATAGAGCAAGTCCTCTTTGTTAGAGTGTGTGTTTGTTTGTGTGTGTGTGTGTGTCTGTGTATATAATAGGTTAGAAGCTTATATAACATATGCTTTCTTTGTATGCAAACTATACATACACATAACAATCATTAATCCAATAACACTTCCAGCCTTTAGATACTTTGAATTTAGAGTTCTCTGAGGATTTTTATTTCATTTACAAGTGTAATTTGGTTGAAAATATACCAGATTTCCCTTTCTTGATTAGTTTTTTTTTGGTTAGGAAAGGAAATAAATGGTAATAGGAACACAGATGGAGGTTACAGTACTGGAGAAATGCACTATGAATACATTCATTGACAGGAATATATTATGTATGACTTATAGACAGCATACTCACAATTTAATGAGGGAAAAACCTTGAATGGAGAGGATGCTGCAAAATAAAAGCCTTATTTTGAAATACAATATTTTTACAATATTTTCTTTTCTTTCTTTTATTTTTAAAATGAGTTTTTTATTGTGAAAATACCATCCAGAGGGGTTATAATTACATGAGCAAGGTAATGAACACATTTCTTTATCAAGCATTGCTGCCTCCTTCTTTGTTTTTCCCCTACAATTCCTGCCCTTCCATCTCCACAACTACACTCCCACAGCCCCTACACCCTGCCAATACTGTAAAGTTTGTTTTTCGAAATAGCATCTTGTATATCTCATTGTTGCAATGGGTCCACCTGTATCTCTATTTAAACATTTTGTTTTTGCTCTTCCCCTCCACAAATTATAACAATATCAAATACAGTGAAAACAGAGGTTATAATATGGGGGAGGGACATACAAAGCAACAAAAAATCACCTTATAAATACATTAGAAAAAAATAGCAAGAGAGAAAAAAACACTTGTGTCCTTATCTTGGGGTTCATTTCACCTAACATCATCTTATCTGATCTTTTCTAACTATTGCAAAAAAGGGAACCATGGGACCTATGTTTCTTTGGGCCTGGCTTACTTCACTTAATATAATTTTTTCAAGTCTTTCCTAACAAATGGGGCAATGTCTTTCTGATGGAGGCATAGAATTCCATTATAACACATTTTCTTGATCCATTCTTCTACTGAGGGGCATCTGGGTTGGTTCCATATCTTAGCTATGGTAAATAATGCCGCAATAAACATCATTGTGCTGGGAGCTTTAGTATGGTATTGTCTGGGCATTCGGTAAATGCCCAAAAGTGGGACAGTTGGGTCACAGGGAAGCTCTATGTGGAATCTTTGAGGAACTTCCATACTGATTTCCAAAATGGCTGAACAAGTTTACACTGCCATCAACGATGTAGTAGGGTTCCCTTCTGGCCACATCCCCTCCAGCATCTGTTGTTATTAGAGTTCTTGATTAAAGCCATTTTAACTGGGGTGAGGCAGTATCTCACTCTTGTTTTGATTTGCATTTCTTTTATGGCTAGAGAGGTTGAGCATTTCTTCATGTTGTCTATTGATCATTCTTCTTTCCTCTTCAAAGAAGTATCTTTAAGTCTTTAGCCCACTTATTTATCTAGCAGTTGTTTCTTTGAGGATTTGTTGTTGGTGAATTTAAATTTTTGAGTTCCAGGTATATTTTAGATATGAAACCCTTGTCCGTTGTATGGCTAGTGAAGATATTCTCCCAATCTGTTGGCTTTCCATTGATCTTGGTAGCTATGTCCTTTGCCATTCAGAAGCTCTGCAACTTCATGCAATCCCATGTGTATAATCTTTCTTTGATTTGTTGTGTTTCTGGGTCTCTATTAAGAAAAATTTGGCCTGTGCCAAGGAGACCTAGGGTTTCTCCTGTTCCTTCCTCTGATGTTTTCAGGGTGTCTGCTTTGACTCTGAGGTCTTTGATCGATTTGGAGTTGATTCTGGTGCAGGGTGATATATAAGGATCTAGCTTTAGTTTTCTACAGGTGATTAACCAATTCTCCCAGCACCATTCACTGAAAAGGCTGTCTTTCTTCCATTCTATTTTTTAATCTCCCTTATCGAAGATTAGATGGCTATAGGTTTATGGGTTCATTTCTGGTTTTTCAATTCTATTCTATTGGTCCTGAGGTATCTTCTTGAGCCAGTACCAAACTGTCTTATTTACTAAGCCTTTGTAGTAGAGTTTGAAATTTGGTATTGATAATCCTCCAACACTGTTCCTTCTGTTTTTTTGCTCTCTGTGGACTTTTATTGTTCCATATGAATTTTTAGATTACCCCTTCTATTCCCTTGAATAATGAGGTTGGAATATTGATAGGTACCACATTGAACTTTTTGGTAGCTTTTAACAGCATTGCCATTTTCACGATGTCAATTCCCTCAATCCAGAAGCACAGGAGGTTTTTTTCACTTTCTAACTTCTGTTTTGATTTTCTTTTTCAGGTTTTTAAAGGTTTCATCATACAGGTCTTTCACTTCTTTGGTTAATTACTAGGTATTTTATTTTTTGTGGGGTTATTATGAATGGAGTTGCTTTCCTAACTTCAGCCATGCTCTTCTCATTGTTGGCACACAGAAAAGCCACTTATTTTTGAGGGTTAATTTCATACCCTGCAACTTTGCCAAAGTTTCAAATAAGTTCAAGTAATTTGGGAGTGGAGTACAGAGGATTCTTTTTTTTTCTGGTTGTGGGGCTTGAACTCTGGGCTTGGGTGCTGTCCCTCAGCTCTTCACCTCAAGATGAGTGCGCTACTGCTTGAGCCACAGCACCACTTCTGGTTTTCTAGTGGTTTATTGAAAATAAGAGTCTCATGGCCTTTCCTGCCCTGGCTGGCTTTGAACTGTGATCCACAGATATCAGCCTCCTGAGTAGCTAGGATTACAGGCGTGAGCCACAGGCATGCAGCTCCATGGGATTCGTTAAATACAAGATCATGTCATCTGCAAAGAGGGAGAGTTTTACTTCATCTTTCCATATTTGGTTCCTCTTTATTTTTGCATCTTGTCTTATTGCTATAGCTAGGCATTCTAATACTAAAGTGAAGAGAATTGGAGAGAGTGGGCAGTGGAGAAAGTCTTGTTCCTGAGTTTAGAGGAAATGGCTTTAGTTTTTCTCCATTAAGTATAATGCTGGCTGTAGGTTTGTCATACACAGCCTTTATCATATTGAGGAATGTTCCTTGGATTCCTAATTTTTTCAGAGCCTTCCTCATAAAGGGGTGTTGGATCTTGTCAAATGCTTTTTCTGCATCTATTGAGATAACCACGTGGTTCTTATCCATGCTCTTGTTGATGTGATGAATATATTAAATGATTTGTGTATATGGAACCATCTTTGCATCCCTGAAAAGAATCCTGTTTGACCATGGTGTATGCTTTTATGGATGAATAGTTGAAGTCGATTGGCCAAAATTTTGTTGAGACATTTTCTTAGATGTTCATTAAAGAAATGGTCCATAGTCCTCTTTCTTAAATGAGTCCCTGCCTGGTTTTCGGATGAGGCTTATGATGGCTTCATAGAAAGAGTTCGAGTTCAGTAGTAAACTTTCTCTTTCAATTTCATTGAAGAGCTGGAGTAGTATTGGAGTGAGCTCTATTTGGAAGGCCTTGTGGAATTCCATTGTAAATCCATCTGGTCCTGGGCTTTTCTTAGATGGGAGGTCTCTTACTGATGTTTCTATTTCAGTGCTTGATATGAGCCTTTAAGTTGGTTTAGCTCATCTTGGTTTAGTTTTGGCATGCCGATATTGGCTAGGAAAAGGCTCATTTCTTCCAGGTTCTCAAACTTATTAGCATAAAGGTTTGAGAAGTATTCCCTTATAATGTTCTGTGGTGATGTTTCCATTCTCATCTCTGAGTTTGTTTATTTGTGTGTGTTCTCTTCTTTTTCTGATAAGATTTGCTAAGGGTCTGTCAATTTTCTTAATTTTTCAAAGAACCAACTCTTTGTTTTGTTGATTCTTTCTATAGTTTTTTAATTCTAATTCATTTAATTCTGATTTAATTTTAATTATTACTTTCCATCTACTGGATTGGGGTTTAGCTTGCTGCTTTTTTTCAATGAGGTTCAGATGTCTCATTAAATTGTTGGTTTCAGATTTCTCCAATTTGTTGATGTAGGAACTCAGAGCTATATACTTGCCTTGAGTACTGCCTTTGCTGTGTCCCAGAGGAGCTGGTAATTAGTGTGTTCATTTTTGTTGAATATCATGAACATCTGAATTTCATTTATAATCTCATCCATGACCTACTGGTGATTCAACAGTGTGTTGTTCAGCTTCCATGTGTAACAGAACTTTCTTTGGTGGCTTTTGGTGTTGAGTTCTAATTTTATTCCCTCATGGTCCCAGAAAATGCAGGGCATAATTACAATGCTTCTGAATTTGGACAAGTTTGCTTTGTGACCTAAAATGTGGTCTATTTTGGAAAATATTCTGTCCCCTGCTGAGAAAAATAGTACTCTGATGTTGCTGGGTTTAATATTTGGTAAATGTCTCTTAAATCTAGTTGACATATGCAGTTGTTTAGATCTGTGGCTTCTCAGTTGAGTGGGGATAGTGGTATGTTAATGTCCCCAACAATTAATATCTTTGGATCTATGTGAGATTTGAGGGAAAGTAGTGTTTCTTGGATAAATTTGGGTGCTCCATTGTTTGGTGAGTAGATATTTAGAATTGTAATATCCTCCTGAAGGAGAGATCCCTTAATTAGTATGTAGAACCTTCTTTATCTCTTCTCACTAATTTTAATTTTAAGTCTATTTTATCTTATATTAGGATTACCTCTCCCAACTGTTTATGGGGACTGTTTCCTTGGTAGATTTTATTCCAGCCTTTCACTTTCAAAATGTTTGTTTTTATGGGCAAGATGTGTCTCTTGAAGACAGAAAATAGAAGAATCCTGCTTTTTAATCCAACTAGACAGTCTATGTCACTTAATTAGAGTTAAGTCCATTAATGTTGAGATTTAGGACTGAGAGGTGTTTGGTAGATCTTGCCACGTTATCCACCTTCTTGGGGGCTGTGGCAAGTGGGTTCTTCCTATGGTTCTTGTATTCTCAGATTGGGTATGGTTTGTTGGCTTTTATTGTACTCTTGTTCATTTTCTATATGTAGGACATCTTTAAGTATCTCTCTCTCTCTCTTTTTGGTATGGCTGGTTCTGTGCTTCTGTTCGTTTTCTATGTGTAGGACATCTTAAAGTATCTTTTGTAGGGCTGATTTGGTGGAGATATATTGTTTCAGTTTTTCTTTGCTATGAAAGGTTTTTATTTGACCTTTGGTTATGAGAGAGAGTTTGGTTGGGTACATTATAGTTGATTCTCTAGCCTAGGACTGTTCACTGGAACACTAAATCTGATTTCTATGCGAGAGCTTGTTTAGCCTCCAGCTTCTCCTCCGCCCTCTACCACTGAATCTCTACGATATTTTCTTATATCTATATGTAAGTCTGGAGGCCTTTCTTTTATGGGAAAATTGAGGCTGTTCAATTAAATTATTTTGAAAATTATTGATAGAAATCAGTAAAATAATGATTAAAGCATTTAAAGGTTTTATTTCAATTGTATTACATTAGCCTTTGAAAATAAACACAAGAATTAACTGGTTTAAATTATTTTTTCAATCTGAAATGAAATGCAAAGCTTGAGAAAGGATGTCATGATGCTATGGAGAGGTGACTAAGGCAAACCATAACATGGACTTTCAATGTAGACGCTATTAACCATCAATGTGGGAAACCTGCCATAGAGTTGGAAGGTAAAGAAGTAAAAGCCAAGGACAAACAAAAGCCCTGAGACAGTACAATGATGTGAAAAGGCTTTGATTTAATATATAAATATTAATATCTTTTGTTAGTGTCTCTTGTTTCCTCCTCCTCCTCCTCCTCCTTTTCTTCTACCTCTGATTCTCCTTCTCTTCCTCCTCCTCCTCCTCCTCCTCTTCCTCTTCCTCCTCTTCCTCCTCCTCCTCTCCCTCCTCCTCCTCTTCCTCCTTCTCCTCTTCCTCCTCCTCTTTTTCCTCCTCCTTCTCCTCTCCCTACGTTGTGTGTGTCTTTGGATGTGAACTCAGGGCCTGGGCACTATCCCCAAGAGTCTTAATGTTAACACTCTACCACTTGAACAACAGTTTCACTCCCAGCTCTTTTGGGTGATTAATTGGAGGTAGAGTCTCATGGAGTGTTCGGCCAGAGCTGGCTTCAAATTACAGTTCTCAGACTTCAGCCTCCTGAGTAGCAAGAATTACAAGCATAAACCATAGACACCTGGATCTTTTTTCCTCTTATGGACAATGATAAAATCAACAACAATAACAACACTTCTGTAATATATGTTAATTTTCTTTTAATTTATAAGAAAATAACATAACCTGACTTACAGAATTATAACCTCTTTTACAACTACTAAATAATAATATATTTTAAAATTTAAAAATGGGTACTGCATCTATACATAGATGGAGCTGTGAATACAGTAGTTGCCATATCTTATCTATTTTTATAATTGAAGTTTAATTACCACCAAAAGTTGTAGAATCTATGCTATGAAACATTATATAGAGACAGACAGACAGATGGACTTTCTTTTTTTCTTACTTTCTTTTTTTTATTCCCAGTATGTGATGTGAAATAATAGAACAGAACTTATTTTCAAATTTTATTAATACTTTGAGCCTGGGCTATTAAAACCATTGTTATTTAAAGGAAGCATAAGTAAATAAAATAAATAAATTAGATTAAATGTCTTTTATGAGCCTTCATTTTATTGTTTCTACAAGCTCAAATTTTGAATATATTACTTTTCTATTAAAGTTTTTGGACTCATTATTTTCCTAAGATCTTTATATGACAGTCAAATACTTATGTCCAGTAGTGAGTTAATTGAATCTCAGCCACACTTCTTTCTCTTTTTTTGGCTGTTGCTAGAAATACACCTACCTGGAACCCACATACATCATACATGCATGTTCATGTGACAGTACCCCTCTCTCACACACAGTACATTACTTTCACCAACGAATACTTCCTCAATATTCTCTCAAAATCTCATGGTCTCGTGTTGAATACCTTTGAAGAATAACCTTTGAAGCAAAAGTTAATATTGTTAGGTTTGTTGTGGTAATTGTATTTTACTGCACCATCCAATGTTACTTATTCCATTGCATGACCTATCATTAGTCCACTGCCAGTCAATTCCCTGATGCTGTGCTTGTAAAGTTCACCAGCATACTATAACATAAATCACTCTTTTGCTTTTGCAGCCGTACTCCCAGGAGAGGGCAGTGAGGTAATAGATTAGCAAATAAAGTTATTAAATACAGACTAATGACAGGGAAATATAGTATGTATTGTTTTTGTCTCCCTATCTCATTTTACTCCTGGTAATAATACATTCTTTCATCCAATAATTTCTTTCAGTTCTTTATACCATAAAGTGTGTATCTTTTACAAGTAGGCAACAACTTCCAAAGACAGTTATTTATGACTTGAAGTTCATATATGTCATAAGATAAAAGGACATGCTAATTCTAAGGTGTAAATGGCAATTAAAACCCATGACCTGGAAAAAAAGCAGACAACCCTGTGACCAAAGCCTTAAAAGTTAATTCTGGGGCTGGGAAGGTGGCTCATTGGTAGAGTGCTTGACTTGCATGCATGAAGCCCTGGGTTCCATTCCTTAGCACCACATAAGCAGAAAAAGCTCTAAGTGACACTGTGGCTCAAGTTGTAGAGCACTAGCCTTTATCTGAAGTGCTAAGAGACAGTGCCCAGGCACAGAGCTCAAGCCCCACACCGACAAAATTAAAATGAAAATGAAAAAAAAGTTAATTCTGAAAGTAATCACTTTGACAAATTGTAACTGTGTTTAAGAAAGCATTGTGCCCTTAACAATGCCCTTTTGGTAAGCATTAAAGAGTCCTGTAACCTAACTAATTTGAGAACAGGTAAAGTTTGGTCTTTCAATAATTCTAATATTCCAGTACTTTCTTTTTTTTTTGGAGTGGTCTAAAATGAAAGGAATCATTCTCTCTATAACCTTCACCTTTGAGGGTTGCTTTTTATCAGTGCTGAGAGATGACCATTTGCAGCCAGGGAAGATACAGAAAAAGAAAATTTAATGAATCAGTGATCATTATTTTATGAAAAGGTAACTAAAAGTTCTGTACCTTTTGTTTTATGATTTTCTCTTTAAATATAATTCAGAAACAAACTTATAAGTATAACTCAAGCTAATATTCTGTATATAAGTAGAAAATGTTTTATTTCTCTCTGGAATTCAGTTCTTTACATTTAGCAGTATCTTTGAATAAATGGTTATGATCATATATTTTAGAGCATGCAACAATATACTTTCCAAAGAGAATCACAGGCAGCTAAATTTGTCACTTTGGGATCACTTTAGGGGTATAAACTCTTCAAAGGTATCTGCTTGCTTTGGAAATCCTTTTTCCTCTCTACATGCATTCACATGCCTTAGAAAAAGCTCTTCACCAAGCTGGCTGCATCTAGGAACTCACTGTGCTTCTAATAATTACTCACCTTGCTGCTGTTCAGCTTTAGAAGAGAAAACTGCTGTGGAAAAAATAGCTCTTGTATTCTGGCATAGAAATAAAGTACATTTTCTGACACAAATCTCTCTCTCATTGTAAATTTTCAGGTGACTTTTATAAAGTTTACCATACATGAAGAGATAAAATGAAGATTTCATACATATAATAAGTTTTCTTTGAAAACTTATTAATAAAAGAGGCCAATAAACTTTTTCAGTTTGGTGTATGAGCTGCCCAAAATGGCACTAGTCAGAGTTGGACTGAAATGACTCAAGTTGGCACCAACACTGGGTAGAACAGCTGTTCCCATTTCTTGCCCTGGAGGGGTCTCATGCCTTTCCTGGCAAAAAATTGGAAATTGGCTGGCAAGAAAATGGGAAAGAGAGAGAGACAAAGCGAGAGAAAAAAGATATAAGAGATCTATGTTTAGAGTGTGCCAGATAACCAGAGAATTATATCAAAAGCCAATCAATTCACAAAATTGAACAGGATAAAATAGTATAAATACACTTCAAATGAAACTGATAGTTTGAATATAGATTTCTACATTATTCAATATGCATATTTATCAAGATTTATCAAATCTTGATGTTTCACCCATACTATCATACTACTCAGACTATTATTTGTGACCATACTTGAAGCTATTATTTCTTACACCACTTTATTCTGTAGCAACTCATATGTAATTAACAAATTTCTTCATTTATTACTGCATATCTACTTCTTACTGACTGTCAGACTTTTGACAAATGTGAAGAACGTTATGAAAATGAAAAGGTAAAGTCTTGATCTGAAGCACACATAATTCACTAACAAAATGAAGTCTGTGGATAGATATAGCATGGCATATTTTTACATATTTTTATTATGAAAATACTGAACAGAGGGGTTACAATTACGTAGGTAAGATAATGAGTACATTTCTTATCAAGCATTATAGCCTCCCCCTTTGTTTCCCCTTCCCATCCCTTCCCACCCTCCCCCTCCCCCCCCACCAAAGTTGTAAAGTTCATTTTCAACATAACAACACGTACATCTCAAAACATGGCAAATTTTATACCTTTCTATACAAATTCGAATTGTTTATTAACAACTTGATATATTTATAATTACAGATAAAAATTAAAGTGAAGATCAAACATGTTTACATCGGATAAACTGACATTTCCCATCATTTGTAACTCAATATTTATAGGTAAGCATTTTTTATGGGTACTACTTTATCAGAACTATACAAACAAACCCAGAAACTGATCAGATAGATATCTCCCCTCGATGATGATAAATTAATTATTCTATTTTCAAAAGCAGAATTATTACTCAAGCCAGTTTGAAAAAGAACATAAAAGAGTAGATTATGTGCATATATAATATATTGATATACATCAAATAATGCCCACATATCTTAATTTTGATTTCAAATGTCTTTAAGTAAAACATATTTTGCTTTAATTGCTGATGTTTGCTAAGCTCTTTGCCAGTGTCTTCCATAATTCAATTCATCTTATGACTCATCCTATCTTTCACAATATCCAACATTCAGTGTGTCCCCAAATATTTACTAAATAGTTAAGTAAAGGACTGAGGGGATATATAATAATAACTCTTTATCTTCCACAAAGAAAGGAAATATTTATCCTAAGTGATACATGTGAGCTTCTACCAAAAGTAGTGCACAGGGCAAAGAGCCATTCATGAATTCCAGCTGAACAACTTTGCTACTCCAAGGTCTCCACCTCTTCACATGACAGGTTTAGATTAAGTGATCTGGTCAGTCAGCTCTGCCTCTATAATTGTGAGTCTGTTAAAGTTATGGTTGCCAAATCCTATGGCACAAGCCTGTAGTACCAGCAATGGGCAGGTAAAGGCAAGCAGATAGATTGTCAGTATGAGACCAGCTTGAACCATATAGGGTATAACACACACACACACACACACACACACACACACACACACACAAACACAAATAACCAAACCAAAAAAGATTATTGGAAGCACAAAAAGAAGAGATTATTGGCAACTTATTTGTTTATTTATTCATTGATGCCAGCACCACAGGAGCTTGAACTCATGGCTTTGTTCTTATAGGCAGGCACTTACTGATGAGGTTCAACTCCAGTTCCCTAGAGTAGACTTTTTTTTGTGGAGTTTGGACCCTGGGACTAGGTGCTGTCCCTGAGCTCTTCAGCTCAAGGGGAGCACTCTACCACTTGAGCCACAGCACTACTTCTGGTTTTCTGGTGGCTAATTGGAGATAAGAGTCTTATGGAGTTTCCTGCCTGGGTTGGCTTTGAACCATAATCCTCAGATCTCAACCTCATGAGTGATTGGGATTACAGGCGTGATCCACTGCACTTGGCCCCTAGGGTAGATTTTTAATATCACTCTTTGTCATTCTTCAAAAGGCTTCAGATTAGAGAAACATTACAGAATTATTTTACTCATGAAAAGAATGTTTCGATCAGTTTCTAGATTTATCTGTAAATCCCATAGATATTATTCTCAAACCCCTTTCAGTATACTATCTGTTCTCTTTGGCTGTGCTCAGACTTTGATCAGCTGGATCAGTAGTAAAGACTCCCAGAATCAACATTTGTATACTGATCATTTCTTCCACTGAATTTTCTTCATAAAATACCCTCTGGTCCAAGCATTGTCTACAAATGACACAAGCAGGGAATAGTTGACACAAAGTACTCCAAGGGACCAGTAGGACCTTACCTCTTCTCTCATCTCTATATTTCCTTCTTATCAGAGCCTGTCAATAACAATATCAGGATGATCTGAGTCTGAATCACTATCAAGAAGTTGTCTTTACTTGGTAGCAAGGCATGCCTTATTCAAAATAGAAATGCATTGTGGAATATCACTCAATACTGAGTTCATTGTGAGGATGATAGCAAAGACACTGTCTGATTTACCATAACTGCCCATGTGGTAAAAGATGAGGAACCAAAATTAAATGGAACATTTTTGAGTCAAGAGATACTATAATTTAAATAGACCCAAATGAGTGAGTGTGACCTTGAAGAAAAGGATGAAGAAGTTCAGGTGGAACAGATCGCTTATGTGGGCTTTCATGGAGATGCTCAGGCTGGAAAACTCAAACATCATACAAGGAAGTTCATTTTACACTCATGATACCCAGATGGCAGACACAAACCTGGAGTACATTCACCATTGTCTTCTAGCTCCAAGAAATAATTAGAAAGGTTGCTCCCAAAATTCTTGAGCTCATAATCTCTCTTCCAGGAAATAAAGCTCTCCATAAAATAAGGTTATCCACATTCCACAGAAGAGAACTGCCTAGAACACCATAAACCAGAAGTCCTAGAACCCCAAGTGTGGTGGGATGAGACTTGAAATGTTGACAACCCTTTTTCTAAGCTGAAGGTGTGGGGAGTGGCAGCGTCAGACAGTAGGACAGAGCCCCACCATATACTACCAGACACATTCTGAGGAATTTGGGAACAAGGACTGCAAGGGTGTCCAAGAGGCATCTCCCATAGAGACCTGTCTTGAGGAGAGCCCCACTTGGAGCAGTTTCTGTTTTTCAAGAGATTTGGGCCTGAGGAGGTGATTGGTCAAGAAAGTGTGGCTGGCTTGTTAAAAATCCAGGACGTTTTGTATGTGTCTCTTCAAAGGCTACCAGATGCGACTGATTTTAAAACTCCTTTGTTCCTTAACCATCTGCCAAATTTTCTTCTTTCCCTTCCACTGTATACTATTCTCAACAGGTGATGTTTTACCCTTTAACAGGAAGATTCCCAGGATAACTAAGGATGCATTATGATGTATCACCACAGGCGATTGGTAAAAGATGCAAAGGCAGGAGCAGCTTTGCTTTCCAAATCTCTTCCCATTTCATATAAGAATATAAGGAAATATAAAGGTCAAGGAGTTTGAGTCTTGTTTACTACCTGTTGGCATTTTCCAGGTAAAATTACAAGAAATTCCTTATTGTATCTGAGAGACCCAACATGGGAGGATTGCTGTTGCCAAGAGCACATACTGAGTTTCACATACAGGAAGGACAGTTTGTTTTGTTCTTAATTTTTGTTTACTGGTTTCCTTTTTAATCTCACTCTCAATGACATCTAATATAACAATATTCTAATAATAAAAATTGTTATAAGTAGATAGTTTTCTAGAATCAGTCCAGTTCCTATATCTCTAATGCAAATATTCTTCAAGAGTGCTTAACAAATTAGATTTGAATGTTCTCTGAAATATTTCAATTAATTTAGTCAACCAATACGTCTATAGTGCTTATTCATTGCCAGATACTGTTGTAAGTAGAATTTAGTGATATAGCACTAACTAAAAGAGAGGATAGGTAGTTCTTTGTATCATGGAGCATATATTCTTCTATTTTTTTTGGGGGGGTCCGGTCGTGGGACCTGAACTCTGGGCCTGGGCGCTGTCCCTCAGCTCTTCAGCTCAAGGCTAGCGCTCTACCACTTGAGCTACAGCGCCACTTCCAGCTTTTTTCTTTTTGCTTATGTGGTGCTGAGGAATCGAACCCAGGGCCTTGAGCATGCATGGCAAGCACTCTACCACTGAGCCACCTTCCCAGCCCATATATTCTTCTATTTAAGGAGATAAAGTAATAGTAAATTTGCTTCAGGATATTTCATACTTTCTGCATCAAATCTCATCTTTATGCATGTTCACTTAATGATATAGTTACGATTGCTTACAATGTTTCTTGCAATTGCAAATGGCTTGGAATTCATTGGTTAAGAAGATCAGTATTACTCATTATGCTTACAAACTTTTGGTTAGAGATACTTCGATCCACAATGATCGTGATTCTCTGGTTATTTCCTAAAAACAACTTCTAACTTTTCTTTATCCATTCTAACACATGCCTTCATCCAATTCCATGACTTTATGACCTTTGTGAATATGCTCCCCATGTTTATCCCTTCTCTGAGTCATATACCCTACTAAATATAGATAGTGGGAGAGAAAGTCAGGTTAACTTTAAGTATGCTCAAAATATAATCATCTGATCGTCATCAACTCCTTCTCATTACCTCATTACCTTGAACTTATCCATTCCTAGCATTGCTTTTCATTAAATTATTTGTATGCAAAATATGTGAGAATTCTGAAGGACTAAGTCCAGTATTTGGAAGTGATGACCCTCCAAAAAATGCATGAATCCAAAGCATAGATGATTTTCACATTTACTGAGGCCTATGTTAGAAGAATGTTGGCATCAAATACAATGTGAAAAAGTTGAAAATTCATGTTACTTTAACATGTAAATATTGAGTGGGAGACTAAGAGAAAGGTAATAGAATTAATTCCCTGGTCTTCACAGGTATTTAGAATAATCATAAAAAGCTTGTCGGCTTAGGTATTAAACCAACCCTGAGACGAGCAAACAACTAAACAACAACAAAGGTTTAAAATATTCCCATGAAACACCAGTTGGAGCTTCTTCTAAGGTTATATGGTGATATATATGGCCTATGTTGTATATTGTTAAAAATTTTAAAAGATGATAAAATGAATATTTATACTCAACAGAGTCAAGTATCAAATTGTTCTAATTTCTCCTAAATTTGCAAAGTTTATCTTAACAAGTTCTAACCAGGGAGAAAAGCACTGCACTAGCTTTTTTTTTATATGGGAAGAATTTAATTTAAAGCATCTGCCACATGGCAATTGAAAATTAAGAAACCACACATGGTATGATGAAGGAGTCTAGAAATTATTGTTTTTGAAAGTGAGTCACAAACACAAGTAGAAGTTTGGGGGAATGTGGTTTTACAAAAGTGCAGAAGAAGCCAGGGCAAACAAGTATATGAAAAATCTTCATTTCCAGGGATGCCACACAAAGCAAAGAGAAGGAATAATTTCTTGCTATTTTCCTATCTTCCAATGTTTAAACTTTTCCCAAAGCCTCTCATTGTTGAGATTTTCCAGAACCCTTCTTAACCAGAGAATCTTCATCTCTCTGGAGATACAACTCAGAACAATACAATGGTTGATTAGCAGAATAAGTCATACTAATACTAAATACCAATGAATTCCAAGGCACTTGTAATTGCAAGAAACACTGTTCAAATCCATACAACTGTTTCCATAAGAATACATGTAAAAAGAGAAATTTTGTTGTAGTAATTGCGAAACATTCTTAAAAGAAGTTCACTAACACTGTATCTGCCTAAGTACAAGAATATATATTCTATGATACAATTTGTTATAGTCCGTGCCATGTATGACTACATTCTTCCTACAACAATGTCAGGCATGAAATAACCATTATACAAGCATCTGTTCATTAAATAAGAGATGAAATTTCCTGAATTTCTGAATACATTCCAAAGAAACAGATAAACAGACGTCACAAGAACAATGGAAGTTGTGGACATCCTTGTCAAATCTAAAAGTTGTTTTTAAGGAAGCATATGCATAAAATCATGAAGCAGAATCAATGATTGGAAAGACTTGTCAGTGACCACATACAGTAGGGAATATTCCTTATCATATATATGAACTATGCTCTATCTATACATGAACTATGCTGTATCTAACTTGGCCAAAAGTAGGGCATTCTTTGTCATCGATTGTAAAGATAGTAATGACATTCATGAGTGCTCCACTCTCAATGCGTAATTATGACACAAAGTCTATCATCATTGGGAAGTTAGAATTTTATCATGTGAATTTGGTGAAATTGAAAGTTCAGTCTTCAAAAGCAGTTTGTCCTCTTAAGCTTTTCTTTTGTTTTGTTTTTATTTCTGGTTATAATATTTCTCAACACATTCTAGTTATATTATTAATTGCAACTACATGAGTAAAATACAATGTCTGACATGTTTATTTTTCTCAAAAGAGTGTACATCAACTTCAACTATCTTGCTAGCATCTGTCACAGTAAACATTATAATCATATCCCTAAGTTTAAGGATTTGCATCCACCAGTTTTTCCCATATATATTTTTATTGTAAAAATACTGTTCGGAGGTGTTACATTTACATGAGTAGTGCAATGAATACATTTCCCATCAATCATTGTTACCTCCTCCTTTGTTTTTCCCCTACCATCCCTTCCCTCCCCACCTCCTCAACTCCTTCCTCCACCCCAAAATTGTAAAGTTTGTTTTCAACATAGAGTCTAACCAGAAAAAATAGCGGTCAGCAAGATTGATCCATAAAATTTCTGTGGTATTTGAATGCTTTACAGCATAAAACTCATATCTAACCTTGTCATTATGTGACACAGAAAAACTTATTAACTAGAGTGTAAAATCCCTACCACAATGGTCTTTGCATTCCACTAGCGTGATTATAAACTCACAAGACAAATATATATACACACATATATATGTACAGATGAAAATATTATGAATTAGGGAACTATATATAAAGAAATATAAGTATATATATATGAATATGTTCATATAATAATAAACAGTTGTGATTCTTTGAAAATGAAAGAGAGAACTAAGAACTAGTGATAAGTACATAGCACTGCATTTCTAGGAATAAATACAGCACATTTTTTCCTCTGTTATATTCTGAGATTTCTACATATAATGACATTCTTAAAAATTTGATTTTAGTGTTAGAGGATAGACACACTTCTAGCCCTTGTGAAACCATGTGCTAAACCAACCACAAGCAATATTAGATAGGTATGATACAGTTTCCATCTGGAATGTCAACCCAAATCTCATCACTAAAGGCATGTTTGACAGTATATGTCATGTAGCTAGTGGAAAGATGTAAGTTGCTTGGGACCTTGCTTTTGAAGCGGACATTGAGATGCCAATCCTTCTCTTTTCATTCTGCTAGTGTGTGTGTGCAGCTTTGCTCTACCATGTGTTCCTTACTATGGAGCTCTGCCTTACTGTAAACCCATAGTGATACCACCAAGAGAAATTTCTGAAACCAAAAACAGATCTTTCTATCATTAGTTTGATTTTCCAGTTGTTTTTGCAAACTGAGAAAAACAACCTGTTTCATAAAAAATATAAATCATAATTGTTTCTGGATGTTATGGATCAAAATGGATGTAATTCAAGACAGACCCAGAGCCATGAATTTATAGCAGTTGATAAGTACCTATAAACGGTCACTCAGAAGTGAGGTAATGTATAACACATATGGAATGGAATACATCATTTTTGTTAATACTGCGACAAATTACAAAAAGAAAAGGCCACTGAATGTCCAAGAAGAAATAATCTCATTTTACATTGTGCACTCAACAATACTCAAGAGAAGAATGGCTCATAGGTAATCCTGGAATCTTATAACAATTATGCCTGTGTAGTAGGTCTGGTAACTATAGGACACACATCTATCTACCATCTATCTACATCTATCTTCCTATCTGTCCATCTATCTACCATCTATCTACTATCTATATCTATAAATCTATAGATGAAAATCTATAGATACAGATGATATACAGTGATGCTATTGTATTTATAAAATGGTAAATATATAGATTAATAAGTAAATATGTATATTACCATTTTAAAGATAACTTATTTTAAAGCAATGGCAATAAGAATAATGCCTTGTCATTTCTAATATAAGTATAATAGGCTATCACACGATAGATTACAAAGTAGATGTTGTACATAAATCCTAAGGACAGAAAATAAACAAATACAAAGATGAAATTAATTTAAACCAAAAGAAAATATAAATTACATCACCAAGAATATGGTCAGTAAGGCCCTCCTAAACCTAATTTCTCATAACAGCAACAAAAAATGCTGTTAAAAATAGATAAAAATCAAATGTTTAGAAAGGAAAGTAAATGAAGAGCTGACAGGAATCAAAGGAAAAGTTACTTAAGACAAAGAGCTGATTCTTATAAAGAACTATCAACTTTGTGGCATTCTAACTTTACCCATTAGTCTTAATCCTATTTACAATTTAGCCTTTCAAATATTCAGAGCTACATATCTATATCTTCATTTATGTATCTGTCTATTTGTGCTACTATTGTTCTAATACAATGAGGAAATCTCTGAATTTGATCAAAGAGAGCTACATATAATATAATAAAGTTAGGAATTGTAATTGGCATGCCATTCCACACTGGATCACCCAGGCAGTAGTGGGTCCAGTCACAGACTAGAGAGTGAAATACTATTTTCAACTATAGTTTCAAGGCTTTGAAATGGGTCAAGTTGACAAAATAAATTAAGGATTGGTTATTTTCATTTTAGAGTACAGGAACTACACTGATTGTCTGAGATCTCATCCAAGCATGATCTGGAAGGGGCAACAATAGACCAGAATATAAGAACCCAGTACAGATTCATGTCTATAATCCTAGACACTCAGGTGGATGAGATCTCAAAGATCTTTGTTGAAGCCCAGCTCAGCCTAGCAGGAAAGTCTGCAAGTGTTCATCTGCAATCACTCCATTCCCTTTATGGAAACAACTATGTTACGTTTTTGGTATTTGTTTTTTAATAAATAGTACCCTAAAAAACAAATAGTATACTAAGTTTTCAGAGTTTTTTAATAAATAGTACACTAAAAAACAAATAGTATACTAAGTTTTCAGAGTGTTCGCCATTTGGATTCTTTGCCTAAGTGCTTATATTTAATTCATCTGTTTTTTTCTTTGAGAAAACCTACTGGTAGGACTAATATTTATTTTCTGCTTGGAGTTGAATCTGTGTGAACAAGCTTTTTTTTTTTTTTTTTGTCAGTCGTGGGGCCTGAACTCTGGACCAGAGTGCTGTCCCTCAGCTCTATAGCTCAAGGCGAGCGCTCTACCACTTGAACCACAGTGCCACTTCCGGTTTTCTAGTGGTTTATTGGACATAGGAGTCTCATGGTCTTTCCTGGCTGGCCTGGCTTTGAAACGGGATCCTCAGATCTCAGCCTTCTGAGTAGCTAGGATTACAGGCGTGAGCCACCAGCGCCCGACTGAACAAGTTTTTTTTTTTTGTTTGTTTGTTTTTTAAGAGGACATTTTTCAGAAACAAAGATATTCATTTATCTTTATAGCTGTCTGAGACAGCATGGTCAGTTAGAACAAGGAAAACACTCAAAATATTGAAAGGCAATGCTAGAGGAATGAAAGATTGAGAGTTTTGAAAACATATCTCTAGGAATTCAGAAAATGAAATACATGCATATTAAGAGTCATGTGTATGCCTAGGTAAGAGATTAATTTATTATCGTTGCTGGCCTTGAGAGTGTTTACAAATATTATATAAGTGGAGTTATAGACTTCCTGGTTGAACAATGAAGACATGCTCCAATAAAAACAAGCCTTTTATCAAAGGTTAGGACTTATTCTTTATGAGAATTTCAGGATATCATTATTTAGCTGTCTACTAAATTGGTTAGACAGACACTTCAGTGGCTACATCAGACAAATCATACAGAAGAACATACAAGTCAGGAAAGACACACAAAAAATAGCAATAACCATAAAAACAATAGTAGATAGTAAACCTCCTATTGAATAGGATAGAAATTTATGCAAGATGGTTATACTGAAGATTAAAAGTAGAGTAATTGAAATGAGGAATATACTAGCAAATCTCAACAGAGATACAGACATTAAGGAAGAAGAAATGCAAACTTAAAAATAGGTCAATTGAGTAACAGTAGGTCTCACTGAGTAACAGAAAACAAGAAAGAAAAAAATGAAAGAGCTTCAAAGTTTTATGAAACAGTTATCAAGCCCAATGCACAATTATGCATAATAAATTTGCATAATCAAAATGTCAGAATCCCAAGAAGAGGTAAATGCAAGTCTAAGATCATAAAGGCATAGAAGTTTCCACATTTGATGGAATATATTCATCTACATGTCTGAGAAGTCCATTGAATTTGTGTAAAATAAATTCTAATATATGTACCTAAATACAACATAGGCAAACTGTAGGGATACAAAGAAGAAATCCAGAAAGTATCAATAGAGAAGTAACTTCTAACAGTAACAGGCAATCCTCAATAAGATTTACTATTATTTTCTGATGGGGAAAATTGCATGGAATCCAGGAGGCAGTGAAACACAAAAACTGAAATGCTGAAAAAAAAAAACTACCAGTAGAGAAAGCTGCTGTAGATATATTAATTAGTTTGATTTTGCTAATATATTGATATAATTAAAATCATGTTCATTAGCTTTCTTATGTCAATTTCTAGACACTGAAATACAGCCATATGTAAAAATATATCTTACACATTTCATGTTCTAGCTGGAAAATTGACACTAAAAGCTAATAAATCAATTGTTCAATTATAGGTTAGAATTTAAATATGCATTTGTGAAGAATGCATAGGTGTTAGCTGTAAAAGTAAGAACTGAGCTGGTCTTGTTTTCTATATGTCTACCTTAATATGAACATTGAACAAAATTGTTAAAAGTGAGAATAATATTTTAGTTCTTCCACCAGGTTTTCTACACACATCCTCTTATACTCATTTCTATATTTCAAGAGGCAGAAGAATGTATATATTCTTTAGGCTAATATAACTACAGTGCGTAAGTCAAAGCTGTGCTCATTCAATGATAGTCAAATCAAAATGGACTTTTAATTCTGCTCCCTGAAATATGTAGAAGAGTTTTCAAAAAGCAATATATAAAAGAAGAATTTGCTATGAAAAGTTTTAAGGGAAATGATTCTGAGATACACATTTCATGTACAGTAGAGTTGTTAAAATTATGAATCATTTTACTTATTTACAATAAATATACAACTTTGTTAAGTGACCTATTTCTGGCATATTATTTTCTATCATTTCAAGGAGATTTTTAAAATATTTTAATGCTTTCTGAAAACTTTTTGACCATATTGTTTATTAAAATTTCTAATTAAGCAGTTTTCATTAGTAATTACAGCTAGAAATAGCCAAGCTGTTGTGTTTATAGCAACATGTCCATTATTGCTAATATGAGGTAACTTTGACTTTAAATATGTCTGTCAACTTTTACAAGCAAGTATGCCAGGCACAGTCTTTCATTAGCACTTAAGATCCATTAATATGACTATTGTGTCAAACATCTTGACTGATGAAATATTATAACCACACACATGTGAGTTGTAAGAACACAACAGGGAAGGGAGAAACTGGTTCTCTCTTTGGTTCTATTTAACTAGATACTATTTCATCATTGTTTTCAAGATACTACATGCTTTTCGTATTCAATAAACCAAATATACAATTGAAAATAGAATATTCTCTGCTTAAACATTATGTAAAAATATTTACTTAGGTTATATAATAATTCTTTAGTCACATCTCATTATAATTAATCATGCTAAAAAGGCCTAAATTTATATTCTTTTTTTTGTTTGTTTGTTTTTGTTTTTTGGGTCTGGTCATGGGGCCTGAACTCTGGGCCTGGGCACTGTCCCTCAGCTCTTCAGCTCAAGGCTAGCGCTCTACCCCTTGAGCCACAGTGCCACTTCCGGCTTTTTTTTTATGTGGTGCTGAGGAATCGAACCCAGGGCCTCAGACATGCAAGGCAAGTGCTCTACCACTGAGCCACCTTCCCAGCCCCTAAATTTATATTCTTATAAAAAACACTGGTCTGCTATAATGCATATTTCTGAAAGGGAAATGAAGTCTTAGCATTGATCTATGATCTTAAATGTTCTAATTGAAACTGTAATTCTGTACTGACTATAATTCATTTTGAGAAATGGTAAATTCTTTTATACCAAATATAATGCTGCATCTTATAATCTATTCTTTTTTCACTTAGAAATTACAAGAAAAATGTAATATTTAATTAACTTATCTGTCAAATATAAAATTGGCCACTTCCTAAAAGCAGAATGAATAGAAAAATTTACATCTATGTAGTACAAAAGCATATAGATAGATATAGATTAAGATGGGTACAGATATAGAGTATTTCTACTTTGTGAATATAATACATTATAATGAGACTTACAGATAGTTCTGTATATTCCTATCATTTTCTAATGAATAAGTTGAGGAGAATGGATTAAATGATCAGGGATTTCTATACACTTCTATTATATTCTGTATATTTCATTATATTTATCTACCACAGCGACAAACATTTGCAACTACTATAAAATAATTTTATTTCCAATCAGAAATATTCACGGTATAGTACAAACAGACTTATTTAATTTCTGAGGGATTTCATAGACTTTCACAAACATCACTCATACTTGGTCTTCATAAAACCTAGAATTTGTTTGCTGTGCAAAAACTATTGAAACAAATTACCTAGCAACTCCTTGATCCTGCTACTTAGCCTTTCCAAGTGATCCCCAGCATTAAATTTCTGGGAATGTATTTAAAGGAATAATCAGTGTGACTAGCAATAAAGAGACAGCTAATTTTTTCTAGAACACATTCAACATTATTTGTTAATAAACCTATTAAAATTTATATTTTTGTTCATGTATTTGACATAGAAAATAAAAATAGAGTACACTTGATTAACTCCATTAAATACAACTATTTAGATCAGTAGTATTTCAAAAAAAATCTTCTAAATTGAGTTTTTGTTTTCATCTTCAAGTGTTCTCAGTGTGATGTAGTACTCTGAAACAATGTAAGACAAATGCCCCAGATTTGGTTGTCTGTGAAACATATTTTATGTTTAATACCAGAGAGTTTATCATACTGAAATTCTCTATTATTACCTGATAGTTACTACCAGGCATTAGTCTAAATATTTTACACTGAACATATTAATCTTTATGAAAGCCCTGTGAAATTCCTTACAATTATTTTAATGCTCTGTCAAAGAATATTTTTATTTAGAGATAATAATTAATTTGATCAGACATGCTCATTTATGAAATATATGCCTACTAATTGAATTATCTTGAATTAATCACTCTTCCCAAATATAATTTGGAAATAATTTTGATAAATGACTGAGACATTTTAAAGTGTGAACCAATGGAACACAATAGTAGTTGCCACAATAGTGACTGTTTATGTTAAAATGTAATATTCATGTTTGTAATTAATGGAATTGGACTATTTGTATGAAGCTACACATTATCTAGAAGATTTTGAAGGGAGATCATACAAAAAGGTTATAAACTATTAGAAGATGTGATAAAAATTATAAACATTTCAATGTTCAATTCACACTTTTGTAAAGGTGATGTACAGAGAGGTTACAGTTACAGTCAGATTTTAAGTACATTTCTTTTTGAACAGTGTTACCCTCTCCTTCATTTTCTCTTATTTTTCCCCTCTCCACCTCCCTTCCCCCCAAGTTGTATAATTCAATTCCAATATAGTGTCTAGTAAGTATCACTGCTGAATTAGTGCACTCTTTATTCCACAGTTTCTGTGCTTCCCCTACCTCTCCCCAAATCAGCAAATTCATGTACAAGATAAAAGATAGAGAAGTCAAAAACAACAACAAAAGGGAAATAATAAAGCGGAAAAAAGAACCCCCAAAAGTAAAATAAAAACCTCTTGTTTCCATTTCTTGAAGTTCATTTCACCAAGCGTCATTTTATTTATTTATTTGTTTGTTTGTTTCTTTTGTTGTCATGAGGCTTGAACTCTGGGCCTGGGTGCTGTCCTTCAGCTTTTCAGTTCAAGGCTAGTGCTCTACCATAGTGCTACTTCCCATTATTATTTTTTATACTCCAGTGTGGAGCCCTACTGTACTGTCAGATGTTTAGTGAATACTTACAGAACTCAACTGAAATTTCACTATTATGCATATCAATCATGTTAAGTGTAATATTTATTTAAGTAAGCAGAAAAGCCACTACATTGTTACAAATTAGAAAAATCATTCTGTTTCATTTTGTTTTATTCTACAATACTGGGTTTTGAACTCAGGGTTTCATGGTTGCTAAGCCATACATCTATTCATTTTTGCTCTTGATATTTTGAGATAGGGTGCCAACCATTATGGCAATCCTCTCATTTACACTTCCTGCTGTAGCTAGAATGGCAGGTACTTACCTGTCATCCTAGGGATAGACAGAGATTCACCTATGTCCTGGGACTTGCCTAGTAATTGGCTTCTCCTGATTTTAGCCTCCCAGATATACATGTGAGCCACTGTACCAATCTAAAATAGGTTTTCCTTCAAACAAATTAAGTATGTCTAACCAGGTTCATCTTTTTCTTCTTAGAGCAATCAGAAAATATTCCTCAAAAACAACAACAACAACAAGGAGTCTGGAGACGATGGAGTGAACAATAGGAGAGTCCCTGGGACTATGGATATTAGACGTCAGAACTGGTCTTGGGCTCTTGCTTCAGTATTATGTTAATTTCCGCATGGTCCAGATCAGCTGACTCTTGAAGTACTAGCAGCTCTTTAAGCAAATTCTTTCTTCAAATGTGTCAGAAGTGAAATTTTCAAAGTGTCAGGAAGAAAATAGAAAAAAGGCTCTTCCTTTATGCAATGGCTAGTATTTCCTCAATTATGTATTATTTTACTTCATAGAACTACAAATGAATTAATGAGTGTATAGAATTGAAATTGCTAATTGCAGTGTCTTTACACTTAGCTTTCACCAAGTTCCACAGAATCAGTCATTTAAACAATTTGTGATGGAGGGTCTGGGAAGGTGGCTCAGTGGTAGAGTGCTTGCCTTGCATGCTCAAGGCCCTGGGTTCGATTCCAAGCACCACATAAGCAAAAAAAAAAAGCCTGAAGTGGCGCTGTGGCTCAAGTGGTCCAGCGCTAGCCTTGAGCTGAAGAGCTGAGGGACAGTGCCCAGGCCCAGAGTTCAAGCCCCATGACCGGACCCCCCCCCCCAAAAAAAAGACAATTTGTTATGGAAACTGTTATGCTGAGCATTCATGAATAATCATTTATTTCATCTTTTCTCTATGGAGGACCAGTTGTTCTTGCTCCACAACTTAAAGTAAAGTGGGTATAAATAAAAGCAAATTTGCATTTAACATGGTTTAGGATTTCTTTAATCTTTTCTTCAAAAAATTTCTCTTCATGATCAATTTAATTTTAAAATGCTAGGATTGTCTTCCTAGTCAAATGTATTTCTATTGCATATAAATTTTAGTATTTTTTCCAATTCTTGTTCTTTTTGTTATTATGATAACCAAAATCATTACCTTTTATTCCCTCATTTTACACATGAGAATAATGTTTGTGGATTTTAAATAGTAATCCCATGAAGTAAGTTATTTAGGCAAATAATAGCAGATTTCCTACAGACTAACTCTAGTTAGGTATTTAACCAAATAATGGAAGGTTTCATATAGACTAACTCGCTTTTTTTCTTAAGTAGCATTATCATTACTATGATTTTATTACATCACAAAATATATTATACCTATTTAAAATATGAAATATCATATAATTATTTAATTACTTTAGTATGTGGCAATTTGAAGTTTTAACATATTTTCTTCGAAATATTAATATAATTATCAATGTAGATGAGTAAAGTGTATTCTTTACCATTAACTCTAAATAATCATATTTAATTTTACTTATAAGAAACACATATAAGAAAACATAGTACATGTTTCTTTGATATAAATTAGGTTAAGTAAATGTAGAGTGTGTAAATAAATAAATAAATTTTGATAATGTTATATTAACAAGATTATACAATGTTTAATAATGCCCCAAATTAAATATTTAAGAAATTACAAAATTGTTTTAAATGGAAAATTTAAATCGTAATTTTTTAAGTGCTAAATTGATTTTTCGGAAATCTGGCATTTTTAGCCTTATTCAACCTTTAGATAAAAATATTTTAGAATGAATAAACAAAGAAAAATATAAAGCAGCATTTATAATTTTTTTATTGTGAAAATACTGTACAGAAGGGTTACAATTACATGGGCAAGATAATGAGTACATTTCTTATCAAGCATTGTTACCTCCTCCTTTGTTTCCCCTTCCCATCCCTTCCCATCCCCCTCCCCTCCCCCCTGCCGTGTCCCCACCCCCCCAACCCCCATGCCAAAGTTGTAAAGTTCGTTTTTCCACATAACGACTTGTACATCTCATTGTTGCCATGGGGTCCACCTGTATCCCTATTTAAACGATTTGTTTTTCCCTTCCCCTCCACAAATTATACCATCAAATACAGTGAAAACAGGTGTTATACCGTGGGGAAGGGACATACAAAGCAACAAAGAAATATATGCTAGAAACAATAGCAAGAAAGAAAAAAATTGAGTCCTTATCTTGAGGTTCATTTCGCCTACATCAACTTATCTGACCGTTTCTGCTTGTCTCAGACATATACTAGTTATTGCAAATAAGGGAAATCTATAAAATTTTATAGATAAACTTTGGTTACTTTCTTTTTTCCTTCCTTCCTTCTTTTCTTTCCATTCCCTTCCATTCCCTTTTCTCTCTCTCTCTCTCTGTCTCTCTCTCTCTTCCTTCCTTCCTTCCTTTCTTTCTCTCTCTCTCTCTCTTTCTTTCTTTCTTTTTTACTCTTTCTTTCCCCTCCCTCCTTTCTTCCTTCCTTCCTGATCCTGGAGCATGAACCTAGGGCTTGGGATCTATAGTTGAGCATTTTGCTTAAGGATAGCATTCCCACTTGAACCACAGCTCCACTTCCAGATTTTTTGGTAGTTTATCTAAGTCCTATGAACATTCCTGCCACGAATACCTGGGTAAGCTTCAACCATGATACTCAGTTCTCAGCCTTCTGAGTAGCTACAGGAGTGAGCCCCAAGCACCTAACTTACTTTTACTTATTTGAAGATATTGTATATCTAGTAAAATTCACCAATAAGAACATTTGCTAAAACAAATGATATAAAGACTCTTAAATCCCTATGGAGAGTATGAGTTAATTCAAAGAGGATAACCAGAGATAATAATTTATTAGTATTAGTATTTTATTAGTATCAGAAAAGTATATCATGGTGTGTGTGTGTGTGTGTGTGTGTGTGTGTGTGTATGTGTTGTAGAGAAATGTTCCTGTAGAGAATCTAAGGGATATTTAATTTTGCTTTTAAATAATCTAAAAATCACTTTGATGTACTTTTTGGAGTCAAGATGCTGTAGAGGAAAGATATAATAAAACACCGGGAGTCAGTGCTTACATTTAGACACAGCTATACAATTGAAAACCATCCAAAATGAAAATAAAAAGGCCAAATGACTTTTTTTTTAGTTTGAGGTCTGAAGAAACTACAACATGCATAGGTAAACTGAATGAAAAGAAAGGTTCATGGTTGTAATTCCATAGTGTGAATTGCTATCAGTAATTACTGTGTGTTATGGAGATTCAAAATTTTCCCAAAGATGATCTAGTACATTGCAGATACCAACTAGATAAAGAATAAAACATTCAGCAAAGAACTTGATAAAGTACATCTAGGTTTTCCCTCACATAGCTTCAAAAAAGAATTGAAGCAAAATTTGTGAAAATAGAGAAAATATAGTGTCTAGTATCATTGTTGCATTAGTTCATCTTTTGTTCTGCTTCTGTGTGATTCCCTTTCCTTCCATGATTCAGATAAACTTATATACAAGACAAAGGGTACAGAAAACTAAAACAGAAAAAATAGAAATAACTACATACAAGACATAAGAAGAACCCCCTTGTTCATCAACTTTACAATAAAGATATAAAAAAAGAAAGATATAGGCACGTGCACGAAGATAGTGGGTCATTTTAATACATTTTTTTACATCTCTTATAAAACAAACATCATCAGTAAGGAATTTGGTAATTTGAAAGCCTGATTAACATATCTTCCCTGGTTGACCTGTATGGTTGACCTGTAGGCTACAACAAATAATTGCAACATGCATTCTTTTAAAGTACTTGTGGATATTTACCAAAATATACCCATATCTTAAGCTTAAACATGTGAATTTAACCTGTGGTAATAGATTCATGATCATAGTTACTCTGGAAAAGCTGAAAGGGGAAGAGGAAAAAGAATCCTCTGTAGTGATAAACTCTTTTCATGTTCTTATATGAGTAGAGCTTGTACATAAATAGACACATGTTGAAACTAAGGAATTTATGGCTGAAGAGTTGGGTTATTGTCTAGATATGACTTCATACCATAATATAAATAGCCATTGGGAAAAATCTAGAGTGTTCACATATATGCCGAAACAGAAGTATCTTCATCTTTCTCTAATTGTTAGTTATCTAAGAAATATAAATAGTAAATGATGGAAAGGATTTCAATAATGGTATTACCAAAACATGATTAAGTTATGATGCTTTTCCAAAGTGCCATCTGTGGAACAAAGTTTAGATTTCAGTGGTGGCCTATGCCTAAAATGATCTGTTACATTTCCTTTGAGCTGGGTTTTGGAGAGTCACTTGCTTTAATCCATCTGATGTGATGATTTTGCTAAATAGAAATTTTGACCTAAGCCTAGCCTTGGGTGCTTCTAAATCTGCTTCCTTAAGAACACTGACAAAGTCAAAAAAGTCAGCTGTTTACTTGATGAGACTCCATAAATCAAGAACATAGAGAGGCCATGTGGAGGTGGAGAGGTTCCAAAGGAGGGACAGAGTGAGAGGGAGAGGAAAAGGGAGAGAGGGAAAAGGGAGGAGAGGAGGAGAGGGATGGAGTATGGGGAGATCAGGTAGCCAAATATCCACAGGACAGACTGAGCCAGACCTTAGCAAATTCAATATGTAATCACATCCATCCAATATACTAACCAGTAACACAAATACTCAGCAAAATCAAGTCCAGATTGTATCGTGAGCAAATAAAATAGTTGGAACCACTAAGTTTTGGGGTGGTTTACTATGCAGAAGGAGATAAATAAAAGCCTGTATCATGAAGTTAGCTTGGGGTTTGATGTTAAGGGGGGTAATTAGGCAGAGCCGAAATGGAATGGCCATTGGGGTTGCCATAAGAGTGACTTTTATGTTCACCTCAACTAAGAGTGATGAAGCATATAATGGATTTTGAGTCTTTAAAAAATCTAGCCTGAATTTCTATCAAAAGAGTTCTTTTATCTTAATTGGAATTGAGTTAGTATTATGTTAGTAAAATAGCCACAGGGAGCCCTACTGACCTGGCTTTTGTATAGAAAATCAAAGTGTGAATCTTAATTTCACAGACATTGAAGAAGTTGCCCTGCTTGTACATTTGAATCCAGAGGTGAATATGTTTAATGTTCTTTTATGTTGTCCTGTTAGAATTATTTAAAGAGAAAGTAGAATAATGTATACTCCATGAAAGGGATTGGTTGTTGTCGTTGTGTGGATAATTCATGAGAAAATTTTAAACAACGTAAGTAAGAAGTGTAAAAGATTGCCAGATTGAATACAGGGTACTCAGTTAAGTTTGAACTAAAAATAGACAACAAATAGTTTTTGTTTTGTTTTGTTTTAAGTATATCCCATTCAATATTTGGAGTATATTTGCCACAAAAATATTGTATCTGCTGGTATAGTGGCTCACACCTACTTGAAAGGTAGTCATGGGGAGGATGAGGATTCCAGGCCAGTCTGCAAATGTTAGTGAGCCTTTATCTCAATAAAACACCTGGGAATAGTGCTGCACACCTGTCATTTCAGATATGCACAAAAGTAGGAGGATTGTCATCCAGGCTTGGACAAGAAAAGTGAGAATCTACTTGAAAATAACTAAACAAAATAGCAAAGGGGCTGATGGCATGGTTCAAGTGGAAGAACACCTATCTGGTAAGTGCACATCCCAGTACTGCCTAAAAAAAATCAGTCATTTTTCATGGTAAAATCCAAACTGATCTTGCATCCAGTATTTGTATTTGATGTATTTTGATCCTAAAATAGTAGCAAAAAAGCAGCACACATTTATAGAATCAGACTCAAGAAAGAATTGTGTTTAAAAAATGGATAATTGGTAGTAGAGGAAAAATTAGAAAGTTGTCACAGAATGGACAAGGTTAAAGTACAGAGAGTAAATTACCATTTTAAAAGTGACAAAGTAAGCCTGATCAAGAATACATAAGATATGGCCTTATTACTATCTCTTATATTCCCCAATAATGGAGAACAGAGATTAGACAACAGTATCACATTTTCCTGTATTTTCACCTGTTTGTTATTTTTCAACATAACTCAATCACCAATAAAACATGTTCGTATTTCCGATTTTAACTCTTCCTACTGAGCAGGATAAGAGAGGAAGAGGACTGGCCTGAGTCCGTCTTTGGGTTGAAATACCTGCTTTTTTCTGTGCCTGTATATGTAAACAGGCCTAACTCTCCAACATGCTAGTGATAGTTTCTTTTGAGTCCCATCTAGACACATGCACAGCACCCATTTTAGCTGGATAGAGATCCTGTGATGCTTTCTGTTATCACCCCTTTACCAGCTTCATTGCACTCTTCACTGAGAAATATATGTCTAAAATGAAAAGAGTTGGGCCCAGTATTTTTTTAAATTTATTTATTTATTTTTCTTATTGTGAAAATACTGTACAGAGGGGTTACAATTACATGGGCAAGATAATAGTACATTTCTTATCAAGCATTGTAGCCTCCTCCTTTGTTTCCCTTTCCCATCCTCCCCCTGCCCCGTCCACCCAACTCCCCCCACCCCTGCCCCTTCCCGCACCAAAGTTGTAAAGTTCGTTTTCAACCTAACGACTTGTACATCTCTTTGTTGCAATGGGTCCACCTGTATCCCTATTTAAACGATTTGTTTTTTCCCTTCCCCTCCACAAATTATACCGACATCAAATACAGTGAAAGCAGGGGTTATATCGTGGAGGAGGGACATACAAAGCAACAAAGACATCATCTTATAAATGTGTTAGAAACAATCGCATGAAAGAAAAATAAAACATTTGAATACATATCTTAGGGTTCATTTCCCTAACATCACCTTATCTGACCTTTTCTGCTTGACTCAGACATATACTAGATATTGCAAATAAGGGAAATCATGGGGGCTATGTTTCTTTGGGCCTGGCTTACTTCACTTAATATAATTTTTTCCAAGCCTTACCATTTCCTAACAAATGGGGCAATGTCATTCTTTCTGTTGGAGGCATAGAACTCCATTGTGTATATATAGCACATTTTCTTGATCCATTCATCTACTGAGGGGCATCTGAGTTGGTTCCATATCTTAGCTATAGTAAATAATGCTGCAATAAACATAGTCATGCTGGTAGCTTTAGTGTGGTCTTGTTTGTAAGCATTTGGGTAAATTGGGCCCAGTATTTTTATTCTTCCAAATTTTAACAAAAAATGTTTGAGCCAAAAAACTTCTGAAAAATGATTTATCATTAAATCTACTTTTATAAAATAGCATAGACTTTGTGGAATTATTTCATATTTTTTATTGAAGGAACATAATATTTCTATGAAGTAGGAAAAGATCAAATATTCATGAAAATGTAGGTAATTTTTTTAATATCTACTGACAGATGGTCTCTGTAGATCCCATATTTACTATCAGTGCATTGCTCCAACTAATCATCATTCCATAAAAACCTAGTGTTTACCTGGGGATATATCAATAGTTCATAAGTTTGATTTTGAATAAGAATTCCTGCAATGCAGCTTAGTGAGAGTTTATATTTTCTTTTTCTCAAAATGTAATCAGTACTCCAAATCAATATCGATATAATTTTAAAGGCTAAGTTCCCATGTTCAGAGAAAGTTGATGTTTTATCGGTCCAGGAGAAAAAAAATAAAAACACTTATTCTTTTTGATATACTAACAGAACATAAACATCTTAAATATACATTGGAAACTACTAATGTTGAAGGGAGATCTCATTACCATGCATTTGATAAGTTTAATCTCTTGTTTCTTCTGAAAGCTGAAGGTAATTGTTCTTATTTTTATTTGAAAATGCTAAAAATACAAGGGTTATAGTCAGATAAAGAGTACATTTTCTTTTGGATAATGTCACCCCTTCCCTTGCTCTCTTCCATTTTTCCCCCTCTCATCTCACCCACAAGTTATATAGTTGATTTTCAACACAGTGCCCAATGAGTACCACTGCTGCATTTGTTTAACCTTTGTCTTTCCTTTTCTGTTTCTCCCCCTACACTCCCAAAGACACAGACAAGCAAACAAGAGAAAAAGAAAAGAAAAAAGCAAAAAAGGAGGAGTTTCCAGTTTATTTCGATAAATATTATTTTGTATGATGAGATATGCATAGGCATTGTGCCTCTGTGTTCCTCTCGTACGAGTGTTCTCCTCTGGTTTAAGTTAATTTTTCAGTGGCAAGAATTTAAAAGAAAAAAATTCATGATTTATTTATTTTTGCCAGTATTGACATTTGAACTCAGGACCTGGTTACTACCCTTTAGCACTACCACTTTAGCTATACCATTTCAACTACAGCTTAATTTCTGCCCAGGCTAATTTCAAACTGATTTCAATCCTGAGATCTCAGCCTCCTAAGTAGTTAGAATTACTCAGTTACTGGTACCTCATCTTTAGTAATAGTTTTAAACTCAATAATGCTCCTTGAATACACACAAAAGGTTGTACAATTTTAACTTAGAAAGCTGAATTTTTTTTCAGATGTTAAATTTGTTTTCTTTCGTAGTTAACTTATGTGCCTGCCAAACAGCTGTATCTCTAGGCTGCCAGAGGTACTCTTTACACCTTCATGTTATTTAACAAAGTACTACACACATAAGATTCTTTCCAGAGACTGATTTATATAAGTTTTTTCTGGTTTATATAAGTTTCATTATTCTTAGAAGACATGTTAGATAGAGAAAACTCTGTTGAAATTTTAATATACAGATATTTTTGTAACATTTGACTCAAAGAACAAAATTAAACCAATTATACTAACATCATTTTATAATGTCATTACTAATTTTTAATTTATTTTAAAGAATTTATATTAATTATATCTTTTGATCCTCATAGTAGCCTTGTACCAGAAAAAGTACAAGTGCTTCTCCTCTTTCATCTTTGGGTGATTAAAACGCAGAGAATCAGTGTTAGAAATAATTGCCAGTAGATACTGTACAGTAGATGGTTGTAAAACAGACATGCTTTTATCTTACTCTCTTCTCAGCACTCAGTAAGCTACATTAATTTATCTAATATTTATGGGCTTACAGTGTCAGTGATCAGTTAGATTTGAATGTCCTGTAATAGTCTGCTTAATAGCAGACTATACCAAATGGAGGTATAGAAGCATTCAAAACCTTGCACTCTGTGGGATGTCTTTGGGTCACTGGGACATATCCTAACGAAGGGCATAATGGGACCCAAGACTCCTCCTCTTCTCTCTTTCTTTACCTAGCTCACAGAAATGTGCAGTTTTACTCAGCAACAGAGTCCCATCATGATGTCCTGCCTTAAGACTGGCTGAAAAGCAATGAGGTGATAGATCATGGAATTAAATCTCTACAAATACCATGGAACATAAACCTTTACTTTTGTAAGTTGGCTGTCAGTTATTTGTTATAATAACAGAAAATAACTAAAATACTATTTAAAAACTTACCTACTTAATAAAGGCTTTCACCAATTATTCAAATTAATTGAAATAATGATTCCTCACTCTTCCTGGTCTCCAGAGACATGTTTATGAACATAACTTTTAATTGTAAAGGCCATGATTTAAATGTCCTTATAGTAAAAAAATTAATAACAAAAGTTAAAAATCTTATCCTATTTCATCATCATCAGGGCAATAAAGCTAATTTCACAATTATAATGGAGTATTCCTTTCAAGTATAATACCTATCATACTGAATATTACACAGAGAATATTAGCAAGGGAAAAACTGGCAGAAGTCTTATCTGCCAATCATGTTAGAATAATATTGTTTTCTTTCAAATCAGGACTAACTTCTGTAGGGAAAAATATTTTCTGACAATCAATCCTAAACTACTAGTCAATTGGCAAATTTACTATTCATTTATGATGTTATGAGCTTTCTGTATTTGAGTTTGTTCAAATAATTTCACATATCTAGTATAAATTGTATCATATGTAATGATTAAATCTAACCACAGCTGCAGCAATATAAATTACACTTAAGACTAGGCTGATTGATTATAATCAGTTGTAATCACATCTGATAATTATATTGCATTCCAGAAACAGGGGATGTTTAAGCCTACTCAGCACTGAGCTATATAAAGATTATTTGTTACTTCTGACAGTCTCAGGCAACATTCAAAACTGCCTGCAAACAATAGGTTTTATTAAATTCATTGTCAAGTCATTAAGTAAATTTCTTCATATGTCCACAGAAATTTGAAGAATTCCAAGCAAGTAAAACTATTTTGTATACAAAAAAATCTTCTAAAAAGAATCATACTTCCATGTATAGGTCATGTTGTTATATATATTTTTCAAACACACTTGCTCCAATATATAGCAAGAAGATCAGAAATACAGAAAGACATAGACAAAGCAAGATCAGAAAAATCTTCATGATTTACTAAATTGATTAATAGCTGCTTAGTATACTCATGTATATGACTGAACTTATCTATAATAAAATCTAAACATATATAATAAATATATTTATATAAATATATATACAATATATACATTTTGCTGTAATAAAGTTGACCTAATACCATACTTCTATATTTTGTATATAATAAATATTATTGTTATATTACATATATATGTGATATGTAATATATTCTATATAATATATAGTTACTATATGCAATAATATATATTATAATATGACAAGAGATTAAGCTGTAAGTCTCTAATTCATTTTATTTCTTACCAAAATATTTTCCTCTGAATTCTCAAAGCTCTAGTAGATTAAGCATTTTGGGACATGTATCAGATTACTTTAGCTGGAGCCACAGCCTCTATGCTCTTATTTCACAGTAAACTTCTCTTTACCCTCCTACAATAAAATCCACATATCATTTGTCCTAACAGTAAACCAGACTAAGCAATCACCACTGGACTATCCTAGCAACAACACCTTAGTGTTAAAGATGATTACATTTTGTACAATTTTTTTCAGCCTGGCAAAAAGAATATTAACATTGTGAGCATGTTGTGGAAGACTTATTCTGAATAATTTTTCAGACTCATTCTGATTACGATTATATATACATCTGAAAAAATTATATGAAACTTTCCTATTTAAAGTCACATTTGATAAATTTATTTAGAAATAAGCAAGCTACTTAACTGATTGGAAATAGTGTTTTAAGCTTTACATAGCTAGACGTGGTGAATATAAACCAATCTGGCAGAAGTTTGAACTACAGTAAAAGTATTGACCCAATATTTGTGATTAATGAGATTTTTTTAACTGGGAGAAAGTGGCTCACCCTGTAATCCTAGCTACTCAGGAGTCTGAGATCTGAGGATCACATTTCAAAGCCAGCCTGGGCAGGAAATTTTCTGAGACTCTTATCTCCAATTAACCACCAAAAATTTGAAAGTAGAAATGTAGCTCAAAGAGGTAGAGAAATAGCGTTGAGCAAAAAAGCTCAGGGACAAAGCCCAGGCTTTAAGTCCAAGCTCCACAATAGACAATGAATGAATGAATCAACCAATCAATCAATCAATGGTGTTTTTCTCTCAGTTTTGGAACTTTTTTTATACTATTGATTGAACTTATTTTTCTATTTGAGGTAGCACAACACACTTGTAGAATATGGAAGAACAAAAGCATGTATTTATGAGCCAGAGAGCAAAGAAGGAAAAACGGGATTCATTTGAGGAGAATAACAATGTTCCCTACAGGATACTGTAACAACCACAGAAGACAGGCACATGTGAGTGATCTTATAAAGGACAAGTAAGAAAACTGTCCTCAGTAGAACTATGATTCTAGAATACAAGGAAAAAATAGATATGAAAGTCTAAGGTGCTGAGGAAATGTGTCTATCAGCTGAGCAGGCAGAAAGTGGGAATGATCCTTGAAAATCATAAAAATGCCCCTCCCCAAGATTAAGACAAATATATGGAAATCTACCACCTTGAAGTGTCTCTCAAAAATGATCACATGTTAAAGACTTAGACCCTAGGTGGTGGAACTATTCAGAAGTAACAAAATTCTGAGGCTGTGAACATTATCCATGGAGGAGTTCCATGGAGGAAGTTGTTGGAGGAAGTCAATCACTGTGGGCATGCCTTAAAAGATATTGCTTGAAATAATCTTATAAATGCGTTAGAAATAATTGCATGAAAGAAAAAAGACATTTCCCTAAAATCAACTTATCTGACTTTTTCTGCTTTTCTCAGACATATACTAGTAATTGCAAATAAGGGAAACCATGGGACCTATGTTTCTTTGGGCCTGGCTTACTTCACTTAAAAACAAATCATTTAAATAGGGATATAGGTGGACCCATTGCAAGAATGGGACATACAACTCGTGTGTCCAAAACGAACTTTACAACTTTGGTGGTGGGGAGAGGAGGGTTGGGTGGGAGGGGGGAGGATGGGCTGGGAAGGGGAAACAAAGGAGGAGGCTACAATGCTTGATAAGAAATGTACTCATTATCTTGCTCATGTAATTGTAACCCCTCTGTACAGTATTTTCACAATAAAATTAAAAAAACAATATATATAACATAAAATGAAAAAAACAATATTGCTTGAGATTAGTGTAAGGATCAAGGCTGTGATCCTAGACATTCTGGAGGCAGTGATTAAGAGATTGCAGTTCCAGGTTCAGCACATCCAAAAAAAAGTGGTAAAGATTTGTAACATTATCTTGACCAGTAACTGTGTCATGACAGCTACAGTGAAACCATAATGAAGTCTAGGGCAGTTTGGGCATAAAGCAAGATCCTATCTCAAATACAACCAATGGGAAAAGAAAAGAGTCCAGTGGAATGGCTCAAGTAATAGTGTGCTTTCTTAGCAAGTACAACAAACTTGAGTATCAAAAAAAGAAAGTCAAGAAAACAAGCAAGAAAGCAAACAACACGGCTCTACTACATCCTCTGTAGCTTGATGCTCTACCCTAGCACAAAACTAGAAAAAAAGAGTCCATAAACTATGGACAACTGTATTTTATATTTATTTTTTTCCTTCCTTAAGTTGGTATACTTAGATTTTTTGTCACAGTGATAAATGACTAACATAGACCCGAAAGTTCTCTGTAGCAGGTACAACAACAGCTATAGACAATTACCCTACACCAAGGTATTTCCCACAAGTGTAGAGGTAGGAAAGGAAGGAAGAGCAAATAATTGACATTCTGCACAATTGGGTCTTAGAACCTGGATGGAGCAGCTCAAGAAAAAGATCACTTGAGGAGGAAAGAGTCTAAACCTGAAGTGAAAGAGCTATACTAATTGCAAAGAATGAGTAAAAAGCCAGAATCAAGAGGTCAGACATTTGACTACCTTCCAAATACAAAGTAAAACATGAGTTTTATTTTCACTCTTTTCTTTAAAATATTGTTTCATTTTTTTCAGGATGAATTTACAATCACTTGAAATATGAAATAAAATAAAGTCATGTCAACTGAAGAGATTTCTGCAAACAATGAATCTTTAGAAAGCAGGGAGACTCAAGTCAGCAGTTTATTCTAGGGGTTGTGTATTTAGCTCAGTAGAAAAGTAGTTGCCTGGACTGTGTTAGGTCTTCATTCTGCAAAAAAAAAAAAAAAAAAAATCTCCAAACAACAAATCCTCAAAGAAACAACTGCCCGATAAATAAGTGCGCTAAAGACTTAAAGAGAAACTTCCCTGAAGAGGAAATAAGAATAGCCAATGGCACATGAAGAAATGTTCAACTTCTCTATCCATTAAAGAAATGCAAATCAAAGCAACATTGAAATTCCACCTCACCCCAGTTAGAATGGCTATACTCAAGAACTCCTATAGCAACAGATACTAGAGGGGATGTGGCCAAAAGGGAACCCTACCACATTGTTGGTGGGAGTGTAAACTTGATCAACCACTTTGAAAAGCAGTATGGAGGTTCCACAAAAGATTCCAAATAGAGCTCCCCTATGACCAAGCAATCCTACTTTTGGATATTTACCCAAGCAATCATATACAAGGCTATACTAAAGCTACCAGCACAACTATGATTATCACAGCATTGTATACTATACCTAATATATGGAACCAACCTACATGCCCCTCAGTAGATGAATGGATCAAGAAAAGGTGGTATATGTATACAATGAAATTCTATGCCTCCATCAAAAAGAATGGAATTGCCCTATTTGTTAGGAAATGGAAAGACTTGGAAAAAATTATATTAAGTAAGCCAGGCACAAAGAAACATACATCCCATGGTTTCCTCTATTTGCATTAACTAGTATAACTCTAGAACAAGCAGAAAAGTTCAAAAGGTATGTATATATGACCATATAAGATGATGTTGAGTGAAATGAACCCCAAGATAGGGACACAAGTGATTTTTATTGCTATTGTTTTTAATGTACTTAAAATGTACTATGTGATTTTTTTTGTTTCTCTTACATGTTCTTCCTTCACAGTATAACTCTGTATTACTGCATTTGATGTTGGTACCCTGAATCTTGTATATACATTTTTCTAATTTGGGGAGGACAAGGGAAATAACAAAATGGTGAAATAAGGATACAGGATGACCCATTGTAACAGTGACATGTACAAGACACTATATTGAAAATAAACTTTACAACTTGGTGGGGGGAAGGGAGGATTTGGGGAGGTGAGGTTGGAAGGGATAGTAGGGGAAAAAACAAAGGAGGAGGTAACAATGCTCCATAGGAAATGTACTCATTACCTTACTCATGTAACTGTAACCCCTCTGTACAGTATTTTTACAGTAAAGTACATTAAAAAAACCCTCAAGGTCAGCACCCAAAGCTTAAGATCAGGCCCCAGGATTGGCATACATACAAAACAATCAACTTGTTTGAGATCATTTGTGTAAATGTCCAAAAGTGGGATTGCTGGGTCATAGGGGAACTCTATGTGGAGTCTTTTGAGGCACCTCTATACTGCTTTACAAAGTGGTTGAAAAAGTTTACATTCCCACCAACAGTGCAGTAGGGTTCCCTTCTGGCCACATCTCTTCTAGCATCTGTTATTATTAGAGCTCTTGGTTATAGCCATTCTAACTGGGGTGAGATGCTATCTCAATGTTGTTTTGATTTGCATTATATCTTTTATGGCTAGGGAGGTTGAGCATTTCTTCATGTGTCTATTGGCCATCCTTCTTTCTTCTTCAGAGAAGTTTCTCTTTAAGTCTTTAGCCCACTTATTTATCCAACAGTTGTTTCTTTGAAGATTTGTTGTTGGGGGATTTAAGTTTTTTGAGTTCCAGGTATATTTTAGATATGAGACCCTTGTCCGTTGTATGGCTAGTGAAGATCTTCTCCCAATCCGTGGGCTTTCTATTGATCTTGCTAGCTATGTCCTTTGCCATGCAGAAGCTCTGCAACTTCATGCTATCCCAGTTGTCCAACCTTTCTTTGATTTGTTGTGTTTCTGGGTCTCTATTAAGAAAATTCAGCCTGTGCCAAGGAGACCTAGGGTTTCTCCTATTCCGTCCTGTAATATTTTCAGGGTGTCTGCTTTGACTCCGAGGTCTTTGATGCATTTGGAGTTGATTCTGGTGCAGGATGATATATAAGGATCTAGCTTTAGTTTTCTACAGGTGGTTAATCAATTTTACCAGCACCATTTACCATACTAAAGCTACCAGCACAACTGTATTTATTGCAGCTTTATTTACCATAGCTAAGATATGGAACCAACCCAGATGCCCCTGAGTAGATGAATGAATCAAGAAAATGTGAGATATATATGTACATATATATATATAGAATTCTATCCCTCGGTCAGAAAGAATGATATCGCCCCATTTGTTAGGAAATGGAAAGACTTGGAAAAAATTATATATTAAGTGAAGTAATCCAGGCCCAAAGAAACATAGGTCCCATGGTTTCCCTTATTTGCAATAACTAGTATATATCTAGGACAAGCAGAAAATGTCATATGTACATATGACCAGATAAGATGATGTTAAGAGAAATGAACCTCAAGATAGGGACACAAGTGATTTTTTTTTCTTTCTTGCTATTGTTTCTAATGTATTTATAATGTACTATGTGATTTTTTTGTTTCTCCCCCATGGTATAACACTTGTTTTCACTGTATTCGATGTTGGTCTAATTTGGGGAGGGGAAGGAAAAAAACAAAATGTTTAAGTATGGATACAGGGGGACCCATTGTAACAATGAGATATACAAGATACTATGTTGAAAAACGAACTTTACAATTTAGTGGGGGGGGAGATGGGGGAGAGTGTAGTTGTGGAGGTGGGAGGGAAGGGATGGTAGGGGAAAAACAAAAATGGAGGCAACAATGCTTGATTGGAAATGTACTCATTACCTTGCTCATGTAACTATAACCCCTCTGTACAGTATTTTTACAATAAACAACTTATTAAAAATCAACTTGTCTAATGACAAAATTTTCTGAATTCTTTGATTTGACATTATGAAAGGTATAAGGGCTTGCCTTGAGTTTTCTTGGAACAAAGAATAATAAAAGCTCTTATTTGTACCATTCATTCACTCAATAAGGGCTAAGTGGAAAAAAGTAAAATAAAAGATTCTGACCATAATGACTTTACAGTCTCTTTTCTTTTCATGGTTGTTTCACTGGCTAGGAAGGAGACTCATCAAGAAAATAAATTAAGATTAAAAAGAAGAAAATTTCAAGCTTACAAATTTCTAGCACCAAACTCTTATGTTTAGTTCCTCCAGACACCTGGACTCAGAGACAAGCTCTTTAGAAAGAAAATTAAGGGCAATAAAAATAATAAATTTAACTTATGGCTCCAGTATTTTGGAAGCTATTGAAATATGTAATGTAGGTGATTGTTAAATAAGATAATTTCAAATAAAAATTTGCAAGAATTAAAAATGAAGAGAAGCAAAGAGAAACGAAAACTTATTGCAGCAACATTCTGAAAATACAATACATAATCTTTTGTTGTATTCAGGATGTTTCAGTATATTAACTGAATAGATCAATCATCAGGCTGCCAAGTGTCAATCACGAAGTTATTATCAATCACCTCTTTAAACCGGCTTTTTAACTAACTCTATTAACAGTAGAATTTATCATTAGTGCCTGAAAAAGAGCAAATGCAAGATTGAAACTCTGACATTTCACAAAATTGGACTCTCTTGGAAGTATTTAAAAAATTTTTCTTTGATACTCCTATCACACTGAAACTGGCTAAATACTGACAAATAAATACCTTATATGAGCTCTCAGGACACAGCATAATTCCTAACACAGGAAAAAATACTTGAATTGATTATTGTATCATACCATTTTATGAACTGAACTTGGTTCTACATGAGATCTTTAAATATATTAAAACATAAAATTATTGTCAAATAATTAAAGGAAATTTCATTTTAATAAATGATTCAAACTCTTCATCTTTTGCAGAAATTAGACAAACCTATTTTTGTCTTTTCCTTCTCATTAACATTTAAGGTGAAAATTGTATTGCCTAAGAAAATGAACATTATGTTCCATAGGATAAATTTAAGTTTTCTAACTAACTTTAACATAAAAATCAATATATGTTGCAACCCGAATGCCTAGACTCCAACCCCAGCTTTTCCATTTCCTAGTTGTGCGACCAGGAATACAATGCCTATCTTCTCCAATTACTTAGCTGTAAACTGTACTTATTAATACAATTAAAACTTACATGATGGTTAAAATATTTAGACTTGATACCTGACATGAAAAGAGGTTTTTATTAAGGTTGACTCTTTCTATTAGGAGAAATGTGTAGTAGGAGAATCGCATATATATCTACACACCCAATTGTGAACATATACACTATTAATGGAGTAAATCTATTACCTATTATTCAACTTGCACGGATAGTTTCTTAACTGATGTACTATTTCCAGATTTGTAAAGGTCTTGAAGATATTTTCACTTCAATGTACACCACTTTATTAGACTTTGTAAGTGCCACATGCATTTGATATGGGCTGTGCTGAGCGGTGTTGACACAATGGTGGTGAAGGTGTGACTGACTGGTTTACCTAGTTCAGGAAAGGAATGCAGGCATATATTATAGACTTTTCCATATCTTTGATTTTGTATGGTAACTTAATTATTTAATATTATTAGAAGAATTTGCCTCTTATTCTAGACATTTGTCTTTTCTTGGCACTTGATTATATACACTAAAGTGACACTTTGCATTAGTCACACTAGAAACGGATGATGACACTTCCAGGCTGGTTCTGATCCTGGCTATGATGCAGAAGTTATGTTTTTTATGCTGTAGGTTCTCATAACACTATGATATGTGAGGGGTTAGAGATCCAATACTGCCTCAGTATTGGATCCAAGGTAGTGAGCCATCCATAATCTTCCTCACTCTGTTTCCATTGGTCTAAAGGCAGTGAACAATATTGACAAAAATGTAGGTCTGGGATCTGGGAGCCTTAGGTTAGAATCCGAACTCATATATAGGATTGTCTCTCATACCCTGATAGACTGAAGTTCAGAGCCTTTGTAAAATTTATTTACCTCATCTAGTCAAGGGATGTGCAATACAGGAATGCTGACAAGTAAGAACAGACTTCCTTGCTATCTCTGTTAACTACAGATTTGGAAAAAGGTCCTTACTAAGACAGACTCTTCAGGTTATTCAATGGATTAAGACTGCTTGACTTAAAATGGAACTGGAAGTAACTGTTATAATTCAAGCTGAGAAAACACTTACTCTTAACTATTCAAATATTTTACAGAAAAGATTGTCTTGGGCCTGAATTATGAGTGGTGGCCCTGAGCTCCACTTTCCCTCACATGGGTAAACAAAGCCCAAATGTGCAGCAGTGATTTTAATAGCCTGGACCAGGCTGAAGCTTTAATGATATAGTTAAAAGATGGAAAACCAACAGAATTTTAATTCTAGGTCAATGCATTTTGTGAACTAAAAAAATCACCTGGGAAGGATCAGTATAACAATTAGGTGGACAGAGAAATGCTACTAATTACTAATGATCAGCTAAAATATATGTGGATACCTCAGACATTACTGTACAGATGAGGGATCCATTTGACATTTGTTTTAGATTTTATGTTTGACATTTGTGCAACTTCCAATTAAAACAGAATAATGATAATTAGAGAAAAAAGAAACTCATGGCTAAGCTCTGAAATTTTACTACCTTCCTTACATACAATAAACTTCAATGCTTTGACATTTAGTTTTAATTTTAGGGTAGTTTTTCTGGCTGTGTGAAGCATATACCATTAAAAACTATTGAACTTTATTATGGTTCTACATATTTAAAAAATGATAGTTTAGGAAATATGAGTACATATACTAATATCTCTATTTGTATTCAGGGATGATATCCCACCAGTAGTCTCTAATGCTGCCTTGCTGGTTTTCTATACAAGCTTTAATTAGTCTTCTTTATGTAGTCTTATTGGCTGTGCATGTAGCAGTAATTGGTAGATTTTCAAATACCAACCTAACTCATAAGTATCATAAAAGTTCTTTTGCTATTATTTTTGTCCTACATTTTGAGTTATGAAACAGTTTAAAGTATGATATTCAGAAATACTTTTCCAGGGTTGCTGATGTAGTTCATTGGCGGAGACTTGCCTAGCATGTATGAGACACTGAGTTCCATCACCAAAACCACATTCACAGAAAATTCTACTGTTATAGCAAAAAGTGGTTGACAGAATGATATGATCAATTTTACTCAAATGAAAATTGTTAAAAGCCAGTTGCAGGTGCTGGTGACTCACACTTATAATTCTAGCTACTTAGCCCAAGATCTGAAAATTCAGGTTTGAATCTAGTATAGACATATAGATCTATGTGAAACTTATCTATACTTAACAAGCAAAAAAAGCCAGAAGTGAAAATGTAAAGAGCTAGCTGCAAGTGAAAAAGTCAAATGAGAGCAAGGTCTGGAGTTCAAGCCCTAGTGCTGGCACACATGCGTGTGCGCGCGCGTGTGGGCACAAACACACACACATTCCCGGGGGGTGGGGGATAGAGAGGCAGAGACAGAGAGAGACAGAAAGATGGAGACGACAGAGAGACAGAGAAGAGAAAGAGAAAGAGTAGTGGGAAATGTGAAAGGAGTCTGTGGGGAAAGAGACAGAAGAGATGTTATGGGAAAATGATCAAAGGGGTGAATTGGATGAAGAAGCACTGGACTCTGCTGTTAAATTATAACCACTTTGTTAAAAAATGTAAGGTATTATTAATGATATACTATTTGGAATATGTTGTGGATATAATTAACCCTGTCAAAAGTTTAGGTCAGAGGAATTTTCAGTTAAAATACCTATATAGTGTGGTTTAATATTCAAGATATTAACATCTGGTTGCTTAATTATGAAACTTAAGTTGTATGACTACTAACAACTATACTGCAAACTTAAATATACCATGTTCTCTAAATTGGCTTTTACTACCTAATCCATATTTCATGTTCTTCACAACAGTTTTTCAGATACCTTTTCTCAGACTTTGGAATATTTTCATATGCTAACTACACCTTGGAAATGGCCCTCAAATCTACATACAATGTTCACTTACCACTTATATTTGATAAAAGGTAGTTTTGTACATTAATAGTACTTCTTTATTTTAACTGCATTTGATCACATGAGGTCAGCTGTGGAATTTTCACAACCAAAACATGATATTTGCAGAAGAGAACTCAAATAGTGTAACTCCTTAGAAAAACTAACTTACACTGTAACAAAATGAACACCAGGAAGTTGGTACTTTAGATTGGGGAGAGGGGGAGTAAAGGGAGGAAGAAAAGAGAAGATCAATGAAGAAAGTGAAAGGGAGGAGAATGCAGTCATAACAAGCAATGCATATCCAATGAAATTAGGAAAACTGAAGAGAGGAATTGATATGAGAGGGATGGGGGGTAGGATAAAAGTGCTGACATCAATCAAGACACATTTTACTCATAAACTGAGATGTTGGATGGTAACTTCTTTGTACAACTACTTAAACATAATGAAAATATAATTTAAAATAAATAATTAAGCTAGGTCCCTGTGGTTCACTCCTGTAATCCTCGCTACTCAGAAGGCTGAGATATGAGAACTGTGATTCAAATCCAGCCTGGGCAAAAGGTTATGTAATCCTTACCTTGAATTAAATTCTGAGCTGTGCCTCAAGTAGTACAGCGCTTGTCTTGGGCATAAACACTCAGAGCCAATGCCCAGACCCTGAGTTCACAACCCAAGACCAGCACCAAATACATACATACATACATACATACATACATGCATGCATATCTGTGTACATAAATAAATACACAAATATTATATTTAAAGGGTTGGAGACTTGGCTCAAGTGGTCAAATGCTTTCCTACTAAGCATAAGCCTCTGAATTCAAAGCACCCTCTCAGGTAAAAAGAATAAACAAAATGAATAGTGAAAGTTATGAAGGCAAACCACCTGCAGTTCCCAATGTGAACATTTAGCTTGATATTAGCTATTAGTATTCACAATTTATAAATACCCGCACTAATAGGATGGTGGTGATTGTTAGATAGATGTATAAATGTACATATACTTAAATGTAAATGACTTACATCCTAAGCAATATGTAATAGGTTTTATATATTTTAACAGATGATATTAGGATATCAGTCCTCTTTTATAGATTACAAAACCATTAATCAGAGAGATTATGTTGTTCCCCCAACTTAAATAGTTGATATGTGGAAATCTGATACATAAAAATGTTCAGATAAGGAAAAAGATTGATATGAAAAGAAATACTAAGAATATAAAGAAACTCAAGTGTCATGAAATAATATATCACAGCAAGATGTGACCAAGTAAAATCCGAATAAAACTCAAATTCAATTTTGCTTTTTACTTTTAGTTAATTTAAAATCACTAGTTTTGCTGGTCACATAGCAATGAAATACATTAACAGATTTCCATGCCTTGTTATAAAATTTATTTCTGATGTTTAACTTGTAATTCTTCCCTCATAGCTTGGCAGAGACTGGAAGATCATTTTCTTATAACACTGACCCATCCTGTAAGGCAGCAGGCATCTTATGGGAGACTAAAATGAGATAAAAGGTTTAGTATTTTTTTTGCTTAGCCTTGCATGTAGACATGTTGATCCTTTACAATTTATTCACAATTGTAATACAGGTTAAGTTTAATGCACTGCCTTTTGGAGCCGATTTCTGTTTCTTGTACCCATCCCTGTACTTTTTCAGCAGCTCAAACACCTAAGCTTCTGAACACATGAACCCAGAATGTTTTTACAAGGCACTGACACCAACTACATAAGTAACTCAGCAGTTCTTGGATTAAGTTGAATACCTGTTAGCCTAAAACCCTTAAGGTTAGTATGCTTTTGTACAGAACGAAAACACCTTTTCAACCACGACCAGAGGTGATAAAAAAAAGCCTACCAAACTTCAGTCTGACTCAGATAATCAGTAAAATTATGCTGCTTCCATTGTTATGTGAGCGTTCTGATTACCTCATTGATAAATGCTCTCTTCCTTCTGCTTGTGAACTAAAGTCTCACTAATGAAGCATTGTGTACCTTGTAACATGTACTCACTTCTTTGACATAAGATCTAATTGTATGTATTGAAAGCACCATAGATTAGTGATCAAGCCCAGATGGGTCTTTAGCAGACTACTTCAAACCCTAGCATTCCATGCTTGCATCACATGAAGTGCATACCCATCTTATAGTACCAAATAAATTTATCCCTCTTTAAGGGTTTCTAAAATCTTAATCGTCCAGCATCATTTAAACATCCATATCAAAACCAAGAAACTCTACATATATAAGGAAGGAAGGAAGGAAGGGAGGGAGGGAGGGAGGGAGGGAGGGAGGGAAAGAAACAAGAGAAAGAAAGAAAGAGAAACAAAGAGAGAAAGAAAATAAAAAATTTATACCAGGCACAGATGGGTCAACCCTGTAATCCTATACAATTCGGACCTGAGAACAGGAGCATCATGGCTTCAGTCCAGACTGAGGAAAAAGAGCCAGAAAGATCATTTCCTGAACCTTACCTGGACTAGGAAGTATACACCTGTTTTTGAGACCCTATCTCCATGGAAGGAGGCTGAATGCTTAGTGCATCCTGATCCCTGTCACCCAAGTAAGTGGACTGAATTTTTAACAAGAGAAGGAGGGATCAGGAACAAACACTATATCCTAAAAACAAACACCGAGTAACCAACCAAGGCTACAGCAAAGCTAAGCAATAACCAGCCAGTCTAAGAAGCATGAATAAAAATCCCATCATACTGAAAAAAATGTTACCTATTTCCATGATCTAGGGATACATATCTCCAATGGTTTGTTTCCTTCAGACTGAAGACTTAGCCCCACCTCTCCTATATCTGCTACTCTCTGTGTCACTGGCCACACATTTCAATGGGAACAATTCAAAAACCCTGAAGAATCAGACTGAAGCAAGATTCAGAATCAGCAGGGCAAATATTACCTCATACAGTTGCATGTCTGCTATGCAGTACACAGCTAGTGTGATATGAGCTCCAAAGAGCTGAGCTGCCTTATCCTCTGGCCTTACTGGCTGCACCTCACAAACCTAAAACTATGAACACACGAAGCCAGAAGGTTTGTGTAAGGCACTGACACCTACTGTCCAAGTAAACCAGCAGTTCTTAGATTAAGTTGAGTACTTGTTACTTCTGTAGGCATGGTGAATTCCTGACATCTGTAACTTCCTGGATTGTCCCTTGCTTCTTGGACTTCATTGTCCCAGATTTCTGCCTAACTTTGCCAGGGACTGCTTGTGCCCTAGGGGTTGTGAAACCTTGGTGGAAGCCTCCATGACCTTATAAGTCCTGTACTCTGCTTGCCTGCCAAATCAGAAAAATGTGGCTGAAACCAAGATCTGCTGCTTGAATGAGCTGTAGCAGGACCCATTTCAACTATGGTGCAGTGACACTGAGTGCCTCAGCTCCTAAACATAGAAAATAAATACCAGGGAAATCACTTCCCAGAAGGCAACTCTTCTCAAATAGTCTTTGAATGAGTTTACACTTTGAGATTTCAAGTCTGTAATCTTGCTGATTACTGAAATGTTTCAAGACATCTTTCTATTGTCCCCAGGCAAGTCATTTGACTTCTTTTTAAAGGATTTACTTTCTTTAGCAACTGCCCTCTCCTTCTTCATGGCATCACGTTTAAATGCATTCCTTCTCTGGCCGAAATCTGAGTTCTAAAATTTTATGTGAAGCTTCTCTTTGTTTCTGAGTCTCATAGTAAATTTGTCTACAAGCATCCAGTAAAACTCATCCTGCTACCTGAACACTTTGCTGAATTTATATATTTCTTCCTCCAAATAAATGGACTGTATGTCCTCTTTAAACTTAGCCTCCCATGAAGTCTCGGGGCATGCTTGTTCTTTGTCTGGGCAATAAAATGGTGGCCTTCAGTCCAATTCCCAATACAGCCTTTATTTCCTGTTGAAAGCTCATGAGCAAAATTCCAACTGTGAAATCAGCATTCTGGTCCCTAATCAGTTCTTCTCAAGGCCATCCTAAATTTTTCTACCCCATGGATACAACTTTGCAAAATTCCCACAAATCAGTTCCCAGGGTTTATCTGCCTTGTTAGAGTATGGATCTGGATTTCCACTAGAACTTCCTATTTTAGTCAGAATTCCACTGGTAAAGGGACCAAAGTCATAAAATATATCTCCAATGGTTGGTTTGGATTGAAGACTTAGCCCCATCTCTCATATATCTAGTACTCCCTACAACACTACTTACTTCAGAGAAATCTTTAACACATGTGCACTTGAATAACACTAATCCAAGGCACAACATCTCTTTGGTGTCTTTTTTAAATAAATGTTTTATTTTGAAAATACTGTACAGAGGGGTTACAGTTACATGAGCAAGGTAATGTGTACATTTTTTATTCAGTATTCTTGCCTCCTCCTTTGTTTTTTCCCCTACTACCCAGTCCCTCCCACCTCCTCAACTATACTCGTGCCCCAACCCTTCCCCTTCTGGCCACCTAAATTGTAATGTTCGTTTTTCTACATAGTGTCTTGTACATCTCATTGTTACAATAGGTCAACCTGTATCCCTATTTAAGCATTTGTTTTTTTTCCTTCCCCTTATCAAATTACAGAAGTGTATATACAAAATGCAAGGCACCAACATCAAATACATTGAAAACAGGGGTTATACCATGGAAGAAGAGCATACAAAGCAACAACAAAATCACATGGTACATTTTAAATATGTTAGAAACAATAGCAAGAAAGAAAAAAGATATTTGTGTCCCTATCTTGGGGTTCATTTAGCTTAACATCATCTTACCTGGTCATATGGACATAGCTTTTGAACTTTTCTGCTTGTCCCAGACATATACTACTTATTGCAAATAAGGGAAACCATGGGACCTATGTTTCTTTGGTCCTGGCTTACTTCACTTAATATAATTTTTTCCAAGTCTTTCCATTTCCTAACAAATGGCTTGATGCCATTCTTTCTGATGGAGGCATAGAATTCCATTATATACATTATATATATGCATATATATATATACATATATATAAATATATATAGCACATTTTCTTGATTCATTCATCTACTGAGGGGCAGCTGGGTTGGTTCCATATCTTACCTATGGTAAATAATGCTGCAATAAACATTGTTGTGCTGGTAGCTTAAGTATGGTTTTGTTTATGATCATTTGGGTCATAGGGGAACTCTAGTCTTTTGAGGAACCTACACACTACTTTCCAAAGTGGTTGAACAAGTTTACACTCCCACCAATAATGAGGTGGGTTCCCTTCTGGCCATATCCCCTCCAGCATCTTTTGTTATTAGAGTTCTTGATTATAGCCATTCTAACTGTGGTGAGATGTAATCTCAATGTTATTTTGATTTGCATTTCTTTTATGGCTAGAGAGGTGGTACAAATGACCAGATAAGATGATGTTAAGCTAAACAAACCCCAAGATAGTGACACAAGTGGTTTTTGCTTTCTTGCTATTATTTCTATAAGGTACCATGTGATTTTTTGGTTGTTGTTGTTGCTTTGTATGATAGGGACCCTAGTTCTTTTTTTCTTTCCTGCTATGGTTTCTAATGTATTTATCAAGTACCATGCGATTTTTTTTGTTGTTGCTTTGTATGTTCCTCCCCCATGGTATAACCCCTGTTTCCACTGTATTTGATGTCAGTAAATTTGGGGAGAGGAAGGGAAAAAACAAAATGTTTAAATAGGGATATAGATTGACCCATTGTAACAATAAGATGTACCAGATGCTGTTGAACAACGAACTTTACAATTTAGGTGGGGAGAGTGTAGTTGTAGAAGTGGGAGGGAAGGGATGTTAGGGGAAAAACAAAGGAGGAGCCAACAACACTTGATAAGAAATGTACTCATTACCTTGCTCATGTAACAGTATCATATCTGTGCAGTATTCTCACAATAAAAAAAACTTATTAAAAAATCAAAGTAGCAGTTCCTTCCCTAATCTGTGTGGAGGATTGATCTCCTTGTTCTTTGCTAGCCTTCAGATGCTGCCTGACTTGTTCGCTCATGACTCCTCACAACACTCCACCTTCTTGAACTACTAGAAACCAACATGGTTAGTGACAGTCTCTATGCATAAAACATTTTAAAATTGTTCTTTTTTTACATTTTTAATTATCTTTAATTGTACAAAGGAGGTGCCATAGAACAAAGCAGTTGAACACAATGCATCTTGAGCAGTGTCTCATCTTTCAATGTTCTCAACCCCTTCCAGTTAACCCTACCCTTACTTTTCTTAATTTCTTGGTATACACAATGTGTTCTTGACTGCATTTTCTCCCCCTTCTTCCATTCATTTTTCTCCCCTTCTCCCCTTACTATTCCTCTTACATATACCCATTTCCTGATGTTGATTTTGTTGGCTTGGATGTAGTCTTTCCAAAATGTTTTTTCATTTGAGGTCTCTGTAGTATATTATACTTCAATTAATTAATTTGAAATCACTTTCATATTACCCAACATGTTTACTTATAGATTTATAGGTACATTCTAACAGAAATAAGGGAAACAATGCAATATTTGTTTCTCTCAGTCTGTGCAAACCTTTTCAATGTGCAAAATTTGACTTTATAAATGGTACAATATGATTCTTTCTAATAGATTATTAAAATTCCCATGTGTGTATGCATGTGAATACATTATACATATATATATATATAATAAATTATACATATATACCTTAAGTATTATATAATATAGATTATATAACACATGTAGCCCCATATCTATACAAATATATATACACACATATATAAATATATGTGAATAGTGCTGTAATGAATATAGTTGTGCTGGTAGCTTTAACCTTGTTTGTGTTCTCTTAGATAGATGCTCAGGGGGAGGATTGCTGTATTATAGGGTAGTTCTTCAATAAATAGTGTTGGCAAAACTGGATATCCACATGAGAAAACTGAAACTAGATTCTCATACATCACCTTGCACTAGCATCTATTCAAAATGGATCAGAGACTTCCATATAAGACTGGAAAGCATGAAACTATTACGAAAAGGGGAAAAACTAGATCTCCTGGGCACAGGTCGAAACTTTCTAAGTAAAAATCCAGAAACAGATTTTTGATAAGTGGTATTGCATCAAACTTAAAGTTTTTGTATAGCAAAGGGCATAGTTAACAAGCTAAATAGAAAGATCACAGAATGGGAGATTTTTACCAGCTGTATATCAGACAAGGGTCTAGTATGCAAAATATACTTAAGAGCTCAAAAAATTAAACCCACACTAGGCACCAGTGGCTCATGCCTGTAATCCTAGCTACTCAGAAGGCTGAGATCTGAGGATCGTAGTTCAAAGCCAGCCTGAGCAGGAAAGTCTGTGAGACTCTTCTCTCCAATAAACCACTAGAGAACCAGAAGTAGCACTGTGGTTCAAGTGGTAGAGCACTCACCTTGAGTTAAAAACCTGAGGGACAGAGCCCAGGCCCAGAGTTCAAGCCCCATGATCAACAATAAATAAATAAATAAAATTAAACCCTCAAATTAACTCTTAAAGAAATAACATAGTACTTAATGAATGGACTATGACTTAAAAAGAGACTTCTCTAAAGAAGTAAATATGGCTAATAGACACATGAAGAAATGTTCAACATCTCTGGCCATAAAAGAAACGCAAATCAAAACAACACTGAGATTCCATCTCACCCTAGTTAGAATGGCCATTATCAAGAAACATAACAATAAAATTCGCTGGTGAAAATACAGCAAAAGGGAACTGTATTCCATTGTTGATGGTTATTTAAGCTTGCTCAGACACTTGAAAGCAGTATGAAAGTTCCTCAAAAATATTTTTAAATGATTTGACTTACTTCTTAAGTTAGTTGCTTCAGGAAACAGGACACTTCCAGTAATCAACATTTGCCTTTCTCTCCCTGACCTGATGTCTCAAAGGTACTGCCTCCTTTTTGGTTTCTCTGAGAATAGTGGTGAATTTTTTTAATTGTGAAAATACCATACAGAGGGGTTACAATTACATGGACAAAGTAATGAGTACATTTCTTTTCAAACAGTGTTGCGTCCTCCTTTGTTTTCCCCTTCCCATCCCTCCCCATCTTCCCTCCTCCCCCTTCTCCACCCCACTCTCTGGCTAAAGTTGTAAAGTTCTTTTCTCAGCATAACGATTTGTACATATCATTCTTGCAATGGGTCCATCTGTATCCCTATTTAAATGATTTGTTTTTTCCCCTCCAAAAAGTATACCAACATCAAATACAGTGAAATCAGGGGTTATACCGTGGGGGAGAGACATACAAAGCAACAAAGAAATCATCATATAAATGTGTTAGAAACAATAACAAGAAAGAAAAAAACATTTTAATACTTAAATTGGGGTTCATATCGCCTAACAACTTATTTGAATGTTTGTGCTTGTCTCAGACATATACTAGTTATTGCAAATAAGGGAAAGCATGGGACCTATTTTTGTTTGGGCCTGGCTTACTTCACTTAATATAATTTTTTCCAAGTTTTTCCATTTCCTAACAAATGGGGCAATGTCATTCTTTCTGATGGAGGCATAGAATTCCATTGTGTATATATACCACATTTTCTTGATCCATTCATCTCCTGAGGGGCATGTGGGTTGCTTCCATATCTTAGTTATGGTAAATAATGCTTCAATAAATATAGTTGTGCTGTTAGCTTTAGTATGGTCTTGTTTGTGATCATTTGGGTAAATGCCCAAAAGTGGGATTGCTGGGTCATAGGGGAACTCTATGTGGAGTCTTTTTTGAGGAACCTCCATACTACTTTCCAAAGTGGTTGGACAAGTTTATACTCCCACCAACAATGCAGTAAGGTTCCCTTCTGTCCACATCCACTCCAGCATCTCTTGTTATTAGAGTTCTTGATTATAGCCATTCTAACTGGGATGAGGTGGAATCTCAATGTTGTTTTGACTTGCATTTCTTTTATGGCTAGGGAGGTTGAGCATTAACATGGCTTTGGCAATGTGGATTTGTCTAATCTTATCTAGGCTGTCTCCTTGATTTTTCTCCTTTATTCTACTTGTCACCTGTCTCTGGGAACTTGTAGTGGTGTTTGTAATCCTCATTATAGAAAATAAACCTACAGGGCTGGGAAGGTGGCTCAGTGGTAGAGTGCTTGCCTTGCATGCATGAGGCCCTCTGTTCGATTCCTCAGCACCACTTAAGCAAAAAGAAAAAAGCTGGAAGTGGCACTGTGGTTCAAGTAGTAGAGCGCTAGCCTGCGCCCAGGCCCAGAGTTCAGGCCCCATGACCAGACCCCCCCCAAAAAAAAAGAAGAAAAGAAAATAAGCCTACAGGTTTATTCAATAAAGTCCCATTTTTCTATGAAGTGTGTGTGTGTATGTGTGTATGTGTGTGTGTGTGATAGTGAGTGGAGCAGAAGTGCATAATATGAAAGCAAGACATACAGAAACGGAGGGAAACAAAGAAAGACAAGATGGAACCTTCACTTACTTTTCTATTGGGTAGAACTTAAAAGATACCACATTCATATAAGGTAACCTTTGAAGGTGTTACTCATTAATTACATTCAAAGTCCATTATGATCAGATGCTATAGAGAGTAAAGAGTGATCTGTGAAATTATAGTAAATATTAAGGAAAATCTCTTGAAATCAAAAAATATCATTTCAGAAAAGAAATTGTACTAAGCCTATCTGTTGCCCATAGCCTGTTCTACTGTAATCTGCAGGACTTTCACATTTGATGAGAACCTTTTTGGCCTTGTGTAGTTGAATTATTTCTAGCAGAACAGACTTATTTTCTTCATAAGAAAAATATCAGAAATTATTAAGGCATTTCTTAAAGTATCTGTATTTATATCTGACTGTGGTGATGGACATGACAACTAAGAATACATAAAATAAGCCATGCACCCTATTTTTTTCAAGTGATTTACAGAAATAAGACTATTCAATCTTCACTCAAGCCAGCTAGCTGTAGTAGCTTCTGTTATAACCACCCTACAATGTAGAAGGAGAACAGAGCTGAGCAGTCACTGTGGTCAATATCTCAAGTCCATATGACCTTGATGGAAATAATGCTAAGCCTGTGAGTATCTTCACACAGGCATCAAAGAAGGAAGCATGGATAGAGATGTTAAATTGAAACATTTCTATCATTCTCTTTTCCCAAGTAATCAAGACATTGTTCTCTTTTCATTAAAAACATTCCATGTGTTAAGAAGCAATGAAATACTTGAACACTGTGAGTGGACTAGTCACATGTGAATACAAATCATATCTGTTCTAGAAAATATAACGTAATAATTAACATAGTGAATATAATAAAATGTAATAAAATTAAAGTGATAATATAAAAATTAAAGTAATAATATAATATAAAATTATCAGAACTAATTGAGAAAATGGCAAATATTGTTCCATCCAACAGCATTGAAGGTATAGATAAATATTGGTGGGGCACAGAGGCTAGTAATCAGGCAAAGCTAAATCTGTTTCACTGTTTCTGTCTGTTTCTCTAACTCTATCTCCAGGTAGGACAGAGCACTAGTTAGAAAAATGCTAGGTAAATTCATTGTAATTTATTCACTATGAAAAGTGTTAGAAAAAAAAGAAGCAAAACCAGACACCAACCAGAATGATATGAATTTCAAAGTACATAGAACAACCAGAACATTACAAATGCAAGGAGAAAAGAAAAAAAAACACAACTCTCAGAAATGTGAATTATTTCTTCTCTCTTTGGTCTGGCCTTTCTTCCAGGAAGGATTTACCTGAAGCTCCAAGGTCCCTTCTGGCCACAATTAACCCTGAGGCCACCCACAGGCTGTCGGTATTATAAAATAGGTCAGAGATCAAACATTCTTGCAAGAGAATCAGAGCTCATCTATTTCATACTTAAAATTGTCCTTTCCCCTGTGACTTCCTCAACTCTCTCTCTCTCTCTCTCTCTCTCTCTTGCTTCTTCATACTGCATCTGATTTCAGGATTCAATCTGCCCAGGGCAATGGTACTCACTCTCCCTTGAGCCCTGTAGTTCCTCTAGTATTCAATGTTTTTTCCTTTCTTCCCTCCCACCCTTTCTTTCCATCCTTTCTTCCCTTCCACCCTTTCTTTCTATACAATACTAATTTCCACAACAACCAGAAATACATTAATATTCTCAATATACATTGATGTTAATTACTCCATTAACATATTCAGGAAATGCCTACTATTCCACTACTTGATTGTTTGTTCATCATTTTGAAACAGCATATATTGAAGTTTCACAGAGCCACTATGAGAAGCGAGAGCTGAACAAAGCACCTAGAACAAGGATGACTTAAAATCATTACTATTATGGTTACAGTTAGTCAATTATAAAGGTATTGAACCCCCAAACTCAGATCCACCATCTAAACCCAGTCTCATTTCCCTCTATCATAGATCTGGCATGCAGGATAGAAAGCAAGACATCTTCAAGAGCTAAGTATAACCTATCAAAGATAATCAATTCCTGTAACAAGAATTATAATCTTGTCTGATGCCAGCCATTTTTTTCCCAGTGCTTGATTTGTTTTTTCAATTTGGTCATAAGTTCAGCAATGTAGCACAGTGTTCATGAATACAAGAAACAAGTCCATCATATATGCTTGCAAAAACTGGTTCAAGTGGAGGGCAGATATATATTCAGGAAAAGCCAGTGATCTCAGCAGGAAGTCCCTGATGTTGGTAACATATAGTAAAACTATGGCTGCATGTCCCTAAAGCCATTCCTGCAATATGCCTAAACTTACTTTCTACTTCATGTTGCCTGCCTCTCTATCTATCATTTCCCTCTGTAAGTTTTGTTTCAACTGCATGTAAGACTGATGCAAGAAATGCACTCTACTTGGCAAAGTTCAGTACAAAGATGATAACTAAGACACATGAAATCATGGTTTTGTTTTTCTTCCATTCTGGCTCAGAGACCACTGCAGGGTTTTGACATAAGATCCCATGTACAAAACTACCAGCATTTCTTCTTGCCTTATCCTGATTACAGTTAACCTATCTCTGCATCACTTCCCTGATGGATCCCATCCCTGACCACTCCTGTGAGTCTGAATTAGAGTAATCACCTGCTCTATCATAATTCATTCAATAAGGAATTAAAATGGTTACCTTATACAAAATAACTGATCCTGAAAAATATAAGTAGTGAACAAACCAATAGAACATATTAATTACATAAACAAGACACTGAAAGACATTGGAAATAATGTATAAATGATTCGGGTCGTTGATGATAGAAACTCTATGATATTTTTATAGCAACTTCACTTGCAGAGCAATAAAATTCCATAGGAATATAATCTTTCTTTGGTAAAATTAGTGGTACTTAGCTGCAATCAACAACAAAATCAGAAACCTATTAAAGTAAGGAAACATGAGAGGAAGGTAATACCTTTCTTACCATTAAAGCTATGTGAAATTCAATGGAGAGTAAAGCAAAAAACATGACCTCTGACTAGAGCCTCTTTGGTGGACTGAGGAGTTCTTGAGTGTGAAAATAACTTCTACATCCCCTTCCGAATGCTTTCATATTGCGAATGAGATGTCTCTGAGTGGAGAAAGAGTTTAAAGTCTCAGGTCCCTGATAGAAAAAGCTTTCCCCCATCTCGAGAGCTTAACCCTAGAAGTAGAATGCTATAACCTTGTGTCTTATAAAACACAAGCATTAATGTAGTGAGAGCCAGGTTTGGACAATGTCACATCCCTCCCCATCCAAGGATTTAGTTTAAAATGGAATCCAAATTATATCTTTAGCAATTGTAGGAAATGGAAGGGAGAAAGGTTATTTGACCTGATCCTTTGAGAGAGATAGAAACAAATCTCCTCTCTGAAACCGCATTAACTTGTATCAAGTACCTAGAATCCATTTAATAAATTGCTTTTCTGTAGTGACCTGAAAGAGTTAATCTTCTACACAGCATGAGGTAAGGTGAATTATTAAGAGAAAAATAAATACAGAAGTTAAGGGAAAGGTGATAGCTAACAAATTTCATTGATGATTACCTACTAATGAAATGGACTTTCAAGAATATAAAAAGTAGTCATGTACAAATGATCTTGGAAACATAAAAAAAGTGTAAGGGTAGTTATTGGAACTAAAGTGAGGTAGTGAAAGAAGATTTAAATAGTTTATAAGTTCATTTCGAGCCAGATGAATTTAAATTTTAGTCATTCATTTATTTAATCTATCCTAAGTATATCCCTTCTACTGCTTCAAAATATCAGAATTCAGAGGAGACCTGGACACCCTTCTCAGGAGAGGTAGAATGAGAGAAAGCAGCTATATGATTTACCTATATACATACAACTAAATGTTGCTTCTTTTCCTTGGTAATCATCTTCTCTCTATAGCTCTCAATGATCCACTGTGATCATACCCAATTACTATGCTTTGCATCCTTTCTCCCAACTGCTTTTTTTTTTTTTCCATGGTGGGCCTGAACTCTGGGCCTGGGCACTGTCCCTCAGCTCTTCATCTCAAGGCTAGTACTCTACCACTTGAGCCACAGCACCACTTCCGGCTTTTTCTGCAAACTCAGGGCCTCATGCATGCAAGACATGTGCTATACCACTGAGTCATCTTCCCAGCCATCCAACTGTTCTTTTAAAATAGTAAAAAATAAAATAAAATAAGAACTTGTCGGACCAATCTACTAATGAAAAATGATTTCAGTCATATGCCTTATGTAATTAAAATGATCCATAAGGTTATTTATATGTTACTTATATGTCTTTATCATTCTAAAAATGTGCATGATCCTTGAAGGAAATTGCCATGGTATAAACACTTGTATCATTCAAAAGTACCTTTCAAATTTCAAAACAAAGTGGCTATTAATTGGCTTCTTCTTAGCAAGTGATACTTGAAAGGAGTGAAACACTCATTAAATAAATTTCAAAGACCTGTAGTTTCTGTAACTTTTACAATCATATTCCAGGAGATATTTGAAGAACAACAAAAGGATTGAAGGCAAATTAACTAAATATTTAACCATAATGCAAATATACAGTTTTATTTTTAAGTAAAATTTGTAAGTGATAGTAAAATGAAATTTTGCCCAAAGTAGTGACTTTTATCCTATATCATTTCTGTTCTCTTAAAATTTAAGTTCAATAAAACTTAAAAGTTTTTATTTTAATCTTACTTATTCCTTAAGCATGGAACTCTGTCAGTTTTGATTTGGATTGCTAGGGAACTATTTATTATTATTACTATTACTGCTACTACTACTACTACCACTATTGTTTCTAGTGTTGAACATGACCTTGTAACACAATGCTTACGTACCAAAGGAACTATTCAGTTCATTCTAGAACTGAATAATTTAAAAGAGCTACACTACCTGGGAGGCCACACTAGCTCTTTCATTTTTATGCCTTTGTAAATTGATCTAAAGGTTCTATTACAATGTTTGTATGTGAACCAATAGGTCCATTAATTCCCTTTGCTCTACCTTTAACAACTTTTTGGGGTCATTTTTATTCTTAACTGTGCCTCAGAATATTTGATTTGTTCTTCAGTGGCCCTGTAAACTGTCACCATGCTGTATGGGTGTATTCATGAAGTATTCCACCGTGGTTCTGTTCTGAGCTCTCCAATAAATACTGTGGATTATTTAAGTAGTTTTTATATATTACATATACTTGTAAATTTTATGTAGTTATACATATTTATAAGTTTTCAAAAGAATCATTTTGTTTACTTGTACAGTTCATGTTTATTGGGAAATATGTATTTATGAATGCTTTAAACCATGTTATAGGTTGTATGAGTACTCATTTAGTTACTTAGCCCCCAAACCCTTGGAAATTTCTTTACCTTCAATGATTGTACATTTTATTTATGGTAAATGCTTTGAAAATCTCTACATTGTATTTCTTTTCTTTTCAAGTAACATTAATAAAAATGTTATTCATGTACTACATAAACAAAATTTGTTTTGATTTTAGAATTATTTGGAAATTTTTAAAAGATCACTAATGTTCATGACAAAATTATTATTTTTTTTAAAATTTTATTTTATTTTATTTGTGAACAAACTGTACAGAGGGGTTACAATTGCATGGGCAGGATAATGCGTACATTTCTTACCAAGC